>NC_046186.1:124317092-124628152 GCF_011004875.1 Balearica regulorum gibbericeps
TTTACATAGAAATTATTGAGACAAAGTGTCAGACATTTGGAGCTAGTGCAAAAGTGTTTGTTGTATGCTGGTTACTGTTAACAGCAAAAGTGCTCAAGAAAAGTACTTTTCATGCTAATTCTGTGTGGTTTTGTCTTTTGTGGTGCATGGACAGTGCCTTAGATCTTCACTTCTAGATCACTTCTGTCATCCTTACGTATTTGTCTACCCTTTTGTGATGATTCTTTCTAAAATTCTGCAACATAAGTATGTTCAATCTCAACATACATTTATTGCTTTATGTTCATTCTCAATGAAATGCCACCCTGCTGTCTCCTTGTTGCTTGTATCGTGTAATTCTCTGCTTTAAGTATGTTGGCTTCCCCAGTTGAATTTAAGCTTTAAAATCCCTAAGTAACCACCTTCTGTGCTTAACAGAAGACAAGATTTGTGTTTCTTGTGTCTCTTGTATTATATAAATGCCTCCAACCACTCCTTTATCACTCTTACAAAATACATTTTTACAGCAGTATAAAGCTTTGAACGGTTATTTGCTATGAGCTAGAGAATAGCAATTTTAATGAGTAATAATGACATAAAAATCTTTCCAAACAATCCTCTGTTTGTCAGCAGCAAAGCAAATGTGAATTCAGGCAAACATGGTGAACGTTCTTGCTTTGCCACCAAATACATTTTTGTACCAAATAAAACTGCACCAATGAATTCTGAATCTGGATAAAGTTAAGGGTCCTTTTGCCCAGGCCAAATCCTAAGTTTCTGGATCACTCGTCTCATTTCTCTCTTCTGTGTCTTGCCAAAAAGATAAGAAACATGTTGGCACAGAAGAAAAATTATTACTTGCACTGTTCTCCCAGCCAATGAATCTGTTTTCTATAAATGCAGCTTTAAGAGAAAAATCCAGTTAAGTAAACAGAAAAGACTGGTAAGCAACAAGCAATATCAGAATAGCATTAGAACCAAGCTAGTAATAAATGGCATTTTTTTAATTAAATATTCCTCAAATTTAAATTGTTAGCTCCAGATGACAGATGAGTTCAGGATGAAGCGTGACAGTTTGTATTAATTCAATCCTGCATAGATCTCACTCTTGGGGGGATCAGATCTCTGTGATCCCATTACTATTCATTCATGCTCACAGACATTAATAATAAATTAATTACTAATCTCTCTTGCATTATACAACTGAGCAATAATCTGAGGAATAATTAATGTATGAACAAAACCCACTGCCCTGTAAGTGTAACATTTTGTTGCACTCTGAGCATGTAACAGCACAACAAATATTTTAACTGGCAAGCCTTTGCGATAAGCAATAACAACTGTTGTAACCCTCCTCTTGCACTTTGAAAAAAATATTTTGACATTCCTGGCTTAAAAGAGTGCTAAGGATCACCATTCCTGCCTTACCAAGGAATGGTGTGAAGTGACCCCTTCAGTTACTCCAGATAAGCGTGACCTTGAAGTCTGGTGTCAGTCTCTCAACGCTGTTGCCATGCTCCAATTGCCAGACCCTGCTATGGGATCAATGGTTAACACAGCTGTAAGATTAATTACTAAAATGATTCAGGGGGCTTAATTACAATTCTTTACTTTGAAATGTGGGGCTGTTTTAGTTTTGAAAACAAGAGGCACAGAACAAGGTCTTTGGGGCAAAAGAGTTCCAAATATATATATATTTTCTGTGCTCTTAAAGGAGGCCCTGAATTTTTGACTTGACTGTGTAACACAACTTTCCCACATCAGGCCTCGCAGCTGCTGGTGCTCACTGAAGGCGGTGGCTGCTCAGCCCGGGGCAGCCAGAGCTTCACGGGTGCCAAGGTGCCACCAAGTCGCCAATGGCGGGAAAAGGGGACAGCCTTGGCGCAGGTGTCCTCTCCCTCTGTCTGGGCCCTCGTTTGGGCTGGTGGTCCCCAAATTGTAGTCCGAGTTGGCTCCAAAGCCGTCTTGTACCTAGGGGCCACCACGGAGCTCTTTCTGTCACTTTTTACCTCAGGCTTCTCGGCAGAACCCCGCTGAGGGGCCGGGAGCCGCCTCGTTCGCGCGCTCTGCGCTGCCTGACCCTCCTCAGCCGCCGTAGCCGGGGGGGGGGGGGGGCTCCGCCAGGGAGCGCAGGGACGCCCTCACGCTGCGGAATCGAAACTAAACCGCCGGTACGGGAGCCAATCCGCCTCCAGCTTACTGCGCGGCAGCCCGCCCCCCGCCGCTTCTAGGAGCCAATCGGGTGGCGGCTACCGTTGGGGGTTGCTCCTTCTTACCCACTGGCGCAATGGCGGCCGCCGCCGCCACGAGCTGTCGCCGAGCCGCGCTCGGCGGTTTGGCTGTTGGCGGCGGGGCCGCGGCGCGATGGCGGCGACTGCTGCTGCCGGACGGCTGCGTACTGCGGCCTGCGCCCGCCCGCGGCGCTGCGGCGGAGCCCGGGCCCAGCCGGACGGTGACGGTGGACGTGGGGGGCAGGTGAGGGGCTCTCCGCGCCCTGAGGAGCGGGGGGGGGGGGGGGGACACGGACACGCCCGCTCCGAGTCCGTCCGTCCCCTCCCCGGCTCCCTGAGCCTGGGCTGCGGCGCTGGCTGAGGGGCGGCTTTCGGTACCGGCTCTGGGCAGGGGGCCGGCAGACGCCCCCGGCCCCAGGAGTGAGTGGAGAGAGCTGTCCGGGGCGGTGGGTTAAGCGGTCGTGAGGAGAAACTGCCCCAGACGCCCGTACGCACTGTTCCCCGCTCGCCGCGGGTGGAGAGCAGGCGTGTGTCCTTCCCGTTCCCCTACGGAAGGGAGAACGTTCTGCACCTGCGGTGGGAAAAGGTGTTTTGTGGGTGTGCAAGCGGCTCCCCTTCTCTTGTGAGGGCACAGCAGGCGTGTGCTTGCGTTTTGTAGTGGTAACGCTCTAAACCCCCGCTGGAACAGGTGAGTGATTCGTCTGACAGCGCGAGCAAAGCGTTGCGCCTCTACGCCCTGGGTATCACGAGTGACATTCTGGTGTGGCTGCAAGCCTTGGCTTCAAGGTGAAAGCAGCAGGACATCTGAGGCAAAAGCACATTAAACTCAAAGGAGATTTGGTCACTTTTGGTCCAAGAGTTTCAGTTTCCATATGACATGGGGGGTTTATGTCTAATGGGAAGCGTAGCCTACATTCTGTATGGTTGGTGCTGTGGATGAATGCAGAAGTTACTGGAAAAATTATTTGAATTCACCATGAGTAACAGATTATTTCTTTCCGATAGAAAGATGGAATTGTCTTCTGGAAAACTTGCTAGGTTTGCTGATGGATCTGCTGTTGTTCAGGTAAAAAAAAAAAGTTTGTGCAACGTCAGAATTTCTGGATCTGAACAGCCATTGTCAGGACATCAGAGCCTATTCAAAGGATCTAGAGCCTCAAGTGGCAATTTAATCCCTAATGAATGTACAGCTGTATTTCATAGGAAAAAAATGTGCTTGAAAAGCAAAAATAATGGTGTGAAGCCTGGATTTATGTAGTTGTTTTCTGCAAAGAATATTCTGGAGGTTTAGTTTTTGAATAAGTTTAGGACTTGGTATTTTGGTTGCAGGTAGTTTCAATTATTTTTTTTTTTCCTTAATCCAGCTAGGTGACACAGCAGTAATGGTCACAGCAGTCAGTAAAACTAAGCCTTCTGCATCTCAGTTTATGCCATTAGTGGTAAGTACTAATGACAAAATTAGTTTTGTGATCATCAGTGGTAGCCCTAGCAATAGTAATCATTAGATAGTGGAGTTGAAGATGCTGGGGGGGAATGAGGAATGCAAGTGGCAGACTACAGACCTGGGACTTCAGAATAAGCATAAATAATAATATCACTTCAGTGATAAAATGACTAGACTTATCGGTGAGGGGATGAGCAGTGGATGTTGTCTGCCTTGACTTTAGCAAGACTTTCCACAACAGCCTTGTGAACTTTGTCTGCCGCAACATCCACATTCAGATGTTGTATTTTAGATGTGCGGAAAACTGGTTGGATTATAAGGCTCGAAGTGTTGTGGTTATTAAGGGTTAATGATTCATGTTCTACCTTGAGGCTGAATCATAGCAAGTTCCTCAGGAGTCTCTCCTGGGTCGTAGCCTGTTTCATACTTGTCTCGGTGACCTCAAATTCCTGCTCATCACGTCTGCAGATGATGCCATACTGGGGGGTGCGGATGATACGCTCAAGCAGGGCTGCCATCTGGAGGGACCAGGGGCCGGAGGAACGGGCTGACAGGAACTTTATGAAATTCTGTAAGGACAAACAAAGTTAGCTAGTGCCCTGCAGCAGTTCAGGGTGGGGACTGGCTGGTTGGGCAGTCCATATATGATATAGAATGGGAGGGCATCAATACAGAGCCTTGAGTAATGTCATCTGAATTCAGAATTGACCTTACTCTGAGCAGGAAATTAGACTAGAGACCTTCCGAGGTGTCCCTTCCAACCTAAACAACTGTGTGGTTCTGAAATCGGTAATCTGTTGTCTTTAGGAATCCCCATTTTGTTTTTAAAAGGTTGACTATCGTCAGAAAGCTGCTGCAGCGGGAAGAATTCCTACCAACTATCTAAGAAGAGAACTTGGTTCCACTGATAAAGAAATCCTTACAAGCAGAGTAATAGGTAGGCTGAAACATCTTATTTACAATGTATTTTAACTATTTTGTAATATCGTCATGAGTAAAAATACAGTAATTTATAATTCCTGTTTGCAGAGTTGATTGTTTCTGCAGTAATGTCAGAAGAAAACAAACTTGTAGTTTCTAGTTTTTAAAACAGTGTATCAGCTGGGCTTGTGTGCATGTTCCTTTTTATATAAGCCTGGATCTTGAGAAATCTTCTTGTCACCTTCGATATTATTGTAGCTAAGATGTCATCCTAACTGCAGAGATATTACCTCTGTAGTCGCATTGTCTCTCTAGACAGGTGGAGGAGACAACAGAGCTAAACTCTGAAATATGAAGAGGCAGACTTACTGATTGGCATAGACTCATTCTCTCTCTCTCTCTCTTGATCCTGCTCAAAAAGTCACCTCTATCATGGCTATCTCCATTCATGAATAAGATAATACCTTGAAACTCAACATTTGTATAAAACTGATGTCGAATACATCAGTGTCTTAAGACAGCAATGAAAAGAAGAGGGAGCAGCCTATAAGACCTGGGCTGTTACACAGTCCTGTACACTTGAGACAGAAATAAAATTAAAAGGAAATCTATGCATCATGGAAGTAATGCAACATTTTGAATGTACATGCTTTTGTTGCTTTTTGATGCTAAATTTCTTCCTGGGTTCTCTGCCTTTTTTTTTTTTTTTTGTTGTTTGGGTCTTTCATTTAAACAATTTGGCAGTTTCTTGTGGGGTTATTACCAGACAAACTGAATACTAACTACTGAAAGCCAAGTACTACTTAAACGTTGACTATTTCTTTTGCAGATCGGTCAATCAGACCACTCTTTCCAGTAGGCTACTTTTATGATACACAGGTAGGTCACACTCACTGTCCTTAACTATAGCTACCTTTGGACGTACCCAAGTTTTCCATTCCAATGAAAATTTCACATGATATAGGCAGTATTTTAAGAAAAGTAGTTTTCATTAGCATCCAGGAAGGGTTTACACTTTGAAAAATGGTCTAATAGTGTAATGCTGCCCTTTAGTTTGTTGTCTCCTTGTCTTAAAGTATTTTTTTTACATGCTAGTTTCCAAATTTTGTTGCAGAGATACAGGAACAAAATTCAAATATCCTCTGTACAACAGAGGGAGGAAAAGGCTAAGGGTATATCTTGTATGACATGATACGATATTATACATTGGTGTGTTTTTCATTAGGTTTCTAGTTTAAGTACCTGAACAAATTTTCATTTGCAGAATAAGCTTGTATAAATATGTGGAATGTTTTGGTTTGTTGTCCTTAGCTTTGTATTGACAGCTAATAAAAATGTATAGGTCCAAATTATTCACTGTCTTTTATCTTATGCCAGATCCTTTGTAATCTTTTAGCAGTAGATGGTGTCAATGATCCTGATGTTCTGGCAATTAATGGAGGTAAGGGGACTGTTAAAAATTGTTGCTTGTGTGTGATTTGATGCGATAGATTTTTTTTTTCTAATACAGTTTTTTATCTCTTCATTTTAGCTTCTGCAGCACTTGCATTATCTGATATCCCATGGAATGGTCCTATTGGTAAGTAAGTATTTTGAAATGATGGATGATTTGAACATAATGGAAGACTTAGACCATAATTCATGCTTTCTTTTCTAACAAGAATCTAAATCTAAAGTCCACTATATTTTGTTTCAAGTATTGAAAATAATTTGACAATGGGTAAGACTATTGCATTTCAAAGCACTGTATTTCCTGGACTAAATATACTTCTGGAAGGATTTACAGTCCAGAAATAGTATAGTACAGAGACCAATAATTTTTTTCTTCAGAGAAACTTAGTCTTGAAAAGCATTGTTTAGAAAATAGCTGGATAAGAATATTTTTTTCTCCAGGAACTTAAAAAGAGCTTTATTTCATTGTGGATATTTTTGGGGAAGAGAAATGATCTAGCCAAGAACAAATATTTAGCTATGTTTTCCTTTCACCTGCCTTTTTTCTAGAAATTGCATGCTCTAATGATGAAAAAAAAACACCCCAAAACAATAGACTTACAGCCTTGTGTATAATGCTGCTTGGAATCATATGCCCTAACCAGTAATACTACCCAAAAGAAAGTCAAGAATAGATAATTTTGCCTTACATATTTGTTCTTAATATGTATCTAACACGCTACTATTTTAAAATGAATCCATAGCTTTAATTATTGTTTTAGATGTATAATTTTCAAAGTAAAATGATACCTTAAAGAACTTCCTTATTAATAATAATAATTTTCTGGAGTTTCTTTGTAGGTGCAGTAAGGGTAGGACTGGTGGATGGAGAAACTATTATCAATCCAACTCGGAAACAGATGTTGTCTAGTGCTTTAAATTTAGTTGTTGCTGGAGCTCCGCAAAGCCAAGTTGGTAAGTAGGTTAATTATTAATATCTGTTGAGTGTTTGAAAATCAAGCAGGTGCCTCTTTGCAGATATTTTCTTAATCTTTGAAACTTGAATTTTTACACAATAGTCGGAGTAAACAACAGTGATAGCTTAGGTTACTTTTGGTTAGGTAAATTCCATTATATTTATGCAGTTTAATGTTAATCTGTATTTCCTTA
The DNA here is from genome assembly GCF_011004875.1 of Balearica regulorum gibbericeps. Taxonomy (NCBI): domain Eukaryota; kingdom Metazoa; phylum Chordata; class Aves; order Gruiformes; family Gruidae; genus Balearica; species Balearica regulorum. The sequence continues at coordinate 124,324,269 of NC_046186.1, forward strand.
GTTGAGTTAGATTGCTATTGAAAATAAATAAAATCAAATAGTAATTACTTAATTTTTAACTTTCCATTGATAGTTATGTTGGAAGCAACTGCTGAGAATATATTGCAACAAGACTTCTGTCATGCCATCAAAGTAGGGGTGAAGCATACCCAGCAAATAATTCAGGGAATTCAACAGCTAGTGAAAGAACGAGGTGTTGTCAAGAGAACTGTTCAGAAGTTATTTATTGCTCCTGAAGAGATTGTGGAATGTGCAAATAAGTAAGTTCAGAACACATAATTTTGATCTAAAGTCTGTTAAGTGACTCAAAATTCTTGTTTAACAATTATTTATTTTTAGGAGCTCTGATCAGATAGTTTGGGGGTTTTGTTTAACAAAATAGCATGTTTTGAGCATTCAGAATTACTTGTGTTTCCCATAGAAATTTAGGAACGTGCTCTTTCAGCTCTCTTCTTTTACATGTAGTAAGAAGGACAGGGCAAACCAAATACCTTGAAAACCCAGTGAAAGCATTAACCCAGTGAAAGTTAATAGGCCATTCTTGTGGAATGGCGACGAGAGGAGTCTGGATGTTGGCCTGTGTGAGCCTTGCTGTGGATGTGGTAACTAATGCCAAAGAGGTGGCAGGAGGGGTGGCTGGAGCTAGTAATGTTTACAAATGTCAGTCTGGTGCTTTCATACTGCTAATGAAAACAAACGTTTAGTCCTCCAGAAACTAATTGTGTAAGTGTTTTTTAAGCTGCTTTGTCAAAAATTCTTTCTTTTCTTCCAAAAGACTTGCTTTTAACAAGATCTATGCAGTGTTCACAGATTCTAGCCATGATAAAGTAAGTAATCAATTCAAATGTGATAGAATTCTTTTTTAATTAATATCATAATGAAACTGTAGTAAGATCTAGTTTCTTCACAGCTAATGTTAATAAAAACTCTTCTTGTCCTCTGCATATATTTGCAATAGTAATAATAAATTGTTCTGTAAATTCTTTTCTACCATAATATTTGTTTGCAGTACATTATTGATCTTTGAATTTGTGTGACGATCCTATTCCTTATTCCTTAAATTTTACAGAATTTTAAACCAAACAAAAGCCCAACAAGCCAAACCTCTTTTGTTATTCTGCCCTGTAGAGTTAACTGGTTGCAAATCCTGTGTTCTAGATTTCTAGAGATGAAGCAATTAACAAAATAAGGCTTGAAACAGAAGAACAGCTGAAAGGTATTATTTTCTGCTTTCTTAATATTTAAAGAATGCTTAAATAGAGCTAGCGCTATTTAAGAGTTACGGTGTGCTCTTTGTTGGCCAAACTATTTTATTAAAAGTTCTATAAAATTCATTTTCCAACTTCAGATGCAATTTCTTTTTTATACCCAGAAAAATTTCCAGAGGCTGAGCCTTATGAAATCATGGAATCTTTCAATGTGGTTTCAAAGGGTATTTTTAGAGATCTTGTTCTGAATGAGTATCGAAGGTAAGTACATCAAACTCCTGGGTAATATTTCTGACAACTTTATATCCAATACTATAGTTTCACTGATCTCATAATTTCTGCTTGTAACTTTAGGTGTGATGGGAGAGATTTGACTTCCCTCAGGGATATTAAATGCGAAGTGAACATGTTTAAAATGCTTCACGGATCAGCCTTATTTCAGAGAGGTCAAACACAGGTAGTATATTTAAACATCAGAAATTGTAAATTAATTTATCAAAAGCTGAAAGATCGGCATCTTTCATTTAAATGCAAAGTTTCCTTTTTCTTCACCTTCAAATAGTAACAACTAGAAAACAGTTTAGATTTAATTAAAATATATCTGAGTCCATTAAAACAGTAGACAAAGCTTGGCTTCTTGCTACATGAACAGTACAGATGTTGGGATAACATTCCAAGCATATGTGCCCAGAAAGAGTCTGGTAAGCATTACTGTGTCTTCAGACTCTGTGAAGAATGTCTAGTAACCAAAGTTAGAAGCTGTAAGGGTTCTCCTTGTTCAATTCAGGGTGACAGATTTGGGGCATTTTTGGTTGGGTGGGGTTAAGAAAGCTTTCCAATTCAGGATGGCTTAAAGTTGAAATTGCTTCTTAATAAGATGAGTCCAAAATCATATCTTTTTCATCCCTCTACGTAGACTTTCACATTAGATATCTGTCGAAACAAAAGCTTTTAATGTAAAATATAATCCTGTTCATATTTAGAAAAATGGGTGACTCGGTTAATGTGTCATTGGTATGTAGAGTGGTGCTAAATTGTGCATGTCATGAGGAACCTTTTAAAAGGAACTTCATATGTAACCTGGACTAAATAGGGAAATTTTAGGGGGAAAAAAAGCACAATGAGATGGATTTTTTTTCTCGTTTGCCAAAAGTGTTGCATGTTGGCTGGATTGAATTAAGATTGTACTTGAAATTTGATCTCCTATATTTTTATAGCTCATTTTCCTAGAAGACTCTCAGCCATTGATCTGACTTATTACAGGGTATACGGGTAGTTGCAAACAATTATTTACTCCTCAGTGTTGTCCTCTTTTATTCCACTAAAAATAACACATGCCATGAGTCCATGGGATAAACAGGCTTGCTCTTTTGCACGCCATCGTGACTGTATCTGACCCTGGCTCTTAAACGGAGTAGTTTGGTTTCTTGGTGAACAAACTGTTCTAGGCTCCTACCAGGTTAAGAAGCGTTAAATTAGTATTTTTGAATGTGATGGCTTGTAAAATTATACAATCTTTACAGATTATGAATAAGTTTGTGTGATGAAGGAAGAAGAAAAGTTTGCAGAAGTGTTAGGTGATGGCATCATATTTGTTGCTGAAATCGTTCTTTTTGCTTCTTCATAACCAGTAAAAGTTGTGAAACATGAAAGTGTTTAAGAGCAGTTTATGTACCCTCTGTTGTTTTGTTCTAGGTTCTCTGTACAGTTACATTTGACTCTATAGAATCAAGTGTAAAATCAGATGTTATCTCAACAGCAGTGAGGTATGTGTACCTTTTGGCATTTGGTCAGTGGTAATAAAAGAGGGTGAGCATTCATTTAAGCACATTTGATAAAAGTTCCTTGAACTTTGATGTATATTCATTAGGACTGAAATTAGACTTTGAAGCGGCCTGTTTGCAAGAAATCTTAGCAGTTGTTTTTCGTTAAGGTGACATTAATTCCATAGATGCACACTGGAAATTGGAGAGTATTACAGTAATACCCAATCTGGTTTTGAGAGAAAGAAAATAGTGAATTACTCTTGAATCTGTAAAACTGTGTCCATATATCAAGTCTCTTTAAATAAAACAATTGATTAAAGTTGATTCTCTCTCTGTTCCATGTATTCATTATCACACTTGGAACTTGATATGTATTCTACTCATTTAATCTGTTTCTCACAAGTTTTGAAGTTTTGCTTGATAGGTTGGGTACATGTAGCCCATGAAGTGCTATTCTGTTTGTCAAGTTTGGTTCAAATAGAAAAAGAATTAAACAGCAGATAATTGGGGGGTGGGGGTGTGTGTTTCCCCCAACTGAATCAGCCTTTCTAAATAGTCTCATTTTGTCTCAAAATAAAAATGTTCAGAGGGCAAAAACATTTATGTTCCTTTTTTAACAGAGTAAGGAAAGTTTAACTTACGATGTAGCAAGCAAGTCCTTGTGCTGTTAACGTTTTATTGCTGAGGGTTAACTTGTTGAGGAGGGGAAACTCCTTCCCTTAAAGCTGCAGTTCAGTGATCTCATCCCACCAGCTTCTACATTTTAGTGTGTCAGCTTTGCTTCAGTTAAATTTTTTGGCCTAGAGGTGTTTGTCCATATTATGTAATTTTGGTATTCTTGGAAATTAGTTTGTGTTAAATAATGAGTTTTAATTTATTAGGTTGCTTCACGAATGAGAGGTTGCCTCTCTATGAAACTACGTGCAAGTCTTGACTTGATGGAACTTTCTTTATGGATTAGCTTTTTTGTGTTTGTTGCGAAGGGTCAAGTCTTGTGGTACTTTGGTAACTTTTTTCAGCACACTTTTTTATTTAATCAAGAGCTATTTCGTGATTACAGAGATTTTCAGTTTTCCTGAGTGTTGATATTTCTACTGCAATGTGTGCAGTAGGATGCTGATGTTCTTGACATTTGATTTTTTTTTTTCCCCCTCTTCCTTCAGTGAAAGACACCAAAACCAGCATAAAGAACTGATAGGGCCTATTCTAGTCTAAACAGCTAGGGAAACTATTTTAATGATTAACACATGAGGGTTTTTTCTTTGTAGACTATGCTTTTTAATTTGATAGAAAACTTTAGGAAAAATATAGGTGATCAGCAAATCTATTGATTCATTGTTTTTACTGGGTCTATTTGTAAGCATAACTGCATATGATCTTACATATTAAATAATTGTATTTAAGACATGTTTGCTCTTTTTTGACGTGGTCTTGTTTTTAATTAATAGTGGAATAAAAGATAAAAACTTCATGCTGCATTATGAGGTGAGAGTTTTACTGTGTCACAGCTTTGTGCATGATTTACAGAAGGGCTTCATGTCTTGCTTTTAAATTTGAAATTGATCGTTTGCAAGGATATAAATTATCTCTAGATTCACTAAAATTTATTAATTCTAATTCATATGTGAATTTATACTGCGGTTTAATGAGCAAAAGTGCTGGTTTCCTAAAAAGCACTAGATAATTTGTAAATTGCCATTTTATACAGCCCTTTTAATATCTTACATTAGGTTATCCCTTAAGAATGGGTTATTACTGAAAGCAGGATTAACTTGCTCCATTATGTTCAGTAAACTCTATTAATATGTTTAGCTGACATACTACGCCAATAGTAGTGTGTAGTATGTAGTTTACATCTTGGATCTGTCTCAGCCTTTGGAACTTGCCCAAAGTATTGGGTCCAGGCAACAGGCATATCTTGTTTCATTATCTGTACGACAGAAACAAGATTTCTGATATGTTGTTTGACAAGTTTAATTGGACTAAGCTTGTTGTGTTGTTTTTTAAGATTCTTGCAACTGCTTTATTCTCTTTTGTTCTGTGCAAGTAAAACATTTACTAAACACTACCTAAACTGGTCCTGGTTTGCAAACGAAGTGACTGATAGAAGTCATGTGGTGGTTTGATTTTTTTTTTTTTCATTTGTTTTTACCTTTTGATGCACCAAAACTTCAAAGATAATTTTTTAAGTGTGTGTTTTAAAAAAGAAAAAAACCCGCTAGTTAATTTTCTGTATACACGTTTTTTACTTCATAGTTTCCACCTTATGCAACTAATGAGATCGGCAAAGTTACTGGTATGAACAGAAGAGAACTTGGACATGGTAAGTTCAGACTAGACAAGTCCCATGCTGTAAGCTTTAATACTTTATCTGATTGTTTTTATTTGTGGATCACTTTTCTTTTATACAGGTGCACTGGCAGAAAGAGCTTTGAAACCAATTATTCCTCAGGATTTTCCATTCACAATACGAGTTACTTCTGAAGTCTTAGAGTCAAATGGTATTATGATTTTCTTATTTTTTAACCTGGTGCTAGAGACTGAATTTGATTCTTAAAAAAGCTCAAGTTTTGTTTCAGATACTTCTGACCAATGTTTAATACTTTCTTTTTCCCCGTATTCTAACTCTGTAGGGTCCTCTTCGATGGCCTCTGCATGCGGTGGAAGTTTGGCGTTAATGGATGCAGGTACAAAATATGGCATCTACAAAGATAAACTACATATGATGATGTGTTGTAGGATTTGGGAAAGACCAAAGGTTATAAAAATGTATTTTTATTTACCACTAATAGGAGTTCCAGTATCAAATGCAGTGGCAGGTGTAGCAGTAGGTCTCATTACCAAATGCAATCTAGAAAAAGGAGACATTGAGGACTATCGTTTGCTGACAGACATTCTGGTGAGTGTTCCTAGCACTTGTTTTTATTGCTGCTTAATTCAGTAAAATACCCTCTATAGCCTTCTTTTGTAACGTTTTACCCAGTTAATTCTGGAACATGCACTACTAGAAATAGCAAATAGTTTCACCTTCTCTGTTTTGTCTCCCAAACTCCTCCCTGATGTCAGAAAATCTCTGTGAAATGTCCAATCATGTTTCTTAGGTTTTTGTAATTACTTAGTTATTTCTTTTAAGGTCTTGTAAGCTCTCTTTCCAATGAATTTTGTCTTTTTCTCTTGGGAGAAAGAGATTGATAATTCTTGAATACTTTACAGAAAAACACAATATATCAGATGGAGAATGAGCAACTCAGCAAAGTTGCTGGGGTGGGAAAAATGCACATTATCATCCTGCTGTTGCTTCTTCCTGTGGCAGCCACCGATAGTGCAAAATCAACTGTGGATCTGTTGTTCGGAAACTAGTCCACAAAAGCTCTTAATTTCTAAGGCGGGAAAGGAACAGTTTTAATCCTGAACAGCAAAATAAGGCTGAAGAAAAACACAAGTCTCAGAATTCCGAGTCTGCAGAACTACTTTGTCTCTTATTGAAACAGAGAACGTACTTTTTAGTGTAATGAGACTTAACGCTGCGATAGAGTTACTTCAACTTGCTTGCTTTCTGTCTACGCTGGTAGGGAATTGAAGATTACTATGGTGATATGGATTTCAAGATGGCTGGTACTAATAAAGGAATAACTGCCTTGCAGGTATTGTAACATTAAATCTTCCTAAAATGGAACTCTGAGATTGTATCTAAAAAAGCTTTCTGTACATATTGATGTAACTTAACTCTTTTCTGATTAGGTTGATCTAAAACTGCCAGGAATACCAATAAAAATTGTAATGGAAGCTATTCAGCAAGCTACAGGTAGGTCCGTGTTTATATTTGCACCCATTTTATGATATTAAATGATAAATTGTATTACCTTCTAAGTTTTATGTAACTAAATAATAAATTATTCAGTTTTTTAATTCTTATTTTGAAGAAAGCAGCTTTTTTCCACAAAACTGGTCTGGTTTGGGTATTGTCTGTTATGCTTCAATACAGGCCCTTCATACAGAATAAATAGCTTTTTGTGTCAGAGGAGAGGATCCAATCTCCAAAAAGCCAGGCCCTTTCCGCTACGCTTAAGTTTCATATTATTGTATGTAGCGTCAGTGAAAGCGTCTTCTGCTCCTGGAGGTTACTTTTTATTAAGACAGAACAAAAATGGTGTGATACTAAGTCACCAGTTTAGTACAATGGGTAACTTGTTTTGAAAAATTGCAATAAAATTAGTGGCATAGCAAAGTGGGGAGGGAGGGAGCTTATACAAAAGAGCAACACCAGGGTAGAGGAATACCTTAGGAAATATTTACATGCAGTACTTTGGATTTGACTGATGTAAATTTAATATTACTAAGCCATGCCAGTTTATAAAATTTTTGTCATACTGTATTAAAACCATATGTGGTGAGTTGGGGGGAAAAAGGTTTGCTCTTTGCTGTGCAATAAATCAGCAAAAAGGGTTGTTAAAAATAAGCTCCAAACTAATTTAGAAGGAGCTTCAGATCAATTTTTAGATGTCTCTTGAGCAGTGAGTTCTTAGAACTTAAGTAAAAGTCTGTGTCATCTCAGGGAGTCCATGGTTAAGATCTCTAGCCCACGAATAAAACAGGTAGTAAAGGCTGAAGTGTAGCTTTGCGCACTGAAACTCTGGATTGCTTTTGACTAGTGAAAGTTGGGAGAGGGAGGCGGTGTCTGTTGCTAGTTAAATATGTAAAGTGTCACCATAACACCAAAGTGGATTTGGACTAACACACAAACATGACTTTAAAATCCAACAGAATAATGTTATAAAAAGAACAGCAAACTATTTCTCATTTACTATTGGAATTTACTGCTGTCTGTATTCTGACATGGACAACTAAAATTTTCTTGAGCCGTATGAAAAACTGAAGCTACAAGGTTTAATAAGGATTTAACTAGTTGTAAGAGAAAATTTTCAACTTGATTGTAATAGCAAGATTTTAGTAAGAAAACCCTTACTAAAATGTAAGAACTAGTAATTCCTACTCAACGATGTATCACCTCAAGCAGCTCAGCTGAAGGTCCAGGCCAGTGTATCATAACTTTGTAATCAAAGATACACCCTGTTGCTCTTATCAGCACCCTGATTTATTTAAACAGTACACCGAAACAGGACTGGATGTAATGTTCTGGGCTGCATAAAATCAATACATGTGCTGAAGGCATAGGGTTTGTATATGCAGAGCAGACTGTGTTACTGCAACCTGAAATGTGTAAATACATGATACGTTGTCAAGCTAGGCAGGAGGCAGATTTTACGAATGGATGTTTATCTACTTTATAACAAAACTGCATAAGTTTATTTTAATCTTACGCAAAACTCTTTATTTTTCCTTCCTTCTTTTTCCCCCTTGCCCCACCCCCAGCTGCAAAGAGGGAGATTTTACAAATTATGAACCAAACGCTGGCAAAACCCAGACCTAACAGAAAAGAAAGTGGACCAGTTGTAGGTAATGTTAGTTGTATGTTGATAAGAATGCATATCTTATATAATTATCTTTTTCACAATAAGCTGCTGTGTAAAACAGCTTTTTTAAAATGAATGTTTGTTGCATATTTCTGCCCCTCCCTCTTGGGGTTACTTTTTTTTCTTTGGGTTTTTTGAGATGAATTTTTGGGTTTTATTGCCATGAGGGGCAGCACTGTACTATTTCAGTGTACACCAGAAAACAGAATTAAACTGAAGTTATGTGAAACTCTCACAAAATCAGAATGGATCTAGATGTCAGTATTGGTATGGCTTAAGGTAATTTACATTCATCAAAGTATTTCTAGTCTATGTTTTCATTTATTTCCATTCATAAATGTATTATTTGCTGAACATGGATGTAATTACAAGTAGCTTCAGAAGTTAAAAATCTGAATGAATGTGACTGATTTTTGTGATAGCTTTCAAGATTATTATATTTAGCATTTCAAAGTATTTTTAAATGCTCTTTCAGAAACCATCCACGTTCCGTTATCAAAAAGATTAAGATTTGTTGGTCCTGGGGCCTATAACTTGAAAAAACTTCAAGCACAGACTGGTAAGACATTCTTGCTTCCTGTGATAATTTATCCTAATGTGTTACTAGCTTCTCTTCTCTATATGAAAATTACTAGTGTGGAGTTCTAATTAGTGAATCTTGGTAGCACAGGTATTACAAGCACAGCTATTGCTGAATCTTAATGCTATCTGTCTTTATGCCCTTTCAGAAACTCTAAGTAGCTAAACGTAAACTTCCCAAATTGTTCTATAGACCACCTCCAAAGAACTGGCATTTGTGCTTCAGCAGCAGCGACCTGAATAAGTAGATAGGAAGAACCATTCAGAGAAAAGGGTCCTTTTTAATTTGTGCTTTACGCTGCAGACTGCAAAACAGTATTTGCCTTTGTTTTCAGCCTTGTATGTTGATCTGTTCCAATGCTCAGTACGAACTGAGTCTGCATTGTATCTCTAAGAGATGCATGTGGTTTGAAGAGCTAAGTGAAGCTCACTTCAGCGATGCTTAGTTGTGTAGGTTCTCTCTGTAAAAGTGTTTGCAGTTTGTCTTGTGGCAGGACTTCCCAGAAGTTTGGTGCACATATGATGGTGGTTTTCCAGGGCTTACAGAAGAGGCAATTAAAGATCATCTAGGGACAGTGTTGCATAATGTTGACTGAAAGATGTGAAGTCAAGCGAGTCTGATCATGAATATGCTGAAGCGTAGATCAAATCTATGCAGCTTCTCTTCCTATCAACTAAAGCATTTTTGCTGTGGTTAGGAAGGGGACATTGAGCTCTTTCCTACAGTGCTCACTGACAGTTTTCCTAGGATTCTGGGAAGAGCTTGCATGCACTGTTAACATGCTGGGATATGTTAGCAGTCCAACCCGCTATCACATTGCCAGAGCAACCTGTACTGAGGCATAAACTAGTAGCGAGAGTGTGACAAGTTTCCTGACCTTGTTATATTTCTTGGAATAAATTCATTTGTTTACACAGTTTTTTGTCCTGCCTGACCTTAAATGCCAAATTCAAAGTTGATGTCTTTTTCACTACCATTTCATAAATAGGGCAACTGATGCTTTGTTTGAGATAAATGCAGACTGACAGAGGTCATTTAGAATTAGGCCTTATAGCTTGACGTTGTGGTTACCCTCAGGAACTAGTGAATGGAATTTGTAAAGTATTAAGTATTTCTGAGAGGCTACACCATTAAAAATGTTTCTTCGAACGAATCAAAGCAGTGAAACTAAACATAGCCCACCCTTACCATCTCTCCAACATGATGAAGGTAATAGTCAACCAATAGTCAGCCATGAATGGCGGAGGTGAGTTTCTGCTGTGATTGTTATTAAATGCATCAGATTTCTTTTATAAGCACTTATTTGTAAATGTGAATTCTTTCCTTTATTATTTAATGTAGTAAAACTTCTTCACGTGTTCCCTGCTTTTAGAAAGCCACAAATTAAAAAAGGCTGATGTCTGTAGTGTATCAAGTGGATGTTCTGCTTCAGCTGCTTTGGACTTGAAACTCTTTTAATGCTCTAGCTAGCTTGATTGGGGTGGAGAAGAGGAGAACAAAAACCTTCTCTTTGGTTGCCAACCTATGCAGTCTTTGGCTAGAAAACTAGTCTAGAGGTGCAAAGAATTTTACTGTGCAATCTTACTATGATCTGGCTCTGAAATACTTTAATTTCCATCAGCTATTAATGAAAGCTATAGTTTTATTATTAAAAATATTTATGAAATTCATTCATAGAAGCTGAGATTTATTCATAAAACCAAAATTCTTTCAAGACTTTTTTCCTGTTGTAAAAGAATTATAATAATAATTATTTTGCAAATGTGAACGGTCCCACATGGAGTGCAAGGTTTCCTTTCAGTTGCGTGTAAAGCTGTGTGATGCTTAAAGAAGATTATTTGAAATGATTAGGACTCTGAGATTTTAGTCTGTGCAAAATCATTTTGCTCTATGCAAGTCTTCACTGAATGCAACTTTTCTGCTTCCTGAAACGGTAGTGACGTTCACCTAAATTCTCTCATTAAATTCTGTTTCTAAGGTGTAACTGTAAGTCAGCTGGATGAAGAGACGTATTCTGTGTTTGCCCCCACACCTGGTGCTATGCATGAAGCAAGAGAATTTATCCGTGAAATCTGCAAAGATGATGTAAGGACAGGCATTTGTTGTTAGCTTTTTCAGTTTGCATTTTGTGAATTTGTGTCTTACTGGTTTTTTTTCCCCCCTACAGCAGGAAGTTAATTTGGAATTTGGTGCAGTTTATACAGCCACAATAACTGAAATAAGGTATGAAAAGTGCTCTGGAATTGAAGTAGAAATTAGTAGAAAGTTACACAGCTATATTCCTGATACCTAAATATGATGTAAAATAATTGATTTTTAAGGATGCCAAACTTAGGGTAGTGACACTGGCACCTGCATCATTACTGATTTTATTTTTCTGTTGAAAATATTATTCTGTTTTTTAATAAGACTGTTTATTTTTGCTGTTTGTTTAGTTATTAGACTATATCTATAAATTATAAAACTTAAGGCCGCCTTTTCATCTCTGTATCTGAGAGAGATGGTAGGAATTCGCTTTTTGCTTTTTTGCAAGACAAATACTGGATTGAAATGACATGCACTTTTTGGATGGTACTTATTACTGAAAAAATAAGTCATTTTCCACTTCCAGTTAAGGTAAGATGAGTGAGCATCTTATGGTTGATAAAGGGAGGAGTAAAATCTTGTTTATGAAAAGTTTACTTATGCTTGCTTTGGAGTCAATATGCAGAGTAAAAGACAGATTCCTCTCAATGTATTGAGAAAGAACTGTGCTGTTTTCTGTTGCAGAGATTCTGGAGTGATGGTAAAATTGTATCCAAACATGACACCAGTGTTACTTCATAATTCACAACTTGATCAAAGAAAGGTAATATGTGCTTAAACAAGTATAAACTAGACACTTCTGTCTGTTTTTAATTGATTCTCACTAAATGTGGTCTGCATTAGCTGTAGCACACATACTGTTGTTCTAGAGTCCGTTTTCATGTTAAAAGCTGTGTTTGATCAGCAGTGCCTTTTTGTTTAACCTCTGTGTGCCCTGTACCTAAAGCTGCAAACAATCTACCTGTACACCTGCTACAGTCTGACTGTTTATGCTTTTATGCACATCACCAAATCATTTAGATGTGCAATACTCTTTTTCTACATGACGTTTAGAAACCTGTTGTTCGTAAGGTAGTGTTGAACCACTATGACTGTCTGAAGTGTGGCGTGAGGAATCCCTAGAAGAATGTACTTTTATAACTAACCTTACAAAATGAATCACACTGAATTATTTTTTTTTCTGAAAAACACTGTGTTCTAGATTAAGCATCCTAGTGCCCTAGGATTAGAAGTTGGACAAGAAATTCAGGTAATTTTTTAAACTCTGAAATGCTAATTGCTGTTCGTATTTTAGAATTTGAGTGCATTTTTAATTTTGTGTTTATAAAGAAAATATTTTGCCATATCAGATTCCCTTTCTGTGCTGGTTAAAGGCCTAACCATTTCGAATTAGATGTATGTAGTGTCATACTATTGCTATCTAGGCACCGCATTAATTTGACAGAGCAATATAGGCTAAATGGTGCCTGTTTATGGCTTTTCTAACATCAAATTGGAAAAAACCAAACAAAACACTACCTTTTAAAGAAAATACTATTTCCAACTCTGTAAGTTGGTCGGTCTTAAAGTGTTTTGTTTTCTTAACAGGTTAAATACTTTGGGCGTGATCCGACTGATGGTAGAATGAGGCTGTCACGTAAAATTCTACAGTCACCAGCCACAACTGTGCTTAAAACCCTAACTGACAAAAACAGTATTGTCCTGGGAGGCACTGTTCCACAGTCATCTACTTCATCCCAGTGACAGGTAAGACCATAGGAACAACTTAAGATGGCTCAGTACTGCACTTTCTTTACAACTATTGTAAAGAATTCTATCAGTCTGGTTTTTATATCGTACAGTTACCCTTCAGTGGTGTGCAAATACTGCTTGCCAGTTATGTTGCAGCATGTTGTAAGTTAGCAACTGCCTTTTTATGTGCTGCAGTTGTAAAGATACTGTAAAATTGGTTCAAATGCCTTGACAGTTTCGGGTGTCCTAGATGGCCCACTTTCTCCAGAACAAACTTAGTTGTTAATCTACATCTCTGAAAGCATTCCCTCTTTCCACCTTGCCACAATTTTTTTAAAAAGACAAAAAACCCTAGCAGAGTAAGGGAAGAGAATTAACAATAAGCTGCTTTCTTGAAAGTTTTGAGTCAATTAGTGGAGACTTGTCAGTCAATCTCAGTCAATTAATGGAATGTCCAAAGCTCTTCCCTTGAGTTAGTTTCCCAGCATGTTTGTCTGTCAATAGACTTATGCCTAAACTTTTCCCCAAATTGTTGGGTATGTTTTTTTTTCCTTAGGAGGAAAGGTGTCTGATCATAAAGTCAAGAGCAGTTATTGGCAAATAGAAATGCAATGAACCAATGATAAAGTCAGGCAATCTATGGCAATCTAGGAATGATCCACAACGCTAGGAAGAAATTAAAAGTCACTGAAGAGTGGGGGTTTTTTAAGAAATGTTTTTGAATTTCATGCCTTGATATAATTAGTTGGTTACAGAGTATTTTCTCTCTCTTTCAGGAAAAAAGGTGTGATAGTTCATGGGAATACAAGCGACCTTTGCTAGAATCTGTAGATGTCTTCGCAAGAATCTGCAGGTGGATGGTAGTGAATCATATTTTTAAAATAGACACTATTTATGCTTAAAGGTGATGTAGAACTTCAAAGTCTTCAAAATTATTAAAAACTCTTTTAAAATAAAACCAGAAACAACCAATGCTCTTATCTTGTGTAGTGAGGGTGAGATGAGAATCTAAGAACATGGAATTGTATAGACTGAAGAGCAGGTTACATTTCAGTGCTTGAGATTCTTCTCGCTATTGTCTCAAAATAAAAATGTAAAGATGAGAACCAAGTATTCAACAATTCTTTTCTGGGAGAAGGAAATTACCTGACCCTCAAGGCAAGGCAGAATTATCCTGTATACTTGGTTGAGAGGCACACACAGCCAAAGCGTTACTGGCTTTTCAGTGTGCAAGACTGAAATGTTGAGTAAAAGATAAAGACTTAGAAGTATCACCTTTAACATGATTGACACTGTTTCAGATAAATACATCAATAACTTTTACAGGGTTCAGACTTGCTAAAATATCTGAGCAGAAGGGGGATGAAACAAAGAACCTGGCTGAAACATCATCATTTATTATCTGGGTTCACTAACAGTAAATTTTAAAATATATAATTAAAACATTAAAATAATTGTTTTGGAATAAACAATTGATGTGATAAATCTTCCCTCTAAAACACCCTCGTTAAGTGTGTCAGAATTTCTGTATTCATTATGCTCCATCAGTGGGTTCACTGGTCTCTTAGACTTGAAAACATTTCCCAGGGGCTCACAGGAACTACTTGTTTTTCTACTGTGAGGTGCAGACTTTGAAAATGAGAGGTGTCCTTTCTGATGTTCACCGATTTGTATGTAGACCTAATAAGAAAATCAACTTCCCACCTGATGGCAAGTGGGCTCTGAACCTCCTGAAAGAAAAAACAAAGCACTGGGGAGAGGAGAAATGTGAATGTACAGTAAAAATTGCTCATTCTTTTTTTTTTTTTATTCTAAGCTAAAATATTAAAGAAAGAAAGAAATGACTGGCCCACTTCTTTGTAGTTGTCTGTCTTTTCATCATGTAAGATTGAAAAAGTTTTTCCTAGCAATCTTTTCTTCTTTTTTGGGGACTGTATTCTGTTATTTCTTAGGAAGAATTCTAATGTCCTTGCTTACTATGACTTAACTTAATTGACTGCTATCTCCTTCGTTATGTATCCTGGATAGTGTTAATGAAATTATATAGGTAAATGTTAAAGTCCCTAAACAGAAGCTCAGACGCTTCCATTTCTCATAACTGTTCTCAGAAATGGAGCTCCCCAATCTAAGTGGCTTTCCAAAGTTTAGCTTCTTTTATTGTAGAATATTCTCTATAAGGTTCCTTTTTGTAGTAGAACAGATGGATATTCTAGTTACTAAAATACTTCATAAAATACTAACATTATAGAACCTTTTTGCTTTAGGTAGCACAGTAGTAGCTTGCATTCAAATCTGAAAACGGATGATTTAGGAGCCAAAAGAATCCCATTCTTTCCTGTAAAGGTATTTTCTTGCCTGCAGTAACAGGAGTATTGTGATTTGTGTGGTAGGTGGCAGTCTCAGTAAATCAGCTATTGGAGTGCTGGGGCATTTTCTGTTTGTTAGATGACAAAGTAGGAAAAAGACTTTTATGCTATTGTGGCAGAACTTGTACAGTCAGCCTGACTTTCTGCACTTGTAACAAGTTTTAGGCCCTATGGGAAGGGGTGGAAAAAAACCTACGCTTGGAAATTGTCTGGGAGGAGCACAAACCAGCTGCTCTTACCTGAGGAGAGAAGCTCGATGGGAGCCAAGAATTGAGTAAGTGTGTGATAGTCTGAACCTTCCTGGAGGGAAGGCAGGCTGGTTTCAGACATCCCAGGTTCACCGGAGAGCCGTCAGTAGCAGCGGGTTGGACTGTGGCAGGAGATACTTGACTCTCAGGTGGTATCAGCCATGATCAGAGAGCAGGTAGGTTAATAGTGCTTGAGAGAGCGAGCTCGGCCCTATTGCAGTAGCTGTTTTTTCATGTTTGAAAGAGTGATTTATTTTTTTTGTGTGTGTGTAACTAGCTTCTTTAATGACCCATCTTAAATGGAGCCATTGAAAGGAATTGCTTTAGAAAGTGAAGCTGGGCAGTTGCAGCATTACACCGGGTTACAAGGGCCAGAAATGTGTTTATTTGACAAAGCTGAAATTTTCATACAGGCGCAAAGCATTGGGAGCTGGGGTATCTTTAAATGCCAGAAATAAATATTACAAGTACGATAATAAAAGCGTAAGAGCTGGCCTAATTGTACTTCTGGGATTACATGCCAGAGGGAATGATGCAGTCTTTTACTTTCACTCCAAGAAATTTTAAGTGATTTAGGAATGAGTTGTCTGTCTTGCTTTTGAAAACAACAAAAAATGAGAGCTCCCTGCTGCTTCATGTTGTGACACTTGATGACTTGCTCTGTCTGCAGCCTACCCTAACAAAATTCTTTGTTTTGATGAATAGAGAACTCCAACAGCTATAGCTTGGTGCTTTGTGATAATGGGGAGAGATGAGCTACTGGCAGGTGCACCACCACAATCAAAAAGTGCTGCTTTGCTTTCTCTGAATCTTACAATGTGGAGAGGCAGATGTATTGCTTTCCTGGTCTAGGATTTACCCTGGGCTTAAATCAGATACCTAAGAACTGTTGACGCAAGTTTGCATATTGTCATCAGGAGAAGCTCCCCTGGATCGATGTGCTTTTTATTGCTATAGATGACAAGATCTTGCTGTGGTTTCTAACACCCCAGGCTGCGGAGTCCTGGATGCCGTTCTGGGCAAAAAGGAGCCCCACGTCCAAGGGAATGCAATCTGTGTGTGTTCTCCAGTGGCATTTTTCCACAGAGGTCATTGATTTCATGCCTGGAGAGGTCACGGCTTTTATTTCACAGCTTAAGCAGACAAATAGTTTTTCATGTCAATTCTGGCTCTGATATCTCCTATTCCTCCTGTAGCTGTTCACACTGATAGATAAGAATTTGCTCCAGCATGTTCTGCTGTGGTTTCTTGCTATTTTGTATATCTGGAGAAGTACTGTGTTTAATCTTGAGTAAGAGAGGTCATACTTAGTTTGACACACTTTGTGTGAAGAGCTAAAGAGCATGCATAGAAGTCTTGCAGTGAGTTTGTGAGTGGCGGACATCCTCAAGCAGCAATATGCTGTGGCCGTTGGGTTTTGTGTTTCTTTTTGTGTGTTTTCTTTGTACTTGAGCTTTCACAGAGGCAGAAATATGCCCAATGTGTAAAACTGTGAGGGGATCAGGCCATGTAATAGGGAAAAGGCCACCGACATGTGGCAGGGGGAGGCTTAGGTGAACCCAACTGTAAACTGCTTAGTGTGATTCCCAAACCATGGTTGGTGAAACCACTAATGTAATGTGGCCTTTTGTACGGTTACTGACTTGTCCGTAATAATATGATGCACATATCCTGAAGTATGTTCCTATACTGTATACAGCTAAAGATAAGCGTATACAGTAGTTCTGAGGTGTATCTTACAGTTGTCATTTTCTGCAAAGAAAACTTGTAAGATTGTGTGTCTTCAATAGCCCCTGTTAAAGATGAAAACAAGGGCTGAACCCTGCCTTTCTTAGAGGTGGATTGTTTTGCAGATGTTAAATAAGCAGACTGACCGGTCCTCACACATGTGAGGCTGCCTCTCAAGGAATGTGAAAGACTCTTCAGCTGTTCAGCTACACCAGTGCAGCTGATTGAAAACTGCACCCAGTGGTGATCAGTGCCTGTCACATACTGGGTGTGCTGAATGGCAGAAAATCTGAAGGAGGCCTGTTAGAATTCATGTCAGAGCAAAAGCTGAGACTTAAACATTACATAGATGTAAATTTCCTAAATCTGTCTAGAGAATGTTTTTCTAATGTATGTGGAAAAGTTGTGCATAATTACTTACGGTGGCATATTCTGTAGTAAACTTTTTCTTTCCCTTCATCTGGAACAAGATCGAACTTACGCCAGAGAAATGCCAGTCTTGTAAGTTAAGAGCTATACCGGTGTAACTGCTTTTGCCATTAGGCAAGAGTTAGAAAAGTCTTGCTTTGTCTGGGAATGAGACACACCCTGGCCTGGGAAGCACTTGCCCTCCCATCTCCCTTCCCCTTCAGAGCCTGAAAGATTTTGTTCTGAGATGCTTTCAAGCTTCCCTTCCTCCCTAAAGTCCCCACTGTTTCACACAGCTTGATTTCTTGCACGTTTGTTGTGCCTTTCCCCTATCACTGAGATGTAATTATTTTTTTACTGTTATTCTTAGTACAGAGGAAATGTGTGGCTGGTTTTTGGTATGGAAAACTAAAATTTACAGGCTCTACAACGCCTGGCAAGTGGGTCTGTCTGAAATGGTAGAGCATTTGTAAGGGCTAATTAAGCACTTTTCTCTCATGGAGAGGTTTTACTGTGAATAGATTCACATTTAGCTTAGCTTTTGAGCTTTCTGTGCATCAAAGTGCATATTTATGGTATAGCTGTGGGAAAGGGTTGGAAAGTGGCAAAAGGAGATGCCACGAACTAACGTGGCTGCTACTTTGTGATGAGAGGGGAAACCTTTTCTTCCAAAACTTCAGCTCTAGGCCACGCGTGTGCTGCGAGCTGTGTTATTACAGCACGGGCTGCTCCTACAACTTACCCTTGTGTGGACGTGGATCTTGCCCATCGTTTTGTGTCATGGCGGCGGCCCTTTCCCTGCGTGCGAAGGGCGATGCTTTGTCTGTGCTGGTACCAGCTTTTAGGCTAGACTTAAAAAAAAAAAAAAAAAAAAATAATTTTTTTAAGCTTTTCTTTAACGGGTGGAATAGCTTTCGTGTCGATCATAAGCTGTGGGCGCATGATACGGCTGAGAAATGCAAACACGCATGTGACTATATTGCTCCCACCTTCCCGTTTCTGTGGTAAACTACCCGGGGGCGGGGGAGCGCGGGGCGTGTGGGCGGGCCCTGCTCGCCTCAGCCCGCCCCGCCTCAGCCCGCCCCGCCCGCGGCCGCCGTCCCGTCGGCGGCGCGGCGGCAGCTGCCGGCCGCCGTAGCCCCTGCGAGGGGAGCCCGTGGCCGGGCTGGGAGGAAGAGAAAGGCGGCGAGAGTCGGGTTACAAGATGGCGGCGGCGCTGCGGTAGCTGCTGAGGCGGCGGAGCGGCGCCAGCGAGGGACCGAGCCGGGGCGCGGCGTCGCTCTCTCGCCGTCCGGGAGCCATGAAAAGCGGCGCGTTAAAGGCCCCGCGGTGCCCCTGAGCGGCCCGGCGGCCCCGCTTCCTCCCTCCCCCCCCCGCCCTCGCTCCATCGCCCCCCCCTCCCCCCGGAGGCGGAGCGGGCCCGGGCCTGGGCCCGGGGCCGGCGCGGAGGCCCGAGGCCGGGGCTACACCATGTCGGACACCCGTCGGCGGGTGAAGGTCTACACCCTCAACGAGGATCGGCAATGGGACGACAGGGGCACCGGGCACGTCTCCTCCACCTACGTGGAGCGGCTCAAGGGGATGTCGCTGCTGGTGCGCGCCGAGTCGGACGGTGAGAGCGTGGCCGGGGCTGCGCGGAGGCCTAGGCCGCCCGCCGCCGCCCGGGCCCGGGCCTCCTTCCCTCGCTCCCCGCGGCACCGGCCCTTGCCGCGCAGCCCGCCCGGCCCCGGTGCCTCTCGCTGCCCCGCTCGCCAGCGCTGACACCCGCCGCCGCCGGGCTTGGCTGCTGGTGTCTTCCGTCCCCGCGTTTATTAGGGAAGACCCCAGAGGATTATTGTTATTTCCTCTCCCTTTCTTTGCTTTAGCTTGCGGCTGCGTTTAAAGTTTCCTTCCCCAGATAAGCCGGAGCGGTGTTTACCACCGTGGCCCTAGACTTTTCCCCCTTGTAGTTCCACTCGCCGGCTGCATCTCTTTTGACTGAGTAGAGATGAAGTTGTTCCGCGTGACGACATCTTGTTCGCTTTCAGAATAATTTTGTTCCCTTTTGAAGTGCTCTTTCCCTCCCTTTCTTGCTACTATAAAAAGTTGTTCGGTTGGTTGGGGTTTTTTCCTGTCCTAGAAATTCACTGATTTTATTCGAGTTGCGTGGTGTTCCTCATGTTTTATTTCACTTTAAAGTCACCTTAAGGGTCTCTTTTGGAGGGGGGAGGGTACGCGCTCACCACTTTGTCAGCCGACAGGTGCTAACGTGCTAAATAAACCACCTAAGACTGGTATAAATTACTCTGGAGCTGTTGCCAGGATACATACACTACTTGCATACACGAGATAACGTCCCTGGGTTTGTAGTATCTAGATGATTCACTTCTGAAGGACAGTTGAAGGAAATAAAAGCAAATGGCCCACGTGGCTCCTGTGGGCAAAAACATTTTTATGCTGGGCAGCGTGTTACCTGGGGCACGTTTGTATAGGTTTGCTGAACAGCCTTTAAACAAGGTATTTGTCACACCAGGTTTCAGGAGAAAAAACAGCGCTACAGAGAATTTTGGTCTAAATTAGAAGAGAAAAATATATTGTAATAGGGATATTTATGTTGGATTTTGACTTGCCTGGGTTATTTTAGGGAATTATGTTTCAAGAAGACGGTTCTCCTGGCCTTTCCGTAAGATATGGTTGAAGTTGAGCATATGTTGGCTGGCGCATGGGCGGTTGTTGTAAGACGCGCGGAGATGTTTATTTTGTTAAACTCAGTAAATGCCTTTTCGTGCCTTTTTCAGGTTCACTACTGTTAGAATCGAAGATAAATCCAAATACTGCATATCAGAAACAGCAGGCAAGTATTTCTGCTAGGCTTTATTTTTTTCTGATTACTGATGCTGAGGAATTGTTTTATGCTCAAACTAATCGCGTTTGAAAAAAAAAAAAAAAGCAAAGCAGCGCAACATGGAATTGTCAATGGTGTTTTTTAGAGAGGTGAAAAACTTGCTTAGAAGCCTGTAGGTGCTATAATTTTTCACGTTCTGGAAATTAAAATGTGGGTCTCCTAAAAAAACCCTTTTGGACTTTAGGCTTCGAAGAGAATACATGCAATTTGGATAGATACTGAACTCATTACAGGAAAATTAGTTAGAATCATTTATGTGTAACTTTTGTCTTCTATCCAAGGCTGTTCAAAATAATTGCCGAATTAGGAAGGCAAAACTTTGGCCAGCTCTGTTAGAGCATATTTACTTCTTGAGTTCTTTTTTTGGAAATAACGTGGAGGAATTTGTGGGACTTCTTTCATTGTTGCTGTTTTCAGCCTTGAAAACTTCTATCCTAAGTAAACTGACTAGCTATGGTGAGACTTACTTGCAGGGTTGTGTTTCCTGGGGGTAAGCCTTCTGCAAAACAAAGTAGTAAACCAGTTGGGAGCGATGTTAATAGGTCGCTTTTATTTAATCCACTA
The DNA here is from genome assembly GCF_011004875.1 of Balearica regulorum gibbericeps. Lineage (NCBI taxonomy): Eukaryota > Metazoa > Chordata > Aves > Gruiformes > Gruidae > Balearica > Balearica regulorum. The sequence goes on from NC_046186.1 coordinate 124,345,311, forward strand.
CAAAAATTAGCTTACTAAATCTCTTTTCCTTTTACTGCTTTTTCCTTTTTCTGCATTAATTTTTGGTGTCTCTGCCTACGTTGTTCAAATGGTTATTACTGTTTATTTTCTGTCTGTTCCTTTGTTCTGCAGTAGATTCTCTCTTCCTTTTGTTCAGTCATTTATACTGCTCTTCATCATTATGGTGTCCAGAAGTGTTTCAGCACTAGAAAACAGTAATTTTGTTCATCCATATCTTTAAGGATTTTGTTTGTTTTGATTTTATTTTTTTTTTGATGGAAAGGTGACACGTTATGAGAATTTGAGGGAAGAGACTTTGTTAGGTCTTGAGCACAGGTTGGCTGACTTTAGCTTGGGAGCGAGTCAGAGTCTCGGGCCCAGCGTTTTAGAAGGCTCTGTTTACAGTGGTTGCTACTTTTCGCTCCTTAGACATCAGTGGATTTGGTCAGGTGGATGACGGTCGTAGGCTTTCCTTGGGTAGGCCACGCTGAGGAAGGAGGGACGGTCTTCATGGAGCTCTGCAGCATTCTGGAAGTCAAGAGCCTTGAACTGTTTCCTGTTTAGTAGAAGAAACTAACGTATAATGAAATACAAATGCAGGTTATGTTGCTCTAAAGTTTTAAACTGCTTCCTTTTGCAGCCTGTTTTCTGAAATGTCATACAACTGATTATTTGAAAGCCATCTTAATTGGTAGCAAAATTTCAAGTGACTTAAGTGGCTTTTGTTGTCATTTTTCTTGTGGAAGTCTTTGTAGGCTGTAGTTTTGAAAAACTCAGGCTGAGGTTTATTTTGATTGGCTCTTATCACTGATTCTAACGCTTTTGTGTCCTCATGGCTGAAAGTGTTTGCTTCGCTGTTTCATCTTTTGAAGAAGTGTAGTTTTGGGTTGGTTTTGGGTTTTGTTTTTTAAGAGTAATGATTGATTATTTCCAGAGACAGCTTCTAGGTTTGTCTATCCTCTGAACCCATACAGCTTTTAGTTGACAGAGCTTTGTCCTCAAGTTTTACGTGCCTTCCTTCTGAGTAGCAAAAAGCAGACCTTAATGTAGCGTTCCCATGCTTTTTTCTCAGTTTGTGAGATTTCAGTCTCATCACCAAAAGACCGTAATATTCAAACCTGGGTGTCTCGGGAGCAGAGCCTTTTTAAAAAAGGTGGAAACATTTCAGAAAAATGTTTTGGTTATCCAGAGATGGAGAGGTGGTCTTTCCTCAGCGTCCCTCCTTGAATGTTGAAGTCTGTTATGGAGGTGGGCTGAAGACTTGGAGGCTTCAGTGATCTGCCCTTGTAGGTGAATGGCAGCATGGAGGAGAGCGCTCTCTTCTCTTTCAGTTGCAGATTTTCATTACAGTGCTGATCGTCTTGAGTTTGGGTAGAGCTGCGAGATGTGCAGCTTGATGGAAGGGAAACGTGCCCTGCCTACACATCTGTCTTCATGTAAATTACTTGAATGGACTTAGAGGATAGTTATCACTTAAATTGTGATTTGCATAACAACATTCTGTGAAAAAAGAAACCCAACTGGTTTTTAGCTGCTGTGCATCAATCTGCGATTCTCAATATTACACTGTTTGTGCTTAGTAGTACTATCACTATTGACTAACCATAAACAGGGCAGGCCTGTTATCTGCCTTCTCAAATCGTGTTTGTGGTCACCAGCTTTCGTGCAGAATTCAATTCTGTCTATGTGTTAGGCATACTATAATCACGACCTCTTTCTCAAGAGAAATAGGGCTCGGATTGGACGTAGGTGCCAGGCTTTAGATCCCTCTGGATTTTGAGGCATGGGCTTTGAGAATTACATACCCGTACTAGACACTCCAGATTTGCCAAAGGGCAGGATCTGGTGCGTTCTGGAGGCTCTAGCAGGAGCAGTTTAAAAAAAAGTTGTTACCACACCCTTTTGTTGTTCCGCCCTCTTCTTGAGGTTACTGTTCCCTTGCAAAACTGGCAGAAGAGCATGTCTTCAGCAAGAAATCAGATGGATCTGTTCGTGTGCTTTGTTCTTCCGCCTCCTCCAGCAGTAATTTTCAGTTGTGTGGCTGTAAGACTTCGAAATGCTACAGAAATCCTTACTGTGAACACCACTTTCTGATGTTAACTCTCCTTTAGGTGCGCTCTATCCATTTTCAGATCTGAGCTGAGGAATGTGTGCAAATACCGTCTTTTGCATAGAGTTGCCATCAGTCATGTGACAACGGAGCAATTTGCTTCAGGCAAAATCAGAGTTACTTCAGGCTGGGATTTAACACATTTGCAGGGGTGCTGTTAAAGCCACCCCGAGCCGTTGCCAGAGGGCTTCTTCACTCTTTCATGCCAGCAGATGTAGGAACTGATTCAGTTGAAATATCTCTTTTTGCCGGATTAATTTTTATTGGCATTTGTTCCGCCATCTGGGTGACTGTACAGCATGCTCGTGCTGGCCTCAGAGGGGGATGAGGGGCCAGGGCAGGAGTGAGGAGAGGTGGGGTAGAAAACATTGCGCAAACCGGCATCAATGAAGGGTTTGAACTACTCTTAGTTTAATTGTTCTGAGTTAATCTCTTCTTTTGTTTGTCTTGCATTGTGTTTGAGTGAATTAAGGAACACGGGCTCCTTGGGTGAACAGCATCGCTGGTGCTGATGTAAGCAGGCGGGAGTGGAAGTCTCTTGCAGCAGCTAGGCCTGACGACGTCTGTCTGTCTGTGGTCTTCGTGGGTTGTCTTAGGTCATGCAGGAAGTCTACACCAGATGAGTAGATTTTACATTGGTATAGGACAATTATTTTCTGATGAAACTATCTTTTAAGTCTTTCAGAAATATTTTTGGAGAAACTTACGTAATTTCTGCTTTGTGTGGGCAGCACAGATTGTAACGAGTACTGCTCAGTAACTCAGGAATTCACGCAAAAATCGCTATGGATGCATGCAGTCATTTGAGTTCCTGCACTGCATCTCTTACTCGAATGATCCTGGGCTATGAACAGGACTACTTCGTGTCCATCTTTTTTCATTGAGGCACCTCTGAGTCTCAGCTCACCTGGAAGTGTATTGATTTCGAGTGTCAGAGCATCAGTAATTTCACAGAACATTTTAAGATAAACATTTCAGATTTTGAGTTCTGTAACAGCCATAAAATTGTCCTGAAGAATTATTTTTTTGATTGACCTCTAAATGGGAACCTGATTAAGGAGCTGACCAAACTTTTCAGTTCCCACAACTGACCGCTGTAATTTGTTCCTTGGAGCCCAGTTCAAGTGCTCACTCTAAAATGGCACACTGTAAACGTAGAGATTCAGCTGTCCGTGAGCCGGAGATGAGGGTGGACAGCTGTAAGCAAAAACCCTGTCAGCTATATGAAGCTGTACCATTTGCGCACGTGAATCAGAGCCCCAAAGCAGGGGGGCTACCTATTAATATTTGTGATTGTAAGACAAAAGTGCAAGTGTAATAAGTATAGTATAATAGTATAAGCAAAGAACTCTTGTGAACAGCATTAAAACCATAGCGCAATGAGCTCAGTTCTTTCCAGAATGGGAAAACTTTGTAAAAATGAGAAAGAAAAAAAAAAAAGAAACGACTTGAGCTTGTGCAAATGCTGTTGGTTTTAGTGTGGCCTGTGGTTACGTTTTGGGAGAAGGAAGCTGATCTATTGGTAGGCATTTGTCAACAGCTTTGCTGTAAGAAAAAGACGTTATGCTAAACTTTGCTTTTTTCTTTAAAAAAAAAAGACAAACCCCTCAAACAATGCAACTACATATGGATGTTGAGAGATTAAGATTACTGTAGAAAAGAACTGAAGAATTAATGCCATATTAGCGATGCTGATTTTCATTCATGTGATATTGTAGCAGCTGGTAAGTTGTGTTTGCGGAGATTTTTCAGATAGCTGTGCTGATGGAAGAGTTTACCTACTGTCCCATGCCAGCTGGGTCAGTAGTCCTGTCCCAAATATTAGTCCCCTCACATCTGCCAGTGGAAATACTTGTGAGAGCTCTCTGACCTATTTAAGCCCAGATAACTGTGTTAACAAAGGTCTGTTTAAACCATCTAAACTAACCTGATTTTGATCAAAAAGGATTAAGGAGTGGTGATTCAGACAGTAGGTTCAAGAGTGGCAATGATCATTTGGTAGTAATTATGGTTTTGTCCCTCTGTCTTTGGCGGATACGTGAAGGATGGTGACTGAGCAGTGGTTGTATGATACACCATGTCATGGATTGGCCTTTTAGCATAGAGAACACCTTATAGATGATAATCAGCTTCATCGTTTCCTGTCGTTTGGTGCATAAAGGGAACCAAAAAGTACTTTGGGGGTAAAGAAGTGAAGGAGGAATGACAGAGCCTGTTTCTTGTTGCCCCTGAAGTTTCCTCAAGTATATCAGGTAGCTGTTGTAAGCCAGTCAGATATTTGTTTGGGTTTGGTTGCTAAGCTCGAAGGTATCACTTTCAATATTTTGTTCACAATAAAAGTGATGCAAAAGACTTAAAAGTCTTGATGATTTGTGTGGTGAATATTGATCTCTGTGAATGTGGGAAGTAAATTACCTTATTGATTATTAAGCAAGGGTTTGCTGGTGCTTTTTTTCTTTTTTTTTTTTTTTTTTAAAAGTGTGGTAATAGTTCAGGAAGTCAACAAACTTGGCAGAATGTTGAAGCGTTTTGGTGGAGCTCATCAAATGTACTGCAAAGTTAGCAGAGCACTGTTCAGTTTGAACGTTTTAACATGAAGATGAGTTTCCTGTAGGATGCTAAACTATATATTTGAATATTGAAGCAGAGGCTTACGTTCCTTACAGTACAGCAGCAAATGTCCTAATAAAACCTCATAAAAAGCCTCTTTTTAGTCTATTCAGAAATTCCAGTAGATCATCCGGATTCACTGTGCAAGTGCACAGATGGAATTGATGGGGAATAGTAATGGAGGAAAAAAACAACTTGCTGAAATGAAAATACCTGTTGGCAAGATGTTGGTGACTTGCAAGTTTTGTGTTATTCAGATTTTGTCTTTGAATTCAGAAAAAAATCTTTTAGGTTTGTTAGTGAGGCATTATTTCACACATGGCTATGGCTGCATTAAACTCTTTCTGAGGAGGAAACACTGTAATCTTGTATTTTTGTTTATACTTTCTTAAACATGAAAAAAATTGTTATATTGCAGATTTTCTTAATCTCCAATATGTGCATGTTCCCTTTTCAAGACTGTTGGCTCAGAAGTATGTTGCAGAAAAATGCCATTATAACTGTTTTGGATACCAAAAAAAAAAAGTATATTTAAATGTATAATATGTATGGTAGTGGTCATTAAGTAGCAAAAAAGAAAGATTATGTCCTTTGTGGCAGAACAGGTAATGTAATATTTTAGTGGCTTGTGTTCTTTTTTCGACAAGTGTAACATTAATTATAATTATTGCTTCTTTAGGCATAGGACTTAACGGAATACAGATTAATATATAGCGTAGACCTCTTTCAGAGGTAGTATTTATTTATTTTTTTTGTCTTAAACAGGACACCCTGATTGTTTGGTCAGAAGCAGAAAACTATGATTTAGCACTGAGTTTTCAAGAAAAAGCTGGCTGTGATGAAATTTGGGAAAAAATCTGCCAGGTACAGTTAACTTTAAATATTCTCTTTCTTCCAGATGTTTTAGTGTCTCCTGCAACTTCATGTATTTGTGCTGTAATTTTTAAACCTACTTCTAACATAAATATGTATTGCTCATTATTTCCTGTGGTTTTTCTGGGCAACGTCTTAAGTTGCCACTATTTTAGAACACTTTTTGCTTTCATAATTGAATTCCATGCTTTTGAAAAAAATCAATGTAATGATGAAACTCAGGTGCTTGAGGGTCTCTTTTGTTTGGTTTTTTTTTATTAGAAAGGGGAATGCCAGATGTTTTAATTGTCCTTCTCCCAGGCAGCCTTGGGAAGCTGGCTTGTTAGAGTGTGGTGGAGCTGAAAATGTGTTGTAATGCATAAGGAGCTAGATAATTCACTGTGAGAGACAAAGAGGTGGCATTGCTGTATGAGTTCAAAAATCTCAGCGATGTTTTTTTCATCAAGACCTAAGTCTTACTGACTATCTGTGTCTTATGGATATTTTAATCTTCATTGTTTTATCACAGAACAGTTTAGATTTTATACTTTCAACTCTGGAAGTAACAAGTCAATGGAGTTGCACCTATGTGTACTTAAAAGAAACCCAGGCTTTCATGTTGGAATTTATCATAAGCTATCAGATTTTGAAATGATGCAATGTAAAGCTGTTAACTAAAGAAACATAGAGCTCAGATTTCCTAGCAGTTTCCTTTCAATATACCAGGCAGTTTGATGGGTTCTTAATCTTCTGGTTTGGGATGTAATGTCTTCTCAGCCAGTTCTGAAATACTGTTATTGAAAGGAACCGATCCTAGTAACCGCAAGTATATGTGTCTATTAAATAGTCCAGCTTTTAAATTGGTTTTAAATTGGGACTGAGCTGATGACTGGTCTAGGAGGGAGGTCTTCATGTGATCAGACAACGTGAACCAGTAGTCTTGGGCTCTTTCTTCAGACTCCAAAACTCTTCCTGCTCTGTTCTTGAGGCTCCTGCATACCTGACTGTACTGTGAGTTTAACAGTAGGAGGTCATGAATTCTAGAACTGGATCAGTGGGAGCAACCAAGCATAGGATGTACGAGAAGGCCAGGGAAAGGAGCTAGAGGGGCAGACAAAGCGGAAGGAAAGCGCAGAGTGGGACGCAATTGCTTCCCTCTTTTCTTGTTCAGCTTTGGTATTTGTGACGTTTTCCTGCCTTTGTTCTTGGTCTTTTTGTTATGTTTCACTTAATGTTGGTATAGCTGTGGGCTCTTATTACGAGTTTAAGGCTTTGTACCCTTCTGTTTGAGACGCTTCAAAGAAGGTTTTGTATTGCTCCTCTCTTCTCTTTATATTTTGCGCTTGTCTCCAAAGTGTTTCAGACTTCTTGACTACACAGATGCTGTTAGGGTTTGGTTTGATTTTTTGACAAATGTTCTAATGAGGATAATGATAGTGACTAGAGTTCAGAGGCAGCAAACTCACTCCTCTGCATGGCTAGCCATTTTCCGTGCAGCTGAAGGTATAAAAGTGCTTACGCACACATTACTTCAGTTATTGACTTGATAATTTTTATATATGTTTTGGGATGAGACAGTAATGGTGCGTGCTCTCTCCTTAGGTTCAAGGTAAGGATCCCTCGGTGGAAGTCACGCAGGACCTTATTGAGTCAGAAGAGGAACACATGGAAGAAATGCCTGAAACTAGTCCTTTGATCGACCTTCCTACTTGTGAACTCAACAAACTTGAAGAGATTGCTGACCTAGTTACCTCTGTTCTCTCCTCACCCATCCGCAGAGAAAAGCTAGCGCTGGCCTTGGAGAATGAAGGCTATATTAAAAAACTATTACAGCTTTTCCAAGTCTGCGAAAATTTAGAGAACACCGAAGGCTTACATCATTTGTATGAAATTATTAGAGGAATTTTGTTTCTCAACAAAGCAACTCTGTTTGAGGTGATGTTTTCTGATGAGTGTATTATGGATGTTGTTGGATGCCTCGAGTATGATCCTTCTTTGGCTCAGCCAAAACGGCACAGGGAGTTCTTGACCAAAACAGCAAAATTTAAGGAGGTTATTCCTATAACAGACTCTGAACTCAGGCAAAAAATCCACCAGACTTACAGGGTACAGTATATTCAGGACATCATCTTGCCGACACCATCTGTTTTTGAAGAGAATTTTCTTTCTACCCTCACTTCCTTTATTTTCTTCAACAAAGTTGAGATTGTCAGTATGTTGCAGGTAAGTGGTTTTTAATGTGGTATAGATGGATTGTATATAGATACCTCTAGCTGTAGTTTTGAAATTGAATACAGCTTAAACACTGTGTAAATTAATCATACATGCTTTCATTTGCATAATGTTTTGAATGCTTCCCTTTATTTCTGATACTTTTTTATTTTAAAAATGGTAGATTTCAGGTGTGTACACTAAATTTTTTTTAACGGGTTGTAAACAGTTAAAGGTTCTTCTTGATTTACAAGCAACATACGCATTTTGAGCTGGTTTTGTATAGATATACAGGGAACAAGCAACTTTTTGTGTTATACGTCAGGGACATCGTGACATCTTTATAACAAATTCTGAATCTGTGGTTCAAAAGACCATGTGCAGAACTATTTCTGTTATACTACTATTACTTCGCGGTCCTAACTTAAAATCTTCGTGTTGTAGTATGAACTAATTCTTTTTTTTCTTTAATATCATACTGATATCCAAAAGTAATAATGAATAACCAACATGTTACTATGTTAAAAACCTGACTGAATACTTTGTAGTCAGAAGCAGGCTTTTAAAAGCAGTTAGGCATGACAACCAACCTGGCCGGTGGAAGGAGCCTTGGTAAAGGGCTGTGTGTGAACTTCATGACATCTTGGGTGTTTCCAGTTCGTATTTTGTCGTGCAAACTAATGGGTACTAAAGCGGTTTTATTCCGTTTCTGATCCGTGTCCTTAGAAAAATGGTGCATTGGTGTAGAATAGGACATCACAAACCTCTCAGTTTTGTTTGGAGTGTGGATAGTCTCTGTGAAATAGGAAGATGTATCAAGGAGAAGAGGAGAGCAGTAAAATTGTGGGAGGAGAGAGGAACTGGAGAGAGAACATTGCCATAAAGAGTATTTCTAAAAAATGTGATAGAGAACTGGAAAAAAATCAAACCTACAGAATTGCATGAATAAGCTTTTGGATTTCTTTCTACTGTGGTTGAATAGCAGAAAGAAGCTAAAAAGTAAATCCCACTTGCAAATGAATGGCTTTGTATTAAATAAATACTTCTCTTTTTATTCTTTTGCATATATTACTTTTTCTAAAACTAAAAATAAATTTGGTATCATTCTCCTGAGGCCACACTCCTGCTTCCATTTAGAGATTTTTTTTTTTTAACTCTGTAAACTTCTTTATTTTTCATACGAGTTTTTGTGTATTGAATGTTTAATTGTGCCTTAACAGAAAGCCGTGATTTTTCCTATTACCTGTAGTACTCTTGGAAGACAGTTCTGCAATCCTGTGACAGTTCTTTGGTCCTCTGTTACTGCCGTCTGTGCCACAGTAGAGAGAGTACATGGCACATAGGTTTCTCTAGCTGTTTTAAAGACCCTAACAGAGACATGCATGTTGATTTACAAATAATGTTGATGCCTACGTCATTTGACCTGCCTTGAGAATTGCAAACTAAGAAGAAAGTATATATGGAAAAGATGTTACTGATCGCATGCCTGAGGGAAATTATGTGGTAGTACGGACCTCAGGTTCAGGACTGGTTTTGCAGTCCCCCGCTATAAATCAGCTTTTTGTTGTGGCACAAGAACTCTAAAGCTTCTTTGGGTTTGGTTGAACACATTAGAAGTCTTGTTACCCTAAATACACCGGCAAAGCTCCCTAGAAGGCAGTTTATAGGAGTAACAGATTGTGTTTGCTGCGGCAGTAAAGCTCCTTTCTACGTGCCGTTGCAGCAGTAGACCTCAGTGCTGCTGTTGATGAGGGGCAGCAGCTCCATGGGAAACTGAGCGAGCACAGAAATCAAACCTAGGTCCATCCCGTGCTTCCGGACATCAGCACTACGCTGTGTGGCAGCCTTATACAAGGAGATCTTTTGGTTGCTGAGTGTTCTGTAGTGGAGATTTTCTAGCCTATCTGTTCTTGATTGTGGTAGGAGTACTTTTTTAAACAGGTAATTAAGCTATTAGAGCCAGCAAAGCTTAGAATAAACTAAGTCTGTGTATGTTACACTCTCTCTGATATTGATTCCAGGTATCATTTCTTTGTAAAGCGCTTCATTCCCCATGCCTTAAAATTTTCAGGGAAAAAACTGTGTGAACCTTTGGCTGGCATTCCTGTAGCTGTAAAAATTGTGTATTACATTAGCCTAATAAAGCACGTAGATTTGAGCAACAGCACACAGAAAAGTAGAGAAATAAGCACCCGTTACGTTATGCAATGTAATGTTGATATATACTTATTGGAACGCTGATACTCCGTTCATGTTTGTTCAATACATAAGTAAAGTTTGTAGAGTGGGACCAGTACGGCGATGTGTAATTCTGTAATGCTGCAGCATAATATTACTGTTTGCTTTAAGATTTATATTGTATTTAAAAGGTAACAGAGACACTTGATTTGAGAGAATGCCAACGCTGTTTTCCATGTGAAGGAGTGCAGAGAAGTTGATGCACAGAGAGGGCAGGAAGCGCCCAAACAGTTGAGAGATGTTGTTGTTCATCCTGGTTTTCTTGTACCTCGAGTCTTAAGCAACGGTGTAACTGAAATGCTTAACAAGTGAAATGTTGTCCTATATACACTTAAAAATAAACCTCTCTTGGTAGTAGAGGATTTGAATATGCAAAGCAAATAATACTGAAAAAAGTTTTCCAGATTGGAAAAGCTGAACTTCCTACAAGCAGAGGAGCTTGTTTTGAGGACGAGGTTGATGGGGACATGGCTGCGGCAAACTCGTCATGTATTAATGTGGTTACCCTTGCATAGGTGGAGTGACAAAATGTTTGCAATGCTGCAGATCCGAAATAGGGTAACTGATACGTGTCTGATGTTCATGGTGTAGCACGAATGGCACAGATGCAGCGTGGTAAAAATTGTCTCTTGGCAGTTTGTAGTGTGGAAGTATATAGATTACCCCCCGGAAGGTTACACGCAAGGCGTGGGGGGGGAGCCTGGAACATTGTTCTGTCATTTTCTGTAATTTTGATGCATGGAGATGTGTGGCAAATCCTACAGTGAGCGTGTGGGGTAGGGCAGAGCTGTAAACCACCGGGGGCGGTTTGGCGAGAAGGAAAGGAAACAGCAGGTTTGTTTAGAAGGCAGTTTGAGTAATCACCACCTGTGCTCAGTGTAACCTGTGCTTCTGGTCTCCGGGACCTGCTTCCGCCGCACAGAATGAGCGCTGGAACAATACGCTGGAAACGATCCTCCCAAATGCGTGCTCTTGCATTTCCCTTTTTTTGTGATAAAATGTAGGTGTGGAGAAGAAAGAAAGAAAGAAAAAAAAAAACCTTATGTACCAAATCTAATGCATGGCGTTTTGTTTGTAATTAAGCATCATAGTTAAGCTTAATTTAAAGTTTGACTTTCTACAGAGTGGGACCCAATAAAGATCGATGTTTTAACTTTTAAGAGGCATTGTGTAAGTTATATCCTTCTTGTGTGTTACGCAGGAAGATGAGAAATTTTTGTCTGAAGTTTTTGCACAATTAACAGATGAAGCTACAGATGATGACAAACGATGTGAATTGGTGAGTCAGTGGTCTTGGTAGTTCTTTGAATGCTTTAAACTACAGAGATTAAGTGGAAATATTGGAACTGTTCTGCTAGTTCTGCAGTCATTGAGGTATTTCTGTAATCACAGAATAATTTCTTATGTAGCTCAGTCTTTGTTTATGTACTCGGTAGAAAAATATTTCTTGTGATGTAAGCTCCAATTTACTTGTTCTAAATAATTATTTTACTGTTGAGAAAGTACTAAGCTGACATCCTAGACTTACAGGTAGACTTCCTACCAAGTACTCTTCAACATACCATATCACTTATATTTGTCCTGTAAACACTGCTTTTTTCACTGTACTTTACTCATTCAAAAAGATCCTTTAAGTCCTATGGCTGAGGATTACCAGTAGTCCCGTAATGGATATATTACAAATATTATTTAGCCTTGAATATGCTTATCAGCTTCAATTGCCTTGTTAAAAACTTGCTTTCAGCAAGGGAAGCATCTTTGTTCTTTCAAACAAAAGGCACACCAGGCAGGAGTACTGATCCTTCATGTGCTCGGGGTGATAAAATAGCTACAAGGTGACTGTATCACTTTGAGGCAGATTTCAGCCTCTTAAATTTGGTTTTACTTTCTTCTGCTTTCCTTTGCTGATGTTGTTGAAGGTTGGAGGAGAAAGGACTAGAATAATGCTATTTTCTAGGAAGGCACATACCAGCCAGTACATAAACTCTGATGTGAATTGTAACAGTTTGCTACTTTCAGTGAGTTTTCTGAATCAAATGCACCTCAAATTATTTTTTCCTATACGATAGGTTAATTTTTTCAAGGAATTCTGCGCGTTTTCTCAGACGTTACAACCTCAGAACAGAGATGCGTTTTTCAAAACTTTGGCAAAGTTGGGAATTCTTCCAGCTCTTGAAATCGTAATGGTAAGTGAAAACGTAAAGCTGATTTTAATAACATTTTTAAAACCCCACAGCCATTTAACCAGTTTTCCAGATCTGCTGAGCACCTTTGTATAAGTTTTTGATTGGACAGCTTTGCCCTGCTGAAATTTGAAATCTGTTGTAACATTCAGACTCCAAAAGATCTCCACAGTTGTCAGAAGTTACTTAACTTTATTGCTGTTGTTATTTTAGCTTTGTGTGATGGACAAGTCTGTAGTAAATACAGTCTTTCTGACAACATAGTGTGAAAATGGAAAGATAACTCTGTTTCATGTGGCAGCTTGATTATTTTTTTCTGTTGTTGGAACAGTGCCAGAGAAGTATTTTTAGATAATCTTGAACTGCTAGCTTGTTCCTGTCCGAAAGATCATGTAATCCTGTCTTTTCAGAGCTATAAAGCAGATAATCTCTCTTAATCAGCAATGTGAAAACATAAATTTTTTTCACTGCTTTGGTTGAAGCAGCTGTTGCTGCCTGACCATTGCAATTCGTATGTAAGTGCTGCTGTTACTCAGAAACTATAAATTCAAGGGGTTTTATATTCTGGAGTAACAACCTGTGAACTTATGAAAGGACATTACTGTTATGGAAACAAAAGTCATGTTGATGTTGAGTGATTAGATGAACCCTAATCTCATTATTCTTTCCCAGGGCTACACCCGTCTCAGATGGTTCCTGTTACATTAATATTTTAGGCTTAGAAATTGTACTATTATCAAAGAAAATTGCCTACTTTAAGGAAAATTATTAATTCTTGTTGCCTATAAGTGAATACAGAACTCTTTGTACAAATGAATTTGTTTAGTTGGTCCTTTTGTACAAAACCAATAAACTGTGGATAACAGGTACAGAATATTTACGTCTTAAATATTGTAGCAAGTAGCACCGCACATATTTTTCCTGCCTAAATCAGGGCTATCAAATTCACAGAAATCCTTGCATTCTTTTTAAAGGACGGAAATAGTGGGGAAAAGATTATGCTCTATTTTTTTCTGTAATGGTGTTACTGCATCTCTTGTAGAAACTTTTCTGATAAAATGTTCTCAGAACTTAACTCCCTTTTCTTTGCAGCTTTACTTGATAATAAATAACAAACTTGATTTACTCTAATACGTTCATCTCTTTTTTTTTTTTTTTTTTTATTAGGGAATGGACGATCTGCAAGTTAGATCTGCTGCTACAGATATATTTTCTTATCTAGTAGAATTTAGTCCATCCATGGTCCGAGAATTTGTAATGCAAGAGGCCCAGCAGAGTGATGACGTAAGTAAAAGTGGTTTGGAGATTGAATACACTCGTTTTGGAGCAAACAGCAAAAAACCCAGCAAAACAAACCTCTCCAGAATTTGGGATACACTTAGCTCAAAAAATGTAGATACTAGAAACATGGGAAAAAATAGATTTAAGATGTAAAACTGTCAGAGCACGTTGCCGTTCCAGTGCTTACAGTAATAAGATTGTAGCTCTGCCTGACAGTGATTTCAGGTGAGGAGGGCTGGGCCTGACAGTGTCTAAATGCAACTTTTTCAATTTTTCTGTTTCACTTCATTTAAAACAAAAAACCCCAACCGAGACTAATATGGAAACCAGGGAAATAACTCCACTATTGAAAGTGTCTCTAATTATTTTTTGGTTTGTTTTTCAGGATATCCTCCTCATCAATGTGGTCATTGAGCAAATGATCTGCGACACTGATCCTGAACTTGGGGGAGCTGTTCAGTTAATGGGGCTCTTGCGTACTCTGATAGATCCAGAGAACATGTTGGCCACAGCTAATGTAAGAAAATACAAAGGGGTAAAGACACTTTACTGTCTCAGCAAAATTAAAAGCCTAGTATGTATTGCTGTTACTGTGGTTGGAGGATTAAAAAAAAGGTATTTTAATTCTTTTTTGACAGTGATGTCTGATGTTCAGTATGGTCTGATACTGAATTTAAACAAGCTAAAAAATAAGCTAAAATTTCCCTTAACTTTTGACAATAAAAGGTGTGTGTATCTGATATTGTGGAAGTGTTTATTAAACTAAGCAGTCCTGTGCTTCAGTGAAATTGCATGTTTGCATCCACGGTGGGCATTTTTTGGTGATAGCTAGGTTGCTTTGATGTGTCTCAGCGTTTTTTCCCCAAATAAAGAAATGTATCATATTTGAGTGAAGATAATGTTGCAGGACCAACCAAAAAGATACAGGCAGACCTGAGGGAGTTGATAGAATTATTGGCAGGCTGTCTTTTATGTTGCTACTCTTACTTATTAAAAGGAAGTATACAGATACGAGTATTTAATAAAGTTGTCTTTGTTTTAGAAAACGGAAAAAAGCGAATTTCTCAATTTCTTCTACAACCATTGTATGCATGTTCTTACTGCACCGCTTCTGGCTAATACATCAGAAGATAAATGTGAAAAAGGTAATGTTACTTTTTTTATTCTTTTTTTTTCCCGTTGCCTTAAATCTTGTAATGTTTTCAAGTGATTTACAGTCCTGGTAACAGGGGAAGCCTGCTGTCTGTTGTAAATTGTACACTAGTTTTACTAGTATGCTTTTAAAGAGTATCTGCTGTAAAGCAGACAGTGTCTTTCATAGTTACTTTTTTCTAAAAGTTTACAAAAATACTGTGACATTCATCAGTGGTTGCATGGTTCCAGGCATAGGGTGTGCTCAGGGTGTTAACTCTGAAGACTAGTTTTCACCTGGTTGTAGTACAGAAATGCTGAAAGATACAAATACACCTTGGAACCCCTTTATCTTGTTTCTTTTGTTTTTATTTTTCCTGACAACAGTAAATGAATTTGGAACTCTCTGGTGCATGCAAACAACACTCGCTAGTTTCTGTAGTGCTTTACAAGCAGAAATTTAACATCATTACAGCCTCTGGAGTCAGACTTTTTCTGACTACTCTTTCAAGAGATTAACTCAAATGTTTTTCCCAAATACATATCGGTCTATTTCCTCTTACTCATCTTCTCATATTAAGTGCTAAGTCAAAAAATAAATGTTTTATGCATTTTATACGAAAATAAAACTTGTGGAATATCTGTAGCACTCATAATCTTATTTGAAAAATTTAGAATAGGCACTTTCTTTTAGTCTAGGTAGGAATAATACTCGTAAGTATTGGATTATGTATTTTCACCTAGTTGAATTTGAAACTTTGTGATGTAAATTGAATATAGAAATCTCACCTGGTATGCATTCTTGCTTACAGCAACTTTTGATTTGATGCAATTGAATTGATTGTTTCTCCTCACCTTTTAAATAATTACAGTGCTTTGAAAACCTGCTTCTGATTTTTTGTTTTTATTTCCAGATGCAGTAGTTGGGTCCACTAAGAGTAATACAATTTGTCCTGGTAAGTTTTAATTGACCTTGAGTTTTGAAACTTGTTGTGTATGTGGTGTATGGTGGTTTTATTTAAAAAAAAAAACAACAAAACCTTAAGACATTATTTTTTCTTGTAGACAATTATCAAACGGCACAACTACTTGCCTTAATTTTGGAGCTGCTTACTTTTTGTGTGGAACACCACACGTATCACATCAAGAATTACATTATGAACAAAGATTTGCTAAGAAGAGTACTGGTCTTGATGAATTCAAAACATACATTTCTGGCCTTGTGTGAGTATGGAGCTGTTGGGATTTCCTTTGAGGCTTTGTATGTGCTGTGTGGAATGTGTATGAGTACAAGAGTATATTTAAATTCAAAATTCATGGTAATTTCCTATTTATTTTGGAAAAAAAGGTAGCAGATGTCCGTTCATGTAGACCAGTCCAGTTTATGGTGGGAGGAGAATTGTACCTTTTGAAGTCCACAGTGATCCTTTCAAGTTTTTTATGACAGTAAGGATCGTTTGTGATCGGCTGCCTTAGCTCATTTGAATGGAAATGCTGTCATTTCTTAATAACCTCATAAATCTAGTGCTCCTTGTGGAGAGTGAATGAAATTTTGTCAACGATGGTGCTTAAAGAATAGTTACTGGTTCTGGGAGGTGTGCAGAGAAGCACAGGAATGAGCTAATAATTTAATGTTGCGTGTGTTAAACTTTATTGCTGCCGTATTTCAAAAAGAAATGAATGAACCCTGTTCACTTTCAAGCACACAGGAAAGTCAAAGAATGAAAGAAAGGTTACCTGTCAGCAAATGTTTCTTCTAACTTTCAGAAAGTGCTTTTTAGTGCTCTGGGTTTGGGGCTGCATCTTTCTCTCGGTAACATCGGGTTTTTTCAGCTCCTTCCAAGAGAAGCAGATGGGAGCCCTGGCATGCAGTTATTAAATTCTTGAATTTCTTTCTTCATATAGGTGCTCTTCGCTTTATGAGGAGGATAATTGGCCTAAAAGATGAATTTTATAACCGTTACATCACCAAGGGAAACCTGTTTGAACCAGTTATAAATGCTCTGTTGGATAATGGAACTAGGTACAATCTGCTCAACTCTGCTGTGATCGAACTGTTTGAATTCATCAGAGTGGTAAGTTAAGCAGCTTCTTTAGCCCTTACACTGCACATGTGGGACATCTCGGGTAGAAATACAAAAATGCAAATCTTTCATGTGAAATAGTGCGTTACTACTTAAAACCACAAACTAAGAATCCCAGAGATAAAATATCCCAATAGAAGGGAGCCTGTAAGCTGCTCCGTGCTGTTTCACTTGACTGTCCCTTCAGAGCGTGCACGTAGGCCCTATTTATACAGAAGTCTGTGTTAAAAGATCATATCCTGTGGGTGAAATACTTTCAAGTGGTTGACGGTGTTTCAGGACTAAAACCTCAGAGTGAGGAATTAAGTGAAATACGTTTTATGTGAGTAAATCTAGGGTATAAATGAGACAAATTAGACTATAAATTTGAATGATTGTTGTCCTTTCAAATCCTACACGCATGCTTGCTTGGACAGTGTCAGCTTTGAATTGGTAGTTCTTCCCCAGCAGCGTTTGTGGGAACAAGGTCTATGTGGACAGGACAGACAGGACAAGCGGGAGCGCCCAGTTTGGTGTATTGCTGGGTGTCGTGGTTTTACCCCAGCCGGCAGCTGAGCACCACGCAGCCGCTCATTCACTTCCCCCCATCGGGATGGGGGAGAGAATTGGAAAAGTTAAAGTGAGAAAACTCGTGGGTTGAGATAAAGACAGTTTAGTAGGTAAAGCAAAGCCGCGCGCACAAGCAAGGCAAGGAATTCATTCACCGCTTCCCATGGGCAGGCAGGTGTTCAGCCATCTCCAGGAAAGCAGGGCTCCGTCACGTGTAATGGTTACTTGGGAAGACAAACGCCATCGCTCCGAACGCCGCCACCCCCCCCCGCCCCTTCCTCCAAGCTCCTTATAAACTGAGCATGACGTCATATGGTCTGGAATATCCCTTTGGTCAGTTGGGGTCACCTGTCCTGGCTGTGTCTCCTCCCAACTCCCTGTGCACCCCCAGCCGTCCCGCTGGCAGGGCAGTGCGAGAAGCAGAAAAGGCCTTGGCCCCGTGTAAACACTGCTCAACAACAGGTCCATAGAACAAAAACACCTCTATATTATCAATGCTGTCTCCAGCACAAATCCAAAACGTATCCCCACACTAGCTACTATGAAGAAAATCAATCCTCTCAGCTGAAACCAGGACACTGGGGTAGAAAACAAGGGCTTGCAGCAGCTCCTGAGCTACTCGCTGCAAATGCCGTGATGCGTGGGAGTCTTCTCGGGGAATCTTTGTGGTCTGCGAAAATGAAGGGCAGGTTTTAGTCGCAGGATGTCACAGCTGCTGTCTTTTCCAGCAAGAAGAAAATGCTTTTGTGTCTCCAGGTGACTTTTGCCACCTAAACTCTGGGTTGTCTCAAGAAGGCTTAATCCTAGATAGCATCGTGGTTTGATCAAACTATTGCAAATAGAATTGGGACAGTACTGAGGATATCGTCCATTTATATGGGAAATGTAATAATTATTTCTAGACTTCAGCTTTTTTTATTAAAGAAAAATCTGATTACCTTACATTTGTTCTTTACAATAATGTTTTGATTCTAGGCAATGAACTGATTGCTTTAAAAATAAACTCAAGCTTTCTGAACATGTTAATATTTGAGACTGAAATACTGTTTTGTTTTTATGCAGGAAGATATTAAGTCCCTTATTGCACATATAGTTGAAAACTTTTATAATGCACTTGAACCTATTGAATATGTTCAGACATTCAAGGGATTGAAGACAAAATATGAGCAAGAGAAAGACCGACAAAACCAGAAACTGAACAGGTACAACCCAGTTTGTGCAGTCTCAGACTTTTATTGAATGCCGTGATGTACTATCTTCTTACTGCTGGTTGGTTTTTCTTCCCTAGAGGGCAGAAAAAGCAGAAGGCTGGGATTGGGGTTACTTTCATTCTTGATGAAAATTCTTCAATTAGAGTAAACCCCCTTCTAGCTTTCCTTGTGGCCTGCTGTAGTACAGTTCCTATCTGTCAGTGTATTACATGTTACGTTCAGAAAACTCAGCTTATGTAGAGCAGAACCTTCTTCTGTTGCTCAGTGTTAGGATTCAGTCTGCTTTATTGTCAGCTGAGGTTTTGATGAAGCTTACGTTGACGGTGGAACCAGGGATGGAGCTGGGCTGTCTTCTCAAATGCACTGAATTCCCTCTACAGCGTCACAAGCCTGATCCTGGCCGTGCCTGAAAGAGCAGGCAAAACTGGAATCACTTGTCCTGTGTCTCTTACAGTGTTCCATCTATATTGCGTAGCAATAGATTTCGCAGAGATGCAAGAGCCTTAGAGGAGGATGAAGAAATGTGGTTCAATGAAGACGAAGAGGAAGAAGGTGAAGCTGTTGTACCTCCAGTTGAGAAATCAAAACAGGAGGATGATTTTCCAGATAGCTATGAAAAATTTATGGAAACTAAAAAAGGTATTTACTCAATTTCAGCTTGTCAGCACTAAAAGTGCTCTATGGCAGATATATGGAGTATTGTGTAAACAAACCACTTGTGCTCTGTATGATAAGCAGGAGTAAGAGTATTCCATGTAATTAAGTAACGAATTCCTAACGGGTGTTTGCAAGCTAGTTTAGGATTAAAGTAAGGAGTTAAATTGCTCCAAGCATGCATCTAGTCTAAATGGCATTCAAAAGCAAAACTTGGTGTGTGCTTGTGTGCGCTGCGTGAGCAATGTCCCCTGTGCTGTTCGCAGTTTGAATGCTGGCATGCTTTGGGTGAGGTCGGCGGGTGAGCTGTTGATTTAAACTGAACTAAAAAAAAAAAAAAAGGCAGCTTTTGCCCTATGGTTGTGCTGTGATGTGGATTGTACTCTGTGGCGTACAGCTGATACTCAAGTATGAAACTGTTTGTCCCTCAGCTAAGGAGAGTGAAGACAAAGAGAATCTTCCAAAAAGGACTTCAGCTGGGGGATTCAAATTCACTTTCTCCCACTCAGCCGGCGCAGCCAATGGTGCAAACGGTGCAAACAGTAAATCCGTGGCAGCTCAGACATCGCCAGCGAGCTCCAACGGCTCCTCTTCAAAGAACGCAACCCTGACCACGGCGGTGACAACCGCGAAGGTGGGAGAACTTGTACAAAAGCTGCGGTCCTCGTGTAGGCCAGTGGAGCAGTGGCAGGAGGCTTTAGTGGTTGTAGGCAGGGTGTCTTCGTTATGTACTAATTCTTCCAAAGCCCTGTCTAGTTACACCCTTACTGGTTTGGGGGAAGGCTTAAGGAGTTCCTAGGTGGGACTGGAATTTAACTGTCTAGTTGCTGCCATCTGTGTGGTACACATACGAGATTGGGGTTTTTTCCGAATTATGTTCGTGGCCTCCTGTTGGGGAATTACAAAGTGTTTTTAAGCAGATGAAGTACAGTGAATAGTAATTGTGAGGCCAGATCTGGAGGAGCAAGGAAGTTCTAGTGCTTTTTTAACCTTGCGATTCAAAAACATTCTCAAAACAAATGGGTTTTTGAATGAAAAAACTGCACGTTCCTGGGGACTTTTTTTCAATGTGAGATTTTCCTTTTTTTCTCTAAATTGGCAGGGAAGTCTAGTTGGCCTAGTGGATTATCCTGATGATGAAGATGATGATGAAGAGGAGGAGACATCTCCACGGAAAAGACCTCGTCTGGGTTCATAAACGAAACCAAAACTTTGGAACAAAAACTTTTATTATGGGGTTTCAAATGCTGCAACTGTTTTAAGAGCTAAAAAGAATCTGATTCAGAAAGCTTTCTCCCATGAGTATATAAAGATAATACAAGGAGTAGCAAAAGAAACTCAGTGTATCAGCTAGAAAGGGTTAGTTCTGTAAACACAAAGCTTCCAAGGAACTTGATATCTTTCTAGTAAGTAAGGAGTCTGCCATTCAGGCTGTCAATAAAAATAAAAAATGTTAAAAAAAAAAAAAAAGAGTGGGTTAGTATTCACAGAACCTGGATGATGGCTTCTCAGCAAGGAAAGTCTCAGGTGTCGGGAGGGCGGGGGGGGAAAGGTATGGTAAACACTTTTTTAAAAATATTGCAGGGTTTCCCCAGTGTTTAACAGAACTAGGAAAAAAAAATAAATTCGAGTTTAAATTTTGAACCCAGTAATCTTAATTTCGTAATGGTGCTGTCAGTTGTGTTCTTTTAGCAACGCCTCTTTTAAAAAAATTTTAAGGGATAATGTAACTCTGTTTGCATAAGAACAATCCAGATTTTGGGACCATTTATTACCAATTCAATCCCATTTCTCATGGTTGGAGGGAGGGACGCTGCAGTTATAGTGCATGTTGAGTTGTTTAAAACAGTTAAAAAATAAGTTTTAATTTGTATTTTTCAAGAGGAGAACATGGAAGCTGGATTCAAAATGGATAGTTTTGCTTGTTTTTTTCACTAGACATCCAATAATATCTAGGCCGAGGAACGATCGCTTCCAAACTATCTCCAGGAGGTGCTTGTGTCAACGGGGCGCTGTACACAGCGCACCCAAATAGCTGTCGGCTTCACGTTGTGAAAGAGACCGAATTGGAATCGCTTTCCGTGTTGTTAAATGAGCTGTCTCTTCTCGGAGCAGCAAGTCATTTTCCTGTTGGCGAGTTTAAATTGCGTAACTGAGGTGGTAATAAGAAACACTAACAGGTTTGTCATAGCGATGAATTTAGTGGCGTTTTAACACCAAAGTCACTTTGGACCAAGTTGGAATTCTTTACTAACGGAACACCGGTCTTTGAGGCAGAATCAACAAGCAGCACCGGAATCTGGGTGTAATACGAAAGCTGCTTTTTTTGAAAAATAAAAGCACATTCCACGTAGTAGGTAAGCAAACTGCAACAAAAATAGGCGAGTCGATAGAGGCAAACGGTCCGGGTTTTATTTGCAAGAGCAGCAAGTGAACTGTAAATATTTTAATGTTAGTTTGCCCATATGTGATCTGAGATCATGAAGAAGTGAGAGGAAATTTCCCAATGACAATTCATGTGTCAGAAACGTTAAAATACGAAACCAGCTGCAATCCACCACATAGATCACTCTTGTAATATGTGTTATGGGTCCATTTCTCCTGGAATAGTTTAAACTGAAGCAGTTTCTCTGTTTTGGAGATTTTTGTAGTTAATTTTAATTTTAGCTATTGTTTGGAAAAAGATGGGCTGTCTGTGTAGATATGAAGTATAGTTTTTTCCATAAAACAGAAGTTTATTTTGTATTAAAAATACCACTGTACTTGTTTTACACCATTTGTATACATGTGGTGATATTAATGCTGAACTGTAAAATTCAGGAATTAAAATGTGACCCTGTAATTCCATAATTATTGCTTTTGTTTGGTTTGTTGTACATGGTAAGTTAACTCTGAATTTTAAATGTGGCCATTTTAGAGTATTTTTTAAGACTAGTTATCCATGCAGTTTTAAAAGTAACTCTATACCACTAGATGAAATCCCAAAGGGAAGGTGCGAAGAGTTCTTACAGACGCGTAAACTAGCCACAAGCGTTCTGACGGATGCCGCTTCACGCGCGTGGACTTGGGGACGGCGGTGTTGCCCTCTGCAGGCTCCAGGCAGCCGAGAACAGGACTCCGTATTTTTCACCTGTGCAGTGAAACGCCACGTCAACTCCGAAGGCAGCAGATCCGAGGAAGCGGTTGCTGGTAAAGCATGGCTGCAGCGTCGTCACCGTGTGCTCGCTCTCCTGCTGACGATCACCTGGTTTGCTTTCTGATGAGTCTTTTCTCTCCACTGGTAACGAATAAATTACTCCGGCGCTATACACGCTACTCAAGCGGCAGAGTTACGCAGTATGTGCCTTTACTAACTTGAGGCTGAAACGTTGTGTCACCTGGTCTGTGCACCCGAGTTGTCCCCATTCTCTTTAACAGCTACCCAAGTTCTCCGAGAGTGCGACTGAAGCATGTTAGTCCTTGCTCAATGTTCCCACCACCCCACCTCTTCCCTGAAGTACTGTCAGGAGCTTTAAAATACATTCAGACCAACATGAGGGGGGTTTTTTTACAGCAAAACCAAGAATGTCATGAATTTTTATAGTTACTAGAAAAAGACTGTGTAAAGTGGCATTAGATGTCCCATTTAAAAAGAAGAAAATCTAAAATCACAGTAGAAGGTGAACTGTCACCCCCATAGCTGCTGTGTCCCAGTCTGCCTGGGTTCTGCCTGTGGGCAGCCGCGTTCCCGTGCCTGGGGTCCTTCCACTACCACTCTTTTTGGAAAAGAACCGAACATCTGCCAACATGTATCAGTTATAAATGCTATTTTAATAAAAAGTTACATGAAACTTGAATTGGTTGGGTTGTTTCTCTTCGTGCCAGTTAGTATATTGCAGTCGGCTATGCAATGCCGTGGTGTAAATCGTAACCTCTCGTCCCTGCTTCATTTTAAGTCTGGCAAAGCCAAACCAGTAAACGAGATCTTAAAAGATCACTACCGGATTGTTCGTGGCATCCCTAGCGTTGCAACTAAAGCGGTTATTTTTACTCAAAGTTGCATTTATAGCAAATTGGACCTAAGGACTAGTAAACTGCCCCAAAAGTATGTAAAATGATGTAATCCAGAGTTCACATGTAAATGCCTCGATTCCAAGCTACATTATCTGTTTCTCAAAAATAAGATGGTCATAGTTGCGCTTCCTTGTGAAATTAGACTTTATTTACGTTGCACAGCTGAAAAATAGTGATTTGATTATAATCTAATAAAAGGAACAAAGTTTTATAATTTTAAAAATAAAGTTAAAATTTCTGACTCCTCCAGAAGCGTTCGCCTAGGAATTATTTTAACAGATCTATCTGCTTTTGTTTAGAAAATCTGTATGCTACAGTGGCCACACTGTTGAACATGTTCAGTGAAAGTCAATGAGTTTCCAGCATTCTGGAAAATAAGTGGGTTTAGTGTATTTCAGTGTAGGTTTAAATATTTATATATAAAAGGAGTGAGTTGCTTGTCTTGAAAGTTCTATAAAACTCAGTATAATAGTGGAAAACAAATCCATTCGATGCTTATTTATATAATTTATTCTAAAGCATACTTATGCTCTTGGGCTCTACAATGAGCTTCTTAAAATTACCGCTTATTAATAACTTCTTCTTTTAGTTTTTCTGCAAGCATTTTCCTCTTCTGTAGTAATCTTTGCTTCTCTTCCGACATTTCCTAAAAACAAAGTTAAAAAAAACACTTCGATGAACTGTACAGCTGTGCCGGGAGGGCCCCTGACTTCTGATGCTAACTGCTAACCTTCCAGTTCTTGAGAAGCAAATCCCAGGACGTGGATGACGGCTCTTTACATCCATCTGCCCCTTTTCCACTGTGCTGTACCACGCTTTTTGAGAGGACTAACCTCAACTTGAACTGGTGTTGCTTAGTTGTTCTGGAAGTTTCCCACTTAGCAGTGTTTTGGGCACGTTCTGAGCATAATAAAATGCTCAGCAACTCTGAAAAATACCTGAGGCAATACGAAATCTCTGGGTTTAAGTGCATGCTCTGGAAGGAAAAGTTGTGATTATTTTTTATTTTTTTTAAACATAACTTACTACATTTGTTTTGTGGGAGTTTTAAGGTGATCTACTAGTTTTCTCATTTGTGTTGACAGTTTCCAAGCATTTCTTTCCATATAAATGTAGATCAGACCTATTTCTGGCAAATGTGTTAAGTCATATTAATGATAATTAACAAAAAAAGGTTGGGGTTTTTATGTGATAAAGACCTCTATATTGGTAGAGCTTTATCCTGTCATAGGATTCTGAAGTTTTTTATGTCTGTATTTTCTTTCCCTGATAGGATTTACTTCTTTTTTCCCCAAACTAGATTGTCTATCATCCCCATGGTGCAAGGGGTTTTGTGATTTTTAGCACTTTTTCTGTTGGAGGCAACTGGGTAGACAACCAGCATGCACCCTTCAGAGCACCTCGTCTTTCTAAAATATATCATTATCATCATGTTGCTTCTGTTCCAGCAACTGATGGACAGAAATCAAGGAAATTTTCATTTGAAATAGGCACAAAACTCTCAAAAGAACCAAGCAAATTTGTTACCTCTCTAAAATAAGACTTTGCAATAGAAAAATGGTTTTTTTCCCCATTTTGGTTGGAAATAAAAAAAAACAATGACCGAGAGATTTAGGGGGACCTAAACAGTAGGTCACAGATTAGCAGAAAAACAGCTTTTTAGCTGTTCATAAACTTTAATTAATCAGAAGGATTCCATGATACTGAAGCAAAATAATGCCAACTTAATCACTAAAACTTCTAGTCTATAAGCTTCTGCAAAAACAAAAGTTTGAAAATACTTCCTCTCTACTTCCCTTGCTTGTTTTTTTAATCCTGCTACAATATTCAGCAGCAACACTGACACTTTCACTGAAATGACCTATGGTTTTTACAAAGTGGTCAGGATGATTAAGATGTTTGAATCCTTCACCTCTTTTGGAGATGATTCCTCCTCTTTCTGGTCAGCGTTTGTTGGTAACAGTACGTTATTTCTTGACTCCTTCTTTGTAGCCATCAGCATGTCTCGTTTTTTCTTTAGGTAGTCCTCTCGTTGCTTCAGCTGCTGTTTTTCAAGTTCTGATAAATTCTGGAAATTTTTTTTTAAACACATTTTATAATTAATTTTTGGTATGCACGTTATGTGAGATAAAAGCATTTACATCATATTTGCCTCCAAAACTACTAGCTGGAAAAAAAAACCCTCCAAGTTGAAGTTTCAAGCCAGTGCTGTCTTCTAAAAAATTACCATGGGACAAAGGCTGAACGCTGAATTCTGTTCTAAAACTAGAATGATGATCTGAACTTTATGCGAGTTAAAGTGGTGAATACCATAAAACAGTGTTTGCATACCGGTTTAAAAAAAAAAAAGCCACCACAAGCAAACCTACCAGACTACAATAATAGAATATATTTAAATGTAATAATGTCTTAAATATATACTCTAAATGTAATCTTGTCTTTCTGCATTCTAGTTCTATCTTTGGGGGGGTTTCTCATTTGTTTTAAACTTACAGGTCCTTGCATCCCAGCTTTCTGCGCTGCATTTTCTGAACATTTTCCAGCTGCCCTTTTCTTAATGTCGTCTTTCCCTTCGGTACAAGATGGCTGAGGTGAGCTTTCTCTTCCTTTTTGTAACGGGCGTACTGGTTTTAAGTCTTCCCTCACAGATTTCCGAGATTCCTCTAAACAGCAATTTGATGCGGTAAACAATTAGAAAGAAAAGAAATATATCAACTAGAAAAATCTGTGTTTCTTCCAACACCCAGATGTCTCTTCTGATGAAATGGAAGACTTAAAAAGTCACTTTTCTCCGGTTTATATTTATTAGTAAAACTTACTTTCATAAAAGTAAGGATACAAAGCGGATAAATACTGTATTTGCACTGTAAAAGCAGTGAAATAATGTTTTACATTGTAAGTACATCTATGGCAGTGAATTATAAATTATAGTCAAATGCTCAGAATGTAATTTCATATCCAATACCCCAACAGACAATTCATACTGAGATTATATTCTGGGTAAGCTGAGCCAGCAATCAGCAGCCAGCACTAAGTACAAGTGTACTGCTTCAGCTTTCAGCTTCGGAGAAAGGAATCAGAAAATACAGTATTTAAGTGAGCTTGTAGGGGAGAGGGGAAAGCGAAGCTCAAGAGGTGAAGCGTTACACTGGCACAGCTCAGTTACTCCTCTTCAAAGCTAACCTTGCCCCAGCGCGAGGACAGAGCAGGACCCCACCAGGACTCAGAGCCCCGGACGGGTCCTGCACGATGCCCTGCTCACCTCCTGTGTTTGTCTTGGACAAGTGCTGCCTGTGACAACAACGACAAGTAACACTGTCCCGATTCCAGCTGTGCCTTCCGTATCTCTGCAGGTACTGAGGTTAGTTCTGCCTTGCATCCCACCGCACTCCGTGGTGTCATAGTTACTGAGTCAAAGCCTCTCCTGTCTCCAGACTGTAGAGCAGGGTGTCTTCTGAACTTTACTACGACTTCTCTTGACTTGACCTACCACTGCTCCCAAGTAAGGTAAGTTACTGCTCCTACTATACTTTTATTAACAATGAAGAGGCTTTGGAGTGTTTTAAAATACACCTGAAAATATCCACACAGGTGCAAGAATACAGGCAGTGAAATGCAAGTTTTACTGTGTTCAGTCAGTTTGAGTCTACCCATAATATCCAAGTTGAGATTGTAACTGAATGTAGCTAATTATAATTCTACAGTACTGGACTATGGATTTTTGCTGTAATGCTGAGAAGTAACTTGCATGAGTATTAAGGTATGAGTACTCTCCTTGGTCTCTCCCGGACAGATGGTGAAGCTAGCTCCACTGAAGGTAGTGCATGGTGAACACCACGCAATTGTTTCTTTAAGTTAGAGCAAGCGATATATATTTAGCTCTTCAACATTGCTGCTTTCTTTAATACAGAAAATTACAAAACATGTAATTGTGAAAAGGTAGGGAGAAAAGCAAAGGAGAGGAAATGTTACTCCCAAATACAGAAAACAAACCAGGACAGAAATGTAAAACAAAGGTCAAGTTGAAGAATTTGCATTTCACTGAAATATGACTGCTGGAAGTCTTGATGTTCCAAAGAATGTAATTTTGTAATGAATGGAAGTTCTTAGAGGCACTGTGAGAGGTCAGAGTTAAAATGGCTAGAAAAAATCCTCACACTGTATCTGTCTGATTAAAAAGCAGAGGGCCGCCCCCCCCCCCAAACCACACACTGCATGTCAAATACTGACACCATAATCAACACAATGATTAAGGAAAGCTACTTACCAGAAAGCAGGCCTTTGAAATGTGTTGTGTGTATGTAAATGTACACTGTGCTGTCCATATCGCAAACACCCAAGCTGGAGATGTTTGTGCCTTAGCAGTACCTGTAGGATGTGATCATAGGGCCCTCAGTGTCACTTAACCCGCAAACCTGAAAAGATACTGAGAAGAGAAGGGAAGGAGGGTGGATAGGGAACGTACACATAGACAGCGCATCTCAAAGAATTACAGTTACTGGTACGTAACAGTTTTTTTCCTTTGAGGACTCGTCTATATGTACATTCACACTGGGGGTGACTAAGCAACACTCTTTTCCACGTGGACAATTCGGAATCTTCTCAAAAGATAAGCACCCAGGACCACTCCAGCAGACACTGTGTCCTTCTTATCCACATGATACACACGAGTCGGTGCAAACACGAGTGCAACTTTTGCAACAGCTGCCGTGCAGGTATCCGGAAAGGGAAGTGTTCTCCAAGAATGCTGGAAAGGTCACCTGCACTCTGAGATGTTGAGTGTGACCTTTACTATGAAATTCCCCCTTCTGATCTCTCCATAGTGCAACAAGCTGGGTGGTCAAAGTACAGGAAGAATGGTTTTGCAAGCTCTACTCTGTAAACTATTTGTAAGGGGCTCACCAAAGTGAGAGGCAGCCAATACTCCGGAGGTATGGGATTCTTCCCCACGCTCAGGTCGAGAAAGGTGAGCTGTCCTGTTCCTTGGTAACGCGACCCTACGAGCGAGGTCTTGCTGTCTCCATTCGCAGAGTCACATCTGGCACCAAGAGGAAGCAAGTCAAGCAGAGGACATGATCCCATTATCTGAGGTGAACCTTTAGTTGAGAGCCCATGTTTTGGAAGCAGGCAATAACAGACTGCTCTTGAAGGCCGGTCCTCAGTTCTGTGTGAGAAAGGGGCCTGGAAGAATAAGTGTTCCCAGAACAGATTCTTCTTGTTTTTCACCACTACCCAAAACCACTTTTCTAAAGGGTGATACTGGAGGATAAGCTGTGACAAACTTTCTCAGTAGCCTCTCTGGACAGGTATGCTGCCACAAGCTGCCAGTTCAACAAGGATGAAGATTTCCAAGGAACTAAGACTTTTTGTAGACCTGTTCTGTCATTGGCATTTAAAGAGCATGGGAACGCTGAGCGCTAGCCGAGCAGGCACTTGGACAGCACAGAAGAAGGGCTGCACTCAGTGCCAAGAAGCTTTGACTGCTGAGCTCCAAGATCTCCTGTCTCTCAAGCACAGGATGAAGTCCTGCAGGCAGAATATTTGCTAGGAATGTGCCTTCCTCCCGAAACAGGAAAACAGCCACTGCAGGACAGACATAATCTAGTGGTGCCATAGCAAGGTGGCATAACTATGCAGAAGTAAAAGGAGTAAAAGCAGGCTGGGAGGAGAGAAGAATGTGAGTATACCTGCAGGCCTTCTGCATACTTCAGAGGGCAGAAGGGAGAGGAGTTCAAATAAATGTAACAAAACCTCACCAGAAGGATGGAACGGATAAAAGGGGGGAAAAAAGATACTTGAAAGGTCAGTGACACAATCTAGTCTTTAAGTTTCCTAATGTGAAAGACACTAACTCAGTTTAAAAGAACAGAGGGTCTTACAACCACTTCATCTGTTAATGGCCATCAAATGAAAAAGCAAGGAGCAAGTATGCCCCAAAGGTACTACCAAGGCTAAAAGCATCCAGCTCGAGTGTCTGTGATACGAAAACTTCCTGGTTGAATGCAACAAAGGCAAGTTCTAGGCACAGCACAAACGTAACTAAAGACAGTGCAAACTATTATTTCCCAAAGTTGGAATTATATTCTTGGCAGTGATCTTAGAATATTAAGTAACAAATTTTTCAACAAACTCCTAAGAGAGCAAATCCCACTGAGATGCAACCTGTTTTTGAAGATCACCTATGTATACCTATATACATAGATACGTGTGTGTATATACATACATACCTATACATGTGTGTGGATGTATACATCCACACATATATATGCTGTTTATCACCTAAGAATTCTCCTGCTTTAGCTGCAACACAAGCACACAAAGAGCACCTCCATCACAGCCAGTGATTCCTTTTTTTCCTCATCTCTCTAACAGCACTGACTTGGTCACACTCTCCAGTAAATAATCATCTACAAAACAATTCAGACAACTTTCACTACATAAATCGGGTAAAGTTCACGACTACTTAAAAGAGCTCTCCTTGGTATTATAAGTTCTAAATGTCACAATCCCACTCAAAACCAAAAACGTAAAATTGAAAAGACTAAAATGAGTTAAAAAAAAAATCTGAACCAAAGGTAAAAAGATTCAGTTTGGTGTTCTGACAATTCAGCTTGAATGAATCTTAACAGTTTAAGGTTGGTTCCTTCAGAAATATTTCATTGCTATCAAGAAATGTTGTACAATTATAAATTAAATCTATAATCTCCCACGCACAGGGAGAGAAATCATACCTTTAAGTAAATTATTCACAGTTACTTACAGGGAACATACCGTTCTTAACAGTAGTGGCTGCATAAGCTCAGTAAATTGAAAGATGAAAACAGCTGTTACACTCCTGTATTTCTCCTCCAATTGGAGATGATTTATAACGTCACTGAATAATAAAACAACTTAGGTTGGAAGCCATTTCTGCAGGCCACCTAGCACAAAGATCCTGCTCAAAGCAGGGCTAACTTCAAAGCTAGGATGGTTTACTAACAGCCTTGTTCAGCCAAGTTCTTAAAATCTCGATATGAGTGGACTCTTCAATGACTTGAAAATAGTATCACACTGCACACTCAGCATTGCACTTTCCCATAAAATTACCTAATGAAAATTTTGGAGTTTCTTCAGAATCGTCAGCTCCCTCAGTGGATTCCTTAACTTTTACAACTTCTCTTGAATCTCCTGGAAAACTGTAGGTAACATCTGGCAATTTAAGTTTATCACGCGCCTTAAATTAAAAAAAACAAACAAAAGCAAGCATTACATTTCCTGGCACTGTAGTTCAGGCATTAAACTGTCAATGCAAAGAAAGCTCCCAAAAGAACTTTCAGTTAAAACTGTATTGTTTATACTACATACTGCACTGTCAAAGTGAAAAAAGCTAACTACTTATTTTAGTAATAGGAAGGTTCTTACTGGCTTATTGTCATAAATCGGCATTTTTTATTTTAGTTCAAAACCTGTTCCCTAATCAACAATCAGAATTTAGAGTATTAAGTAAATTGGTGTTTTGTTTCCCAGCCACAAATAGATAATGTAGGGGGTTTTTTTTGCCACACTTTGCCTGTGACTTTCAAGCAGTCCACCAAAAAAATACAATACAATAAGAGAACCAGGAACATAAACCAAAGTTACCACAGAAACGGAGAAATAATCAGCTGAATGGAAACAACAGGTCTGGATAATCTCTGACACTATTGTTTCGATTCTATGTTTGTCTGGGAAATATTGACAACAATGCAACTCTCAAAATAGTAAAGCCAGCTGGGATTTGCCCAGAAAATCAACCATCGAATTCATGTCAGAACCCCCCAGCGTTCATCAAAATATTAAATTATTTTGTATTAAAAAATTCTTTAACAAAACTGTATTATTGAAGAACTATCACTTTCTCTGTCCAGGTGAACTTGACTGGGGCCCTCTAATCTGCCTCGTTTATCAAGAATATTGATATTCTTGGCTGGTCTATAAAGATTAGGATAAGCCTGCATCTTAAAACAACTTTAATTCTTAAAAGGAGCCAAAGCTTGAGTTTCCAGTAGAACAGGTGACTCATTTCCTAGAATCTATCATTGTAATATGGGAAAGAAGAGTTTTGTCACCACTTTTCCACAGTGTCAGACTAGGAGAGAGGTTTAATTTGGTAGAATATCCCAACTGTTTAGGACTTGCATTCAGTAGCACAGCTATCATCTGCACCCATCACAGGTTTGAACTGGAAATAAAGTGTGAACCTCTGTAGCAGCTACATTTGGTCTCCAAGTGGTTTCCTTTGTCAGTTCAGGCTCAATTTCCTAATGACAGAAGAAAATATAAGAGCAATTCTGCTCCCTTTTGAAACAGCCCACAAATGTAGCTATTATTATATGTTTTCCCAGTGACAAGGAAGTTTATTGCCATGTTTCCACAGCAGTTGTGGCTGCTTACTTGAAGCAGCCTTGCTCAGATTTCAATTTGCTTCTCAGTTGAACGACTGGCAATTTAGCCAGTCCCTGTTTACATTCAGTTACCTTTCTGCGTGGTTTACTCTGATGGAGACCAAGTGATGGTCTAACCTGGAGAGGATTTCTGGTTCCTGGTGATTAGGTTCTGGCAGTATTGTACAGACTTAATGACTAACTATACTGTCTACGAAGTGATCCTTAAAATTCCTGAAGGATTATGAATGCTGTAATCTTTAAGAAGCTTATACTTTGAAGTCTCTTTGATCTTGACAATATTAGTAATTCAGATGTTCGCTGGATCTGAAAGGTTGACATCCATCGCCAGGATTTTAGAATTCAGATACTGAAGAGGGAATATGCTTATCATATGAGGTCCACCAAATGACTGATGGTTAATGGCATCATGTTTAGCACTAGCGTCCGTGATACCATCAAGAAAAACGTAAACAGACCTTTCAAAAAGAAGTGTCAGTAAGACCTTCCTGACAGACCTTTTGTTTGCTTAGGATGGTACACATTGCCTTAAAGTGATACAGTCGACACCCAGGACAGGACTGTCAGAGTATTTCTTAATCACCAGTATAACTCCTCTGGAAAAGTAAGATACTCACTTCTTCAATCCTTTTCCTTTCTTGCTCTATTTCATATTCTTCCTTCGATTTCCTGTAACACAAAATACATGTAAATACTCAAGACTTCTTTAGTATCAGTGACTTTTAGATAAATTTAGCACTGCTTAAATATTTGAGGACTATCAAAACAATTACGAGATAATGTGAATTTGTTAGTGTCCAAAATGCTTCTGTGACTTACATGAAAATACATTCTTAATAGAAATAAAGAATTATGATAAACACACAGAACCCACCATCGCCAGTCTGTCTTGCCCTGTGCTAAAATAATTGCGTAAGAATTTCTAAGGCTTATGTACCCTTTGTTTCATTTGCTGGTTTAAAGACAGGGAGGGAAGTACTTCCAGAATACAGATGGAAAATAGCATAATTTAATATTCCCTGAACAGATTAATCTGCTATTATTTATGATTATGTTTATATACGTGTGAACTGGAAGTGAAGGTGAATCTATAGAAGTCCTCAGTCCTCACCTTCTTAGATCATGGCAATGGTCATTGAACACAACCAGGAAGGAAGCTGTAGAAAGGAATAAAGCCCACTGCAAAAGCAGAATTTGCCTGTCGAAGGCTTTACTGTTTTGGGTGTTCCCTGAATGGATTACAGCTGGTATGCTCCTATTGTGCGGAGACATCTAACCCAGGTCTAACTTTAGGTCTGCCTGGAGATTCAGGGGAGAATGGAAACAATGGGGCCCAAAGTTACACATCATTCCATGCATCACCAAGACAGTTCATCATGGTGCAGTGGTTACCTCTCAGTTTTTAAATATTCCTGATCACACCCGCTGCCTAGCACCATTCATTTTCTCTTAGGTAGGATTTTGACAAGAACATTCATGTTATCTGTAAGATTAAGGCTGTTTCCTGCAAAAGGCTGGAAGAGTTAGGCCCTACATACTTTTATTTTTTATTTTAAAATAATGTATGAACTAGGACTGATTCTTTTTTTACCTTAGAACCTCCCTCAGTATTTTCATTTCTTCTTGTTCAATTTCACTGAATACATCAGAACCCTCTGTCAAACAGTCGGGCAACACACCTATAAAAAAACCACAGCAAAATTTATGCATTACTCTGAAGAACATTATTTTGTACTCTGTTTGGCATCACTCTTCAGCAGAGAAGAAAGAAAAAAAAAAAAAAAACAACAAACAAACCATCTAATTCTTCCTCTCTGTAACTATTTCCAAAAAGATTCTAGATCTTGGGCATCAAGTAGCAAAAAGGCAAAGGTTTCTGAGCTATGAAAGGTTTGGCACCTAAGGGTAAAACATAAGCCATACTCTGCATTGACCATTATATGGCATTTCCTATACACTGCAATTCAGCCATGGCTAACTGAACCATTTTCATATTTAGCTGTTACATGAAACTTGAAACTTAAAAATTATTCTCTGAAAAAACATGCATGCAGTAAGAAGAAAAAAAAAAGGTAAAACTAAAGACATGGAGGAAAGGAGTAGGTAGATGAAAATCCTTTCAGAAATGTCAACAGAGCAGCAGAGTTGGGTGTAAAGTACGTTCTCTTCTTTAAAATCATGCATTAGCATGATGGCCATAACTTCTGCTTTCTATATGGATTTTTCATAGGCAACTCTACAGTGTGAACTGCAAAGTAAGCAAGGCAGATAGTACAGCATTGTTGCTATGCCAGTAGCATAATTCAAACTATCAATATTGTCATTGCTGATGAACTGATGTAATTGTTTTAATACTCAAAAATATCACCAAAATTCTTTAACAAAAAAACTAAGTCAAATTTCACATACAAATTTAGACAAACAGAACTGAGAAATCTGCTAATTTAAAAAGGAATACAGACAGCTGTCACTGAGAATACAAGCCAAGGACTAAGTATTGAAATCATAGTCCCAGTAAAATCAACTGAATGTTTTCCATTAACTTGAACTGGAGCTGAACCAATATTCTATACTCATTTATGAATAGATTACATAGTCAACAAAAGACCACTAAAAAGATGAAGTGAAACGCCACATTTACCATTTCTTACCATTTCTTTCTTTAATGATTCTAATAGCTTGCAATTGCATTTCAATATTTTTCTGTACCATCATTTTTTTAAATAGTCTAAAATCTTCTGCTGCCAACACTGTTTGCAAAATGGCCTGTGGGAGGAAGACATGCACAAAATTAAAAACCCTAGAGAAATCGTAACCATCTCAGCCTGCTTAAAATTATATTAAGGCTTAAATTATGTGGACCATGTGTTTAATAATTATATTTCATTCTCCTATCTGTCTGTTTTTCCAGCCACGCAAGTTGAGCTAATAGCCAAGAAAATAATTTGATGGTTTATGTCTTTAGATCAACATGCCTGCAATAACATTATCACAAAACCTGGAGGGTTTCCCAGTGTAAGCTTACAACTGCAATCCATTTGACTTCCTGAACAAATGCGTACGCTTGAGTGAGGAACGTATGCTCTGAAGAAGCTTGCTACACATCTAGGAGGAGATAGGTCAACACAGCCTGATTTGCACTGGCAGTAGAAGTTCCCACTCCTCTGCTCAATATACCCGAGACAATTCTGAAAGATATCTTTGAGCCGGTGAAAGGCTGCCTAACCATGCCTTATCTTCTCAAGGCCAATGTTTGTCTTAAAGATTTTACTGTTTTATAATGAAATCAGAGGAAAACATCTTTTATTTTATGTAATATGGCTATTGTTTTAATCTTTGTCTGCTACTGTAAATGGACTGAAGACTAACATAAAGCTGACAAATATGCACATAAAGGTGGCAGAAACACCCTAAGCTCAGAGGTTTGTTTTAGAAAATACAAAGCATAGAAGATGAATCTCAAAAGGTGTCTGACACCACAAAAATATCTGTCATTATTTTCAAGATGCACGTTTTTCTGGTCAAAGTTCATAATATAAACAAACACATTATGTTTTAGGAAATTACAGTTTTACCAAGAAAGCTTTTCAAAGTTTCATCTCCACCCTGCTATACTGGTGAAAATATAAAGCTAAAAATTCAATCTATATATTCCTAAACAAAGGAAAATTTACCTGTGAAGTGTGAGTCTTTGCAAGAGGAGACGAAAAAGCTTCTTGAAATTTCTCTTCATTAATTCCAACTTCTTTAAGATAGTCTTCTAACAATTTTTCAACCTATAAGAAAGTCTTACTTTCTGAGAGGGTTTTCCCTGAGAATCATACAAATTTTTTTCATAATTGTAGGTTCTTTTCTGCTGACATTGTATTTTTTAAACTCAAAGGAAAATTGTTGCAATAGTATAACTGATTTTTCTGATATGTCAGGCTTTATTTACTTTCATGAACTGTTCAAAATAAGCATTTTTATTGCTATATTTCATTACTACTTAATTTAGCTTCTCCAATTTCCAAGAATCTCACTTCTCTACCTTTTCCCCAGACTCCTGGCTAGTATTCCACATAATTTTTTGCCCTTTGGGTGAAAGGTTTTTTACTAGTCTATATGCCTGAAACCTTTCAGGGTCAGAGAGAAAATGGATGCTGGTCTGTATTTATTCAATTGATGTTTTTTAACATCAAGTATTACCAAGCCTTGTTACAAAAAAAAGTATTTTAGCATTGGTTTTATAGGTACTTTAAGCATGCTCCAAAAATGTCCTGTAGTTTTTTTCTGATAATTGAAAGTTAATTCAGAAGATTTACCAGACTCATTAGTGAACAAAAGACATGTTATACATGTTCTCAGACATCATGCTGTTTGTTATTTTAACTTGACAGAAAATATGAGTATTATCAAGCTTATAAGTACAGTATTTTAGCTACTGGATATATTAATTTTAATGAAAAATATGTACCACAGCATAAGAGATATGACTGTGAGTTAAGGTTTCTTTTCTACGTATCTGGCGTTTAAGCATAAAAATGCATATGACAACTATGACTCAAAGGATTTCTAAATAACACTTACAATAGGCAATATTAGACAATTCTAAATAACAAAGATAACACAATTAGAAGTTCATCTAAATACTACTTTAACATTTTAAATTATTTCTTAGAAAACTACTACAACTAGTGAATTATGCTCACCAGAGCTTGGTATTCCTGATAAATTTCTGTATAAGACAACTTGCTTTCTTCTTCATCATCAAAAACTGTGAAAAACAAAACACAACACACATTATGTACACACCACAAATTAACTTAAGCCTTAAAAAGAAAAATCAACCTTTACAAGGTAATACATTTAATCATATGAAAATATAGGCCATGATTGATAGTAATAATGTATTTTTCCACACATTCAGGTTAAGAATATACTTTTGGTAATGTAATTAAATTTCATAATTTAATACCAGGATAATGTATCTTCATAACAGAAGCAAATTTCTAAGCAAGTTGAGGATTCAGCAGATACATACACTAAAAAGTAAGATTTAATACAGGAACTACCATATGAACTTGTGTAAGGTTGTTCAAGGATAGTAGGTGACATACATAAAGCAGGAAATTTCTCTCTCTCTCTCATCTCTCCATGTGGATGATGTATTAATGACAAACCAAATTTTTTAAATGCCATTCATTTAGTGAGAAGCCAAGGTGAAACAGGAAAATGAAACTCCACCTACACAAAAACAGGTAATTCCCAAAAAGGAAATCTGCTGCAGGTAAGTTATTTTTTAATTATATCTATTCTGATTTAGACAAAATGCGCATCTGTATAGTATTGGCCATATTAATCATATTCATATAAGTTTGTATTAAGAACTCTTGACTGGAAATATCAAACTAATGATCTCTACACTGCAGAATAGACGGAAGAAGCAGAAAATAAGAGAAACTGAAAACTAGGGTTTGGGGTTTTTTAATTTACATTTTTATCAGGTCAACAATGAACAGAGGTAATCTAAAACCTAGCAATTAAAGCAGAGGCTTAGAAATAAGACTTCCTCGATCCCCCTTCAAGATTAGCCACTATATGTTGGACAAGTTGCTTCCCACATGCATCGTTTGAAGTCATTTGAAGAATGGGAATTCTGCTTAAATTGGTGAATGAGTGTGTATGATTACATATATATGTATATATGATGTCTCTGATGGAAGATGGTACTGATGCGTATAGAATTAGTATAACTTCCACACAAATGTAGAGTGACTTTTAGAAAGCATCATTTCTCACCTGTGACAGCCCTGAGGCAATGTCACTTCAAACCTTAATAAAGTGTGAAGCAAGATGGCTGCTCCTAACACAGAAAGTACTTGCATCATTTCTAACAACTCAGAGCAATGCAATGATAGAAATCTAATCAGACAGTTCAGGCCCTCTAAATAAGCAAGGGAAACTTGCTTTTTAAATGACAACCTGGAAAACCAACATCTAATTTTGTTTCATTTTTGTGCACGGGAAATTTTTTTATGAAGGGATGAAAAAAAAAAAGTAAAGAAAAGCTTTTAAAATATCTAGGAATAAATTCAAATGGTAGAAGAAGTACTATAAATCTTACTCTAAAAATATTCAGTTCCTATGGCAACCGCCATATTACCAAACCCAAGATGGTGAAGACACTTGACTGCCTCGATCTCTTCTGCATCTCCTCCCTTCCCTCCAGGGATCTCAGGCCCCAACCTTTGTCTTTCTCTGTTCCCTTCTACCTCCTACTGTTCCTGGCCACAGAAGGAGGGGTGACACAGGGACGTCCCTCCTCCGTCAGTGCCCATGCTAACAGCTAGCCTCGCACTGCCACAGGGATGCTTCTGAGTCCTCTCCTCCTTCCCCAGCTGCAGGACAACATGGAAAGCAGAGTGGAAAGCCTGCACAAACTGCTCTCTGTTCTCGGGCTCTGAACAAAAAAGAGGATGAAGTTAAGTGCCAAGTAAAGCAAGCTGTGGTCAGCATCTCCTCTGAGTTAAGTGGCATTAAGGAGTACTTTGAATGGAGACCTTGGATTTTCTTGAGGCAGGGCTCCTAAATGATGTCGTCATTATTTTCCTTAAGATCCTGGCACAGAGGCTTCAGTCACCCGACAGGAACAAAGATCTGAAGAACCACCGTATCAAGATAAGCCAGGGGACCCAATTATCCTGGGAGACAAACTCATCATTTTCCTGCCAAAATTAAAAATCTTTGCTAGGACCCCTCAAAAGGGATGAGCATTAAGTCAAGTTTGAGTCCTCCCTGCTGGACTGGCTCATTCGACCTCACAGACAAGAGCGGGTAGGCAAACCTGAGGGAACTCCTCCTTTCTGCCCCAGTCCTCACCGAGTGGCGAGGCGGCTCTGTGCGGAGGGGTCACAGGCAACAGTATCTGTTTATTCCTTTTGTACCTTGTCGTTATCTTCTGGTGCTCAGAACTATTATCAAGCTTATCTACATCCAAATGATGTTTCAGTTAATACCTTGGAGCATCTGAATAAAACTGAAAAGCCCTCTCGCGTTAGATACATACCCACGGATTTAACTTCCGTTTCACAGTCACATAAAAGGAAATTAATCAAGCCAGGAGAAACTAATCAAGTGCCCAGAAAGAGGGAGAGAGAGAGAGAGAGAGAAAGCAAACGATTATGAACAGATAGAAAACCATTAGGATTGTTTATAAGTTGAAGTGCAAGGACTTGGCCTCAGTAACTACACTTCCAAAATAAATTCCTTACATAACAACTATCAAAACTCAAATTCCATTTTTGAGGAATCGCAAATTATTGTCGCAAATTGTTAATCAAGATGTTGCCAACTTGCTTGTTCAACCTAGAGACTAAATGTTTTGAGAACAAAAAAAATTCTGTCCTGACAAAGTATCTCAGTAAAAAAACAACGAAAAAACCAGCAATGGAATCAGCACAGTACATTTCTAGAAACGAAAAGCAAATAGCACAGATATCTGCAACTAAAACTTCAAATCTCTTTAACTGTGCTTCTTAGCAATCCTAGCACCGCAGTAACACTTCTTTAGCCTTTTCTTTTTCCTCAATAGCTTCTGAGAGTTATCCAACAGCACTCTGTAGCGCAAATGATACCTTGGAAGATCATTTACTGCAAGTGATTTCTCGAATTTGGTCCTCTAATTTCTTATGTAGAAACAAATGGGCAGGAAGTGACCATTATATAAGCCTGCCTCACACTATGTGGAAATTTACAGAGGTTCCATAAATCTTCTTACTGCCAGTAAATTCCCCTCAACCTACTAAAGAGAGATCATTGCTCCAGAGAGGGATAATCAATTCCCCCGATTCCTAAACCTACACCCTTTGCATGATAATCAAAATGCTTGACCAACCTCAAGTTCAGGCAGACTTTCCATGAAAAAACTTCTAGCCTAGATTTCTCTGTTGCTTCCTAGCTGTAGAGAGTATAGCAGCTTTACTTTTCTCATTTCCCACTACACCAGGGAAAGGTGTACATACTCACAATGCTCTTGCCTCACACAAAGCTTGCGAAGGGTAGAAACAATTCAGGATAACTGAGAAGCAACTTGTTTAGAAGCTGTGATCTGAATCAAGGGTGCATCTGGTTCACTGAATATGAAATAAAAATTCTTAACGGACCCTAATGAGAGTGACTGCACAACAAAAGCTGTGCCTGGCCCTGCTGATATGCCAACCGTTAGAGAATCTGTTCTGGAGCCCACAGCAGGATGCAGGGGAGGAAGGAGTAAGTGCAAGCAGGTAGAATACTTTAATAGTAAGAGCTGCTCTACTTTGAGCTTGATGTTACTAAGTCCCTAGAAATGAAATGTATTTGGAAGCCTCAGTTTCATGAATTCAGTATTTTAAAGTTAAAATTATCAGTGAGTCCTACGTCCTGTCAGGTGATACTAAAGGAACAGATTTTATTCCTAGTAGCCACATAAAGTTATCCTAAATTAGCCTACAGCAACATGTTTTAATACTTCTCATGTGTGAGTGTCTGCAGGCTGGGTAGGATCACAAGCCATCATGTTGTCAAACATGGGTTTTTTTTCCAATAATCACAAAAGCAGGCTTCTTTTTTTTCTAAAGCACTTCGGCAATGATTTCAGACTTGCCCAAATTGTAATTATTTTGCTACCGTAAGGATCCAGGTGTTCTTTGACAGCACAAAATTTCTTCTGTAAGTAGAACTAATTTAGCTAAATCTTTACTGCAGAAAGTCTATTTCCTCACTACACATGTACACTTATATGGGTCTCCTCAGGCACCTTTACACAGAGCTACAAGTCTATCCCAGTCCCATCTCCACTGCCTATTCTTCCAGTTTACCCAGGGCATTCCTCAAATTATTCCATGATTCTGTCAGCTCGCTTTTGAGGAAGAAAAGGAAGTTTAACTAGAGTTGCTTCTGAGCTAAACTCATGCACAGGACCACCTACAAAACACAACCGATAACCGTTGACTTTTTAGTGCTAACTATCACTTTTTGAAGGGTACTAACTTATGGTTTCTCATCTCTTAACTACCAGCGTTCACAGAATTGCAGGAATTTAACTGTGGGCTGCCTTCTCTTCTGTCCCGCTGGCCAGACAGCAATTTTAATTGTACTGCCCAGTTTCCTAAGGAAAAACATCTCGCCTTTGAAAAGTATTAAAGGCCTCCAACTGCTTTCTAGCCATGTCAGGGTATTACACAGAGCAGAACGAAGAACTCGATTAGGTGTCATACTGTAAGCTCATGCCATAATCCCCTGTACGAGCTAATGAACGCAAATTGCCACGTCCTGAAAACGGCTTGCTCAGGGGAGACCCACTTTCCGGGTCTAAAAACGGTTGGAAAGCGCAGACGGAGGCTTTGCAAAGCCTGACCAGCCTTCAGCGGGGATCACTCTCGAACGGCGCCTGCGGGGACCGTCACGAACGCGGGACACCGGCCTGATGTGCCAAACGCCCGCTGTCCGCACAAAACCACGGGGGCCGGGGAGCGCCCCGACCGGTGCCCGCAGCGGCGGTGAGGGACCAGGCCCGCGGACGTGACGGGGCCTGCCGTGTCCCCCGCCCCGGGAGCCTCCCGGAGCCCTGCAGCCTCTCGCCCCTCTGCGTGTGCCCGCACCAAGGCCGCAGCCCCGTCCCGTTCCCCCGTCCGTGGGCTGAGGGGGCGGCAGCCCCCGATGCGGCCTGAGGGCAGCGGCCCGGCCCGGCGGGCGCGCATGCGTAGCAGCCTCGGGAGGGGGGACAGACTCCCCCCGACGGTGGCGGAGGAGCGGGGGGTGGGTTTGGGGGATCCGCGCCGCTCACCCTCGCATTTCTGCTCCATGAACTCCAGGATGGGGATGGACCAGGCGGGCCCCCGCAGGAACCCGGCGATGGTGTCCACCACCCACTCCACGTCGCTCTCCTCCTCCTCCGCCGCCATCGCCGGGGCCGCCGCGGGGAGGAACGGCGCGGACGCGGCGGAGGTTGGCGCTCCCGCCCGTCGTTATAGCAACCGGCGTCACGGGGCGGGGGCAGGCGCGGGCCCCATCCCGGTGGCCGTTACCGGCCGCTACGGCCGCAGGGCCGGCGCTGACGAGCTGAGGGGTCAAGGGCTGCCCTAATGGTATTCCCTGTAATCAGCTCACGGCCTTAGGGGAGGTGCGGGTTATCCACCAGAAATACGTAGGCATTAAAAGATAGCCGGGACATGAGGCCTGCTGCGCGGTAATCGTTTAATGCCGCACCTCACGCTGCCCAGCAAACGGACCGTCAGAGGGACGTGGTTAAACTGAGGGCGTCCTGGGGTGGAAGAGGAGGTGCGAGGAGGGCACTGTTAAGGGCCTTTGAAATAGGGTGGCGATAATTTAGCCCGAGGTTTAATTGGGGTAAGTGGGGGTAGGCTGCGTACACCGGGAAGATGATACTGGGGATCGAACGTGCAGCAGCTGTCCCCCCGCAGCCTGGCACGCGTGTGCTCAGTAGTACTGAAAAGCTATGAAAATAGTCACTAACTACAATGCTCGTCGCTTACAATTTCAAGGTGACAGAAAGCGAGCAAGGGAACGGGTTGCCCAGCCAGGCTGCGGCCTCCCTGTCTTTGGAGATAACAAGGATGTGATGGGACAAGGCCCTGGAAACCTCATCTAAGACGGCCCGGTGCCCTCCAGAGATCCCTGATTATTTAACAATTCTTCTGTCAATCACAATTCTACAGTATAATAAAGGTTGGGTTTATATATTTGATTTATATGACAATAAAGATGTGGAGGATGATCGTGGATAATGGAAAAAATCTCATTAACCCGTATTTTATCATGCACGGGGTGCTGTGGCATTGCATAGCAAACAGTAACTCCTATGTTCCTTGTTGGTACCTGGGCCTCTAATTCCAGATACCTGAACTTACTTAAAGTGTTAAACCACTCGGCAGGCCTTCATGAGAGCACAGGTACCTCAGCATAATTTGTAACTTAGTCGTTTTGTAAACACCCTAGGGTGTAAGAATTAGGAAATAATTTACAAGGCAATATGTAAGGTTTACATTAAAACTTAATGGCTTAGGTATTCTTTCTTAGAACCGGTACTTGTGGATGCATTCCTTTCGTCTACTAAAATTAATATAATTGCTGTCATTGTCCTCCCCTCTTAAACTGCTGAAAGACTGAAAAGTTTCTCCTGATCTTTCAATTTATTTCCCTCCTGATGTTGGATGACTGCTTGCTTGTGTGTGTTACTGGTAAGTAAAAAAAAAACCAACCAAAACTCTCTTAAATCTGTTTATCCTCTTTTAAGTCTGTCCATGTTAGAGGGGGTTTTTAATGCAAGTGAGGAACAAATGGTACAGTGGACAATGCAGTTAGTTAGTTAAATCAGGTGTAAACTCCCTTTACACCATCAGTGCTTCCATTTCTCCAGCCAGTGTTGTGGTCTAAGACTACTAGTAGTATGCAGGTGTTACTTGTCTACTGTAGAACAGCTACCTCCGATGTGATTGTTCACATAATTTAATTACTAATTCAGGCTTACATGATTGTAAAGCATGGTCACCTCTGGCATATACAATCAGCTATAAATTATTATGTAGGAGTAGCGTCATTTTAAGCTTGCTCAGTAGCTGCCAGCAGCCGTGCTGTGTTATATCAGGTTACACTAGCTCTACTTGCACTGGCAAAAAACAATGCTTATATTTTGGTTATTTTTCCACTTTCCTCAAAGCCTGCTTCATGTAATGTTGCACAACTAATGGCTTTAGAAAATAACTTGCTTTGTGAGTAGTGTTTTGCATCATAAGTCTCTGCACCACAGTAATCTCTTCTTCCCTTAGCATCCCCACAAAGCGTCATGCCCAATGTGTCCCTCACTTAGAATTCATTTGAAACCTTAAGAGTCTCATTTCTCTAATCGCTATTGATACTGAGATTAACTGTGATAAAGAGGTCATAATGCAAAACCAGTTTTGTTCTTTGCATCACACGCTTACGTATCAGTGTGCATAACTGTATTATAGGACATGCCAAAACCAGCTGACTTTTCTTGCTTCTGCTAGCAATATGCTTGTCTCTGTTGAGGTCAGCTGCAATGTCTCTAACACACAGCTCTGACACTGAGAAAAATCTGCTTATTCTTTCAGCATGGGTAATCTTATTTTTCACTTTTTATTTGTTGCATAAAATTTAGAGCATTTCATCATAGTTACAAGAATTGCTAGAGTACTGAATACAAGGGAATTCTGTCCACTATAATCAAAACCATTTTGTCACCTCATATGAAACTGCCCAATATTATTATGTTCTGTTCTTAGATGTCAGGGTCTCTTGAGTTAGTGTTTTTGTTGTTAATAACGCAAAAGATGGAGCAGGAAATGCTCTCCTGTCTGACTTACAAAAGAGCTATTATTGCTTAATTTTCCATCTTCTCTATACAAGTTACTATATCAGACATTTTGACATACTCTTGGTCCATTGCTTTATATATGTACTGACAAGGAAATTTTGTCAAGCCTTTCCAGTTTCTGCATACCGCTGAATTCTTTCTGTCAGTACCAAATTCTTTTCACCTCCAATAGGTTCCACTCATATGTGTAATGCAGCAAATCACAAAGCCCAAAGTATCTTTTCTTCACTCTTTTATGAAATAATTCTTGCACTAATAGCTAGATTATTTTTTCATTTCCCACAAGTATATGGAAATATATGCTAGTATATAATTTCTATTACTGTATGAACGCCTCCTAAAAGTTATTTCTTACCCTAATGCATTAAGTATAAAATTAGGCTTATAAACAATTTGTTTTGTGTGTGTCTTTAGAACAGAAGTATTGAACAGTTACAGAAATATTGAACAGATACAGTCCAAGTACAGCCCTATATCTGAACATAGTTTGCCAATCCAGGAACATTTTACTGGAAAGTACCTCACCAATGTAACTGAAGCCCGCATTAAGGGGCTAGTCTAACTCCTCTCTGGCATCAAAATACAAAATTACAGTAACAGCACAACTTGTAAATATTTTCCTCTGGAGAGAATGGCCTTGAAAAAAGCACGTAAGATCAAGAGGAAAGCTGTTCTATTATGTCTTCTGACGGAATCTTGACACGTCTAACGTTGTCTGTCTTTCTGTCTGCGCTTAAGACCTATAGCATGATAATAAGGAAGTATGAAATTCCAAAATTTTGAGAATATCTAGCTTCTTATTGGTAAATGCCATTGTTGATATGTTACTGCATTTTTTAATTTATTTATCTTTGGGTAAAAAAAAAAAATCAATCTCCCCTCTTTTATTAGGCACTGTTTCACAATATTTGTTTCACTAGTGTGTATTTTCAGGCCCTAAGGATATTTATAGGATAGGCAGTCTGGGTGTTATCTCTGCTAGTT
The DNA here is from genome assembly GCF_011004875.1 of Balearica regulorum gibbericeps. Lineage (NCBI taxonomy): Eukaryota > Metazoa > Chordata > Aves > Gruiformes > Gruidae > Balearica > Balearica regulorum. The sequence continues at coordinate 124,390,261 of NC_046186.1, forward strand.
TTGATATTTGAAAAAGTTGTAAGTATACCCATGCACCTAATTGTTAGTTTCTTGCAGATGGTCAAAACTAATGAATTTGAAAAATAAAATAAAGAGGCAAAAAGTGAGGCAGATGAGCTTTTAGCTATTGGCAAAGCAAAGCTAGTTTTTACATCACCTTTAATTTTTTCCTTTTAGTCTTCTCAATGTGGATAATTTTGTTAATGCTTGAGCAATTTTGAGAATATTGGCGTAAGTGCAATACCTAGATTTACAGTTACAGTAAACAGTCTTATTATTAGTCTTTTGTTTAGGCTTTAGTTCTTCCATCCACCTAATTTGCAGTACCTAATAAATAGTCTTACAACTGTAACAACTATAAATATTTTCACCTTAGTATATGTAATACAACTTTTCCAATTTGTGTTTATAAATTTTAGTTTGGGAGGGAATATTTTTAGGGAATAATTATATCTCTGAAAGGAAATTCCAGTCTTGTTTTATAAATCTGACCTCAAAGTGAACCCTGATCTCGCGCTATCTTCTGGAAAGCAGTGGTGCAAAGGCCTTTTTCTTCATGGGAGCTATGGGCCCGTAGGGTGGGAGCGGACCCTGAGAAGCTGTAGTGCACTCCACTTTTTCTGTGTAGCAAAGGTATGTTTAGACTGCCCTTGACATATTTTTATCTTAACTTCTTCTTCAAAACTTCTAATAAAAGAGATTCTATAACCTTTCCTGTGTCGAATTTTTCGTACTAGACCCACAAATGCAGGGTTATTAAATTTAATGGAAAGCCTATGGGAACACAGTGTAATTGTATATTTAACAATGTGGGAAAAAGAGGTGCATCACACACTGTATTTAAAATGTATAAAGTATTGAGATGTTCTTCTGTGTTATTTTAAAAAAAAAATTTAAATAGGTTTCAAGCTCAAATTATGACCTGTTAAGGCCTCCAAATTTGTGCAGTTCATAAATTTTTAAGCTGTTGCTTTTACTCCAGCAAAATATGAACAGTTCCACAAATTGCAGGCCAGAAGGTTTATTCATATGAGTATGTCACGGGAAAATGGGCAGAGCTTCTCACGTCAGCAGGGTAGCTCCCTTGAGTATTTGTAAGGTTAAGCCTTACAACTACGAGCTTGCTTGCCCAGATTGACTTGCACTTTGTCTTCATGTTCTATCTGACCCCTCCAGAGCAAAGCAGCCTGAAGTCAGTAGCCAGACGATTGAAGAGTAGCACATTTCTTTTGTCTAGGAACTCAGTCAAGATTGGCTTCCTGACTACCCAGCTGCAAAATATTTACTATGAGAAAAAAGAAACCATGGGAGTCTGCTTTATGGCAGCAAGGCTGCTCTTCCAAAAGAATCTGTATTTATATAAAACAGCAGAAGAAACATCTACCAAACACTATCTTCTTACATATATTTTGATTCACGGGGCAAACATTACAGTCAGAGCTAAAGCTCTGTATCCTGTTTATCATACATAGGTCTCGCATGAATGTCAACATACATATTCCCTGGTGATTCCTTGCATGTGTTTTTCATCTTAGTTTTTTTTTCCCTACACAACAGCACATGCAAAAATATACTAGACATGTAAGTTCATATTTTTATTCTGTATTTTTCACCAGGAAGAAATTGAGTATGTTCTAGCAAGTGTGGGAGGTTTTATGTGCACAATTTAACATGCACTTAAGAAAGTGCTTTTTACTCAGCAGTCCTTAGATAAAATGTTTAATTAAGCTGTTTGCCAGTATCAGTAAGTTTGTACAACGCAGTGTGCCTCTGGCACCTAATTTAACACATGAACATTCTCATTTTTTCCCCAGTAATATTCTTCAGCCTAACAGGCAGAGTTAAATGTGACTTTTGCATAAAATGTCAAAAGTTAAAATACTCGTCAGTCTGGTTTTATTTGCAATTACTTATTCATGAGGGGTTTTTTGTCAAATATGGTATACTTCAGTGACTGCATTGTACTTTAGTCAAAGCTAAAATAGAAGTGAAATTGGTTCTAAGGAACGCAAGCACATTGAAGAAGTGCCTAATGTCAAATAAGGAATAATGAGCTACCTTAATTTTCCTCCCCTTAGGGACACTGAACTCCTGCAGGAACTTCTAAAGATCTTCCTATTTAGGTCATTTTCTATCATTTTATAAAGCTTGTCTTTTCTCTCGTGACTTGAATGTTTTATACAAATGTAAGGCCATTTCACTAGAATTCATCCTGCGTCAGATGCTATTCCTAGCTCTGCTCTTCCAAGAGCAGGGATGGTACCAAAGAGATGCAGGAATGTCACTGTCTAGCAACCAACACGACAGCCCTGTTACAGGTACGAGTTCTTCTTTGGTGCTCGCTTATCCACACCTTCCCATTGTTGGGATGCTGAAGGGGGAACCAAAACTGTTTTCCACCGTTAGCATGGGATTTGGAGTAGCAACTTGGCTCCTTACTTACCCACTCCCTACTAAATCTGTGCATAAGTCCAAAAGAAGGATTTAATAGAGACACAAAAATAGTCTTAACACAGTCCCTGTTCTCTTTTATCCTGTCATATTTTTCAACTGTCTTCTCCAATAAAAATGTCAGAGATGACAACTGAATATTTTTATTAAAAATGAGAAGACATTTATTACTAAGAAACTACCTGACCCTGCTGACTCCAACCCCCCAAATTCTATTTTTAAGAGCTGTTATCATTCATATTTTAAGCTTTTCATGTGATGATAATAATGCTTCTTAGCTAAATTATCTCATCTTAAAAGCATCTAAAGTGTCCGACATCTAATGCTTTCACCTTATGATCTGTTGAAATAAGAGATACTAAAAAGTACAAGATTACTTATTTCTTTCCTTTTTTAGTTTTTTTCATTTATATACTTGCCACAGACTGTAGCATATTTTACCCACACATTTATCCAAAAGTCTATCCATACATTTGATTTCTCCCAAAGCAAATTTTGGTCTTCATTTACCAAAAATAGGATGTATTCACATATATACATGTATATTTTTCATAGGAATTTTCTCCACACATTGACTAAGTATTTTAGTAGTATTTTTGTAATTGCTCTAGTGCTTTTACCATTAATTTTTCTGTAGTGTCTGCACATCTTGAATTCTAAAAAGCTTTGTAATGCTTTAGATTTTTTCTGTCCAATTTCAGTTGTTATTGATGGAAGACAAATTAGGGCAAGGTGAATTCTATGGTTTGATTTGAAGCCTGTGAGCTTTATTATTCTAATCTCTTCTGGCACTGAGTTCTGCAGCCATGAGCAAGTTAAAAAAAAAAAAAAAAAAAAAGTCCTGTCTCCTTCATTCTGAAGTAGACAGTTTCATTGAACCAGGAAAGGTAGCATGGGAAGCCCTAAATGTGGAGTATGAAATGGCATCAATAAGGGTACAAGATGGTTAGAAACCCTGAGCAAAATGCTGAAATTCATTGGCCGGTGCAGAACATGAGCATGTTATTTATTCTCCCAGTTGTTCCCTTTGTATGACAGAAATGGAAATCCTCTGAAATAACTAGTGAATTCTGTTATTACGGTTACTGCAGGTTTACCATCTGAATACATGAAACTATTTAATAGGAGACTATACAAATATGAAGCAAGTCAGAGAACAATAGCTCAAAATAAGCCATTTCTCTGGCTACCTCTCCCCTCTCCATTCCCCCTTCCTTCCTATGGACAATATTCTGAAGGCAAAATGGCCAAACTGCTGTTTTGGGAAATTCTGCAAGTGACAAAAGCTGACATACACATAAATGTACAAATTTCTGACATGCACCAGTGCTGGAAGATTTAAGAATTACAACAATAAAAAGATTGCTCTAGACTGCCATTGTAAACTACTTATGTCACATTTTCGGAAGAACTGAAGGACCTTTAAAGCAGCAAACTTTAGACCACAGGTTACCAGAGTGCGGTCCTCACTTTCAGCTGATACTTGTTTATACAACATAAGATAAATGTGATAGATAGCTAGATATATAATATAGATGTGGATGTTCAAAGTCCCTGGAATAAATCAGAAAAACCAATTTCCTGCAGCTTTGGAATAGGTTGTTACCACTAACACAGGATTTCCCATAAGAAGAGAAGAACCTGATAAGAAACTCTGTCCTAAAGCAGAGAAAACTTTGCTGAAGTTTAATCAAAATTGAAGATACATGGTTTAAACAAATTGGTACCTTCTAGTTGTTTCAATGGAAAATTAAGAAATGGTTCTCTGAATTGTCAAAGGGTTCTTCTGACTGATGCTGGCAACCAGGAGAGTGGAGGGAGAAAGGGGTGGAAGCTGGCACACGTGAAATTACAGCCAGAGGCAAAGAATGGAACAAAAGAGTAGTTCACCCCGTGGTTGTGACACTTTGCTGTTTTATAAATCAGGCAAAATTTCCAAGGCTAATGCTTTTACTGCTTTATAGTATTGCCATATTCCAGTCTAAACGTTTAAAAATGTGTGTAATCATGGTCTAAATCTAAATTCCAGAAATACATTGAGTTGAAGCTGACTGCTGTTGCAATAGCCTAAGCCCTTTGAAGTGTTTTATTCTCCCCATGAGCAGCACCTCTTTCTTGCAAGGGTTACTCTTGGTCTCATTTTTCAGCCAGTAACTATCTCAGGCATTCACAAAGCTGGGAAATGTACCCTCGTGACTCTTCATTCTTAATTACAAATTAAGGCATGACCCTTAATTAGACTACATATGGAAGAATTTCCCTGCCATTCTGGAGTTCAGAAGTGTCTTACACTGTCCTGCCATAACCAGGAAGGCTGTCAGTACATCATTGCTGATGCTACAAAGTGTTGTAGCTGTTGCCAACAAAAAAAGCTTCATGGCCTGGCCTGAACATTAGTATTACATGAGTAGAAGCAGCATCTTCAGGGTCCACACTACCATAGTTGGAAAAAGTTTGTAGCGTACAGCAAGGTATCTAGTGGTCTTAAAAGGAATTTCTGACGTTCGTTAGTAGTATTTCACTCCACGCTTACAGCTGCTGTAAAATAGCAGTGTAAATAGTGTAGAACTTCTCTATGAGATAATACTGTATTTCAGTCTCACCAGCAATTTGATGTCATCAGTATAATTAGATTAGAATTGATTATTGTATGATGGGTTACAGTCAGGACTCAAGATAGCACTGACTGGAGTTTTGCCATTTTCCTTTTAAATTTGACCATAAATCCTGAGCACACATACACTCCCTGTGATTTTTCAAAAACATTTTAAATGTAAAATACGATGTTTTTTCTCATAAGGCGCTGTTTCTTTCAGCAAGAATTTGACTGAGACAGAGAATCTGCTTTTCTGTGCAATAGAAAAAGCTGTCAGAGTGCCAGGAGAAAGAGACAGTAAGAGTTACTGCCTCTGGGAAGTCAGGCTCTGAAAAATCACAGGTCCATCCCGAATCTAGTGGAAGCAGGATGATACCATCCCAGGGAATTCAAACTATTTTGCTGGTTTTAATAAAAATTAAAATAAGAATCCTGAGTTCACGTAGCAGCTGTATATTTTCTTGATAAGATTTGTTCATAGCATCATTTCTCCACCGGAGTTGACTATTTGACTCAGTTTTGGGAGGAAATCTTACCTGAAGACCAGCACACAGATTAAAGGTCTCTGGATATAGCACAATATGATGGTTCAATATAACTCAGCAATTTACTTTGTCAAATTCTGATGATTAACTAATTCTGACGTTAGCAAACTATCTAGTTTAGCATATTGTAAGCATATATATATAACCCTAAGTGATCTAGTCTGAAGATAATATATTAAAACATACTGTAACATATTTTTCAGACTAAAATTTTTGTTTGAAGTCAGAAACCAAATTCTTTGTTTGACTAATGCAGTATTATGATGACAAAATCTAAAAGATGTTCCTAGATATATTTCTTTCTCAGGATGTGTTGATAACTTTTATTTACCAGCATCCTGGAAATACGTAGCATACATTCTAATTTTGTATTTAGAAGCTGTCAAACAACTTCTAGAGTTAAATATATTTCACATTAGATAAAATTGATTTCAGCTGATTTGTCCCTATTACCTCAGTCACTCTTTCCAGCCTCACCTGAGCCTCCCCACACCCATGCTCCTCCCTCTACTCCCCCAGGTGATTTGCCCTGGAGCCCCGCTTGATCTTGCTCAGCCCTTGCTTGGCTGCTGCAGGACTGTACCCTGGCTGGTAAGGTATGTGTTCTTCCTTGTGTTATTATTGCCCTTGGCTGCTTTGCAGTAGCTTCACTTTTGCTGTTCTCTATATTTTAGATGTATCTATAGTAAAAATCTAAACAAGTCTACTGTAATCTTTGCTCATTGGTATCATGAAGCCTTTCACAAATATGGCACCTCACTAAAACATCATTATTCCTATGAAACATTATGGCTTTATATTTACAAGCTAAATATACTGTACAAAGGTTTTCAGGCTTTATTCAGTGTTGAAAATGGCCATCATTCATGTATTTCATGAAGTGAACTGTTCATTGCTGCTCTGCAACTAGAAGTAGATTAGAACAGAGAGTATGTAATAGAGGCTACAAGCTCAGTGACAGACTGCCAGAATACATTAGATGGTGCAAATATTTTTTTTCCTCAGATGGGCAAAATACACACTTCTTTATAGTTTTACTCTTATGGCTGTCAGTTTTGTCTGATGCATGTTAAGATGGCTTTTACACAGTCTGATCTGCATAAGTATTTGGGTTTGGAGCATTAGTGTAGTTTTGAAGTTAATTTCCAGGCTGCCCACTTACTGCGTGTTAATTTGGTTTAGTCTGCTAGGTTTGTGATAGTTGAGCACCAAATACCTACCACTTTCTAAAAAGTTCCAAAGCAACAGCTGGTCCTTGGGCCAGCTTTCAACTATGTGTGAGCTGGTTCAGTGGGACCAGCTGAAAATGACTTTTAGCTAAAATTCCCCAACTGCATACATCCTATTCTCAGCACGGTCTACTGATTTTACCTTATTGTACTAAATTAGTAACTAATACAGCCTTAACTTTGGTTGTAGTCTGCACTGTTAACCTTACTGACAACACAGTAATATTTAAACTCCTTCAAAGGTCATAGAAGCATGACACTGGTTTTGATTTTTGCCTAACTAGAAAATTTATGCTCATAATTATCTTAAAAGAAGATAAATTGATCTAAGTTGCTTTAACTTTCACTCTGTCCCCCTGTTCTAATCTAAAGAATGCAGGAATGAATTGGCAGATGTTAGGGCATTTTTCTTATTGCAGAAGAGTAGGAAAAGGTTAGAGCATGTGACTGCTGCAAGTCCTTGATAATAATAGTTAAAACTTCTAAGGCTATGATTTTTATTTTTTTAATCTGGATTTTTGGGAAAGATATTGTCTGTTTTTGAGGTTGTGAAACTTTCTATACGAGTCCCAGATCCCTCTTGAATCTCTAACATCTTCAGCCAAGTGTCATGCAAGCTAAGCAGAAAGATTTCTATTGCACACCAGCTAGTTTCATTTTTCTCTTCAGTTTTTAACCTGTTAGGAAATATGCACTTTAATTTCTTTTTAGAACTTCCATTAAAAAGGCTACTCAGGATTACTGAAGTACTATCTGAGGATATACGGAGAGAGAAACTAGAACAGATCTGACAGCTGCCCAACCTTGGAGTTTCATGGTCTGCATAGTGCAAGGAAGAACCTTAAAGGCAATGGTTAGGGATGTGAGTTTGAGTCATTTAGTCTTACCACAGGGCTTGGCCTTCAAGAAGGCATTTATTACTGCACAGACAAAAGTGCTGGTTCTGGGGGTGGTTTGTAGGAACCTAAGTAGAGTTTGCATTTCTGATTTTTATTATCCACATGTTTCAGTTGCCCCCAAGAACTTCAGCTAATTGCATTGTATTGTTGATTATAAAAGCCAGGAAAAACAAGAAAGACAATGCATTAGAGTGCTTCACAGAAACTGTGCTTTATACTTCTGAAACAGAAAAATCAACTGGATATACAGGAAATATTTCAGTGGAGATACAGATGGAAGTGTTTTGTGCAGAACCTAGTCTGTCTTGTTTCATAGTTTTCAGATGTATAGAACTTGTAGCAACTCAAATACTGGAAGAATTATGCAAATCACATATGCTAGAGAGCATAACTTTGTCCCATTTGCCAATGTGTGTTATCTATCTTCCAGGCACAGAAAAGATTCCATGCTACCAATTAATGCTATAGCTGTGGCAGTTCACAATTGTGATTAAGCCATGTGCTCCGGGTGACACAACAGTGTCAGGGTGACTTTTCCAGGGATCTGAGCAAAGCTCATAAATTACATACTCATCACACCACCACATTAGTTCTCATCACTGTTGCAGCTGGCCTCCCAGAAGTTTGCAGGTTTGATGGGCGCTGGTCAATAAGGTTTTTAGGGGCTCTCCAGTTGCTTAAGACAGTAGATGGAACCAGTGTTCCTATTTCTACTTTTCTTCCCACTTTTAATGTTAGGCCTCTCAATTTGTAAGTAGGAAAAAGCTATGCTGTTATTCTGTTTTGGCAAGGTTTACTTGTGAGCCAACATTACCCACTACAAACAAAGGCAGGTGAGGGGAACTATTTGATTCTAGCATCACTGGGAAAGATTTGCCACCACAGACAGCATTATGAAGGTGTTGCTACTTCACGCTGATATTTCCTTTTTACTGTCTGCCAAGGTGCCACCTAATCAGGCTATGCCAGAGGCTCCATTCTGGAATAGTGGGACAGATGAGGCTGTGTTGTATGTGCCTAGGAGCTGCTGGGAAGTATTTCCCTTAATATCTGAGTGCAACTGCCATACCAGTAGGTGTGAGAACAGGAAGGCGCAATAAAGCAGAGTTGGGAGATGAAGAGTGGAGCCTTTCACAATTTATAAACAGACTAAATGATAGTAGCGTAAGCAATGCTGCTTGTGTTCCTACTTGGAGGGCAGACTGAGCGTGGAATTCCAGTGCATGCATGGTTTTCATTAAGCTTTGTGTAACTCTTCATAGTTGATTTTTATGAAAGCGCCATGAGTTATTTATTAAGTAGTTTAAATTTCTGGACTACGTATTCAGGATATGGGATTTTTACTTCTGCATTAATGTTATGATTTAAAAAAAAAAAAACCACTTTGGAAACTATGCTTTTACAGAATGTTCATTATCAAGTGATGCTATGTGTAACTTTGTGGGTTATTTTGTGATTGCATCATGGATTACCTCACAGTAGAACTCAAGGCTGGGAACTATGCTGTCATTGCACACCCACTGTGTGTTTTACTCATGCTTTTTTAACCTTATAAAGCTCCCTAAGTATGGCAAGCATATAAAACTTCTAAACGCTCTTTACAAAGGTGTGAACAAGCAGGCTATTTAGATTTTGTAGAAAACAAAGACAGGAAATGAAGTGAAATGAGTGGTACAAACATTAGTGATTTCAAACTAGTGTTAACAATGGAAGGCAGACTGTGAAGTTCTTTGTGCATAAAGCTTTTTGCTGCGGCCTTTTCTTTCTAGTCCTAGTTCTACTTTCTCAAAGGGTAGAAGACTGAAAGCCATCCTGCTTTTCAGCTGGAGGGATCAGAGGTTAGCAACTAGCTTTTGTTTTCAATAGCCTGTAGGTAGAAATGCTGATCAGACAGTCTTTAAGATAAACTGCTATCCCCAATGTGAAGAGCCTTCGAGGACCTTGTAAGACCAGGCTTGTAATTCCTTCCCTCTTTGTTGTTGGTTTTGGGGGGTTTTATTGTTTTGGGGTTTGGGTTTTTTTGGGGGAGGGGGTGCATGCTTATGATGCTTTCGTAGTCAGTTCCTAATACTGAGATACTGCTGCACCCAAGGTTCCTTAGAGCTCAGTCTCTGTTTAAGATGTTTGACATGATTGGCTGTAGTAGATGGCTCTCAGCAAGGCTTAATGGTGTTCTGCTGTTTTGCATATTACCATAGTGTGCTGGCAAGCAGGGCTTTGAGGCTCATGGGGTGAAGCTAATCCATGCTTTTGCACTTCTTGCAGAAATCCTGGCAGGACTTTAGGCCATGAGGAGAGCTGGACGGAGGACAAGGGTTTGGGGGAGGTTAGAAATTGCATTTGAGACTCTGCTGGGAGTCTTAATACTGGTAATGTGTTCAGTGTGATAAAATAGAAAAACTGATTGTTTGGGAAAGCTGACCGGAGACCAGCAAGATACATTTTGGTGTTAGAGATCAGAAGATTCCTTTCTGATACATCACTTGGCTGGACAGGCTTAGCTTACTATTTCAGAGCAAACAACAAAGCATTGTAGTGCCAGAGCTGTAATAGAGCACTTCCTGTACTTAAAACTCAATTTTACATTCCCCGCAGAAATACACATGGTTTTCAGTGAAATAAATACAGTTTAGCATGTTTGGTATTAATATTGTTGGCTCCTTGCTGTTTGTATGCATTTTTGTGCCAGAATAATTTTATATAAGAAAAATGTGTCTTGAAAGCTTTTGTACAGATGAAATACAATACTTTTTACTTGGAAAACTCCTCCAAAAGGCCTCATGTGGTGTACTGTATACAAATCTGTAATGTAATGGAGTGATTCAAACTGACCCTCACAAAAGGTTTAGCTCCTTGCTATATAACCAGAGAGTACTTTCTGTGGTAGCATTTTCATTTGTAAAGCCAGGATGCCGAAGGAGATAATGCATGGGAAAGAGAAGTACTTCCAGAGTGGCAGACTGAAGCTGAACCAACATGAAAGGATGGCATGGCTGAGGAAGTCAGTGAGGAAAAGGTACCATTTAATCCTGAAGACTGTAGTGATGTTTTTTTGTGCTAGTCCTTCAGTGCTTTCACCACTGAATACAAGTAGGTTTGACGCTAAGAAGTCAGGATAGGGAGCTCAAAAAGCTAAGGTGATAGTTTGTGACAGGTTGATGTTTTGGTTGATTAGGAGGTTGACTTGAGATATACAGGGCAAGACTGATTCTAAACAATCCTTTGTAGTCACCACGTCTGTGTGCCTGATTAGAGGAGGAAAAACTCGCATCTACCCAATATACTAGTATTTGATATGATTGGGGTTTTTTTAGGTGCATCTTGAGTCTGCTTCATGAAGTGTAATGCTAATGGCATACAAAAATGGCAGGTGTAATGAGTCACAAGATAAACGCCAACAAGCCAAGGTCTCAAATGCAGGACTGGATCTTTGGGTGTGCATAGGAATTGACAGCTGGCAGATAAAAGGGCTCAAAGATTTTTTTATTTTTTTTTGATCAGGGTCTACTTCTGCATGTTGCTTCTCCTTCAGGGCTCAGCCAGTCTCTTACATAAGACTGATATCTGAATGAATCTAACATGAGTCCTGTAAGTACAAGGGATTGTGGAGCTCTAATCGTGACTGCATGGTTTCGTGAGAACGCGAGTTGTGTGGTAAAGCACCTGGAGGACTGCAAAATAATGTATAGCTCTAAGGCATGAATATGGAAGTTATACCAACTTCCAATGCCATGAACTAACTACATTCGAAAGAAGCATATGTGTAGTATTTTGGCAGTGGCTGCAAACCACTATTTGCATCGTATGGATGCAGATCATTTCAATAAGTAGTAACTGAGCTCAGTACAATTAATTTGTTCCATTCCCCTATGTGGGCACACCCTGCAACAGCAGCAACTCTTGATTGTAAAATCAGCAGTTCTCTTACTAAATTCTATACACATGGTGCTTTCAGAATTTCTCACATGCTTTTACAAAAAGCTATTCCTCTTGTATTTTTTTCAATGTCACAGAACTTTTGTTTTAGCATGCTTCCTCCTTCTAATAATCTGGTGTATTATAATATATCTTGCCTGTTTATTTTTGAAATCCTTACCTGCCCAAATTTCTGAATTTTCTTCCCATTATCATCTTTGGAAACAAAGCATTTTTACATTGGTCTTTACTGCAAACCAGCATCATTATATTTGTTCAAGATTTGTCAGATTTTTTTTTCTTCCTGTTTTAGAGAGAACATTGCTTTGGAAAGCTGGCATTTTAGGGTGCTTTTTTAGTTTTGAAAAATGTTTTTAAAGTATTTTCTATCGTCTTTAAGTCTATTTCATAACATAGCAAATGTTGAAAGTGGGGAAAAATGATTGTTCTCAATGATCTTTTCCTGTATTCCTCTAACAGTATCTGTAGATAGTTACTTGGCAATGTGATAATAGCTTGTGTAGGTGTGCCAAGATAGGTTTAAATGAGTCCTGCTCAGACACCAGTAGAAATTTAGCTGTAATAGTAGAGGCTGTGGAAACCCACTAGTGGCTCTCAGTAAACATGCAGCAATGAATCCAGAGTTACTATAGCTATGCTGCTAATATTTTAACTGGTTTATTGGTTTCCAGTTTGGACAGAAGTTTGAGCTGCAGGCACACTTGCGGGCTGCAGACAGATGTATCCTGAGTCAAATGAGCACCTCATCAGCATTAGCAGGCCAAAGTAGAAGGCGCATGGTATCTGTGATGTCATTTTCTCACAATGTTGGGATCACAGAGGGTTGAGTCTGAAAACTTTATCTACTTTAATGGTCCTGCAGGTATCATCCTTAATACAAAATTGCAGAATTTGTCTAATAGATGGATACAACAATTTATGCATTTTTAGGTAGAGCCAAAATTACAGACAGGTTTGGAAGCAACAAGGCTTGTTTGCCTCCACGTTAGCCTAACAGAAAAATCTGCAGAAATATCATAAATGTGTGCAACTTTCTGGGGCCTTATTTGTAGATAAAAGTACTATGTTTAGTTTACCTTGTAGTTGAAGTCATCCTCAAGCTGTCTACCCCTATGCATATAAAAAAAAAATCCCCTCAAGGGGGCACTATTGATTTATGCACAATATAGAGTAGGTGCAGTTCCAGCTGGATTTTCCTTTGTAAGCTTAAGGAGCTCCTAGAACCACTTTCAAGTCACAGTTAAAATGTGTTACGTAAGGTACAAGATCTTCAAGTCTACAATTCTTGTATAAAGTGAATCAAGTTATATAATGTCTACGGCCACTATTTTGACTTTCACTTAAAATAGGATCACATTAGGAATGGAGGTTTATTATTTAGAAATTTGGTATTTACTTATCTGTTTCATTGTTTTTCTTATTCCTTCTGCAGCTACTATTTCTTGGTGTAAAAGGAGGGGGAAATCAACTGTCACTATACATGACACTGGATTTTCTGCTGTTACAGACTAGGATACAGAAATTGAGCAGACCCATAGCAACAGTGAAAAATGTGATATTTATGGGAAGAATTTATTTGGTAATTTAGAGGAAGCTTCCTGTTTGTTGTCCGTTTCCCATGATAATTGAACTGCAATTTATTTCTAAATTGCTATGCTATTAAGCTTCTTTTACTACCTCTTAAACAGCTGGATTTCTCTTTGTTATCATTGTTGTTAAGCACTGGGATAAGTATTAGGTCTTCAAAGAGCAGACATATAAATATGATATTATCTATCATAACAATGCCATCACAAATCAGCCCAAGAGAAATTGGCAGTAAGGAAAGAAAACTGCATTTAAACATCGCTTTTACTTTTTTATCCTTGTCTTGCTGCAAGAGCATTTAGCAGGTAAAACCAAACTGCGCCTTGGGCCCTTGAGTGAGAAATTCCTTCGAAGAAACAAGCCTTGTATTCTTCACAAGAAGGATTAGCAGTTCCTAAATGCCTGACTAATTTCTTAAACACAGTCCATGTTGCTGTAAAGGAAACTAAAGTACTTCTAATACTTCACTGTTACATGTTTCCACTTACCGCTTCTGTCTTGTCTTGATGCAGTTAAAAGGAAGAACTAGATGGAGCAAAAGATCTGAGCTCAGAGCAGAACCACTATGAAGTCAAGTCAATCTGAATCATTTGTAAGATGTATATCCACTCAGTGTAGAAGGATCAGCTCTGAAATGTTAAAAAAAGCCTCACAAGCAGGAGGTGTGTCAATCATCTTTTTAATGGAACTATGGATGAATTGCATAAAGTATTAAGGGTTCAGATGCTGATAATTTGAGTCAGAGGTTACTTGTTGGCTATTTCTACTATTGGTACCTGTGCTCTCTGCAACAGCTTCTGCTTTTCTGCCAGCTGCTATCTGTTCTGCTGTGCTCTATGTGTATCACCCTAGGATGAAAGCATCAGCTCCAGCAGAGATCTCATTGGAGCCAGAAGACCTCTTGATACTTTGAGATAATGATTATTATTAGTGCCAACACCCCTTTTGGGTGACTGTCAGCCTAAACTATAGCACAAAATTGGCTATCCTCATTTGTTAATTAATGTTGTTTGTAAAGTACTCCTCTGAGGGAGAGGGAATAAATGTTACCATTAAGGACTTAAATAGGCTTTCAGATGAAATACCATAACCAGCTGCAGGTCAGCAACAAACCATTCTTTGTTAAGGTGTTTTCCTTTTACAGAGATACAGACTTAACAAGCTGAATAATCTCATCTTTTTAAGGTAGACTGTTAAGGTGGACCACTTTTATGATCAAAAATATCCTGTAGGTCATAGTAGCAGAAAGGAATAAATTTTGAGCTATTCATTATTTTAGTATAGCATTTTCTGAAAAAAAAAAAAAAAACCCCAACTGTGAAAAGGGCTATAATATTCTCCTACTTACAGTTAATATTTTATGCATTTTTTGACCTGTTACTAATTTTTAAAAGTCATAATCTTAAACAAAAAATAAACGCTTTCTGGCCCACACAAGAATTATCAAGCTGGAATCAATACCAATATACACAGATATCAGAATTCTAATCTTACCCAGGTTATTAAGCAAATCAAATACTTTTGGCAGATTGCTTATTAATATAAGCATTAAAAAATAAGTAGTGTATGAAATTGCTTCATAATAGATTAAAGAAGGAAAAAAAAAACCCTGACATCTCAGTTTAAGCCTGAAATTGCAGGAAAAAATTACACTTTTGCCAAACCATCCTTTGCCCTTTAAGCCACCAGCACACTATGCTATACCCTTAACAAAATTTTTGAGATCATCTAAGTTACAGAGCAGTATGTAAAAATCATAAAGAACTTCAGTATTGTAAGACCACCTTAGGAAACAAGATAGCATTTACAGGTATATAAAGCTGGCTAGAAGAATCCCAAGGAAGATATTTAGAGACTGGAAGGGAATACACAGGAAACAGCTGTTGATACAACAGTGGTTCAGAAAAGCCTAAACAAAATCACCAAATGTATCACCGTAGGTTTTAGCAGAAGAAAAATTAGCTGTCATAGAAAAATCCTTGAGTAAAAATTTTAAAAATGGGGTAGATTTACCCCATGGCAACATAAAAATATCAGAAAATAAGAGAAAGGGAAATAGCTAAGAAATTCAGATTTGTTAACATGTGATAGTGGTCACTATTTTAATTGCTTTTACTTAACATCATTTTTCCATTTAGTATAATGGTAGCTATCACACTGATTGTATACATAATAGGAACCTTGGAGTTCCTTCTCAAGATTACTTCTAATAGACTATAGAAAATAACCTAGGTATTGTTATTACACACCATTAGCTCATTCAGTAGATGTGATAGAAGTGAAGATGATGTGAATGTGCCAGTAATTGTGTACTACTGAAAACGGCCCTAGCGTTTACTGTGATTCACTAAACCTGCTCTGAATCGATGCTTTGGAATTTTGAGGTGCCTTTACAAACCTTTATGGCATATTTTCCAGAGATGAACGGGAGTAGGTAAGAATTCCAATTTTGTGGTCATCTCCAGTTAAATTGAATTCACAATTAAACTGGTATCACAGTGAATTGAACCATCTGGACACAAGCAAACAAAGGGATCTTACAATTAACAGTGGCCTCTGAAAGAGGTGTGAATGAATAGGCTGTTTCCAGTTTTAGGTGGCTCATGATCCACGGTCTTTCAAGAAGCTTAATCAGGAATGCTATCTAGTAAGTGTGATTACCATTTTTTATTCAGCATTGGTTATTTTTTTCCTTGACCTTTAGTTTTTCTATTAATTAGTTCAAATGTTTTAATATCAGTCTTTTTAATGCAATGATGTAAAAGAATAAGTTGCATTTTCTTGCTCTACAAGCTTGTTGAAGGATTTTCCCAAAGGCAAAACAGGGATTTTGTAGAAGCTTTTAATTGTTTCACTAGTATTTCATAGAGAGAAAAGCTGGTTTTAGACATAAATAATTTGACAAATAACCAGGGGGAAAATCAGACAAGAAAATGAATAGATAATCCTGAGGGAGCTCAGAAGAACAGAGATTTGAACAGAAATGATTCTACTACCATTATATTCTTAGTGCTGTGTATTTTTCATTCTTCTTGTGGGCATAACTAAGTTCATGTACACAAACTGAAATCTCAAACACAGAAATGTACTCCATTCAGTTCATTATTTACTGCCCTTGGGAAGATCCTAAACACCATCTCCAGCTGGTAAGGAATGCCTCTCTAATGAGACATGCTAACATCAAAGGTGATCCAGGGCTCTATGTGAAATGGAAGCTACTAACCTCTGCTGAGCTGATAAATATGGGTTTCATGCCAGCATTGCCCAAGCTACTGGGGTCAAGTGACATCAAGATTGCAAAAATGCAGATGCAAGTAGGGAGGTACCAGCAAGAGTCTGTGGCAAAGGATAGGGAGGCAATTACCAGTAACGTGGTATGGTGTGAAGCAAAGCAAACTTAATTTCATAGTAAAGCGAAACTGAGGCAACTGGAGTTTGAAGAGGTAAGCAAGTCTTTCACAGGGGATACAAAACCTCTTCTGTTTTGTTAAGCTGAATGATGAGAGTGCTTTTACTAAAGGAAAATGCTAGAGAAGAAAATAGACTCAACATTTCTGTACATTAGGGATCCAAGATGGCATAGCGCTGTTAATACAATTAGTGTCTTGCTTTTCTAGCCACCTGTCTGCATATACAGGTCTAGCTGTAATTGCTAACAATTAGCAGATGGGGTTGCACTTTGTGTCAGAGGAAATGCATAGCATGCCCTATAATTCATCTTTCTAACCCAGTTCATAAGAAATGCTACTTAACTGGCAGGAACTTGTTTGACAGACGGCATGTCAGCAAGAGGTTTTGCTCAGTCTCACTCCACTGGCCACAACAGAAGTTAGTACCAAAGCTATTGTCCTAAATAACTGCTGTTCTTGCTGTAAAGTTTAAGGCTTGCTTTTTAGAAAAAAACCCAATCTATTTTCCTTGTATGCAGCAAATAACAAAGGGAAGTTCACAGACTACATTAGTAGACAGTCAGGTATTTAGCAGATGAAAGCGGGAAACAGATAAATGTTTTATTGGCTAAGCAGGAAAAGATCTGAATTAATTTAATACTAAGTTCAAATGAATTTTTTGTAAGGCAGTATTTGTCTGACATTCTCTTAGGAGTCTACGCCTATGGAAATGTTTAGGAATGGCTATTAAATTTAAAAATCAAGATAGATACGTTGCCATTTATTTTTGATCGCATCAGCTGACTTACCACAGTAACATCCTTCCTGCCAGTCCAACTGATTGAAAAGGAACAAAAAAACTGAAAGCACCTCCCTCTTCAGATGAATAGCAGTATTAAATATAATACTCTCACCAACTGTTTCACAGTTTAAGTACCAATGCAGTTCAAGTAAATTAAGACTCAATGGGATAAAATATGTTGTCTGATGTGCAATTCAGTGATATAGTAGGAGTTAAAATCTGGCTCACTGTTGTAGTTCTGCTCCTGTCAATATACTGCATTGACTCCTCTTGAGTTTAAGATGTATTTTAAAAAAACATAGTTAAGTACTTAAAGTTAGAACTTATAATCAAGCCATTGCTTATTTTTAATAACAAAAATTATTATTGGAAGTCACAGCTAGATTTGTGTGAACCTGCTAGATTGTACTTTTAATTGTAATTCAGTTGAAAAATATGGATTTGATATCCACATGGCTAAAAAGGAATCAGATTGATGTGGATATGTTAGCTAGGCATGGCTGCAAATGGTAAATACCTGTTCTTGCAACTAGTGTTCTGCCTGACAGGAAATGCTGATGTGTTTGCATCGATGCTGATGCAGAGAACTGCTCTGGATCACAGATATCCATACAAGATATTTCTTGTCTGCATCTCTATACTTATTTCTTGCTACTTGGTATAATTAGACATAAACTGTAAAATGTCTGGGGTCTATTAAAAAAACCTTAAATGGACAACAGCCACTTTCCCCAAGCCCCTACTGTTTTGTTCACAATTTTTCACTCAAAATATTCTCTAACTGAGGTTACTTACAGTTCTTGCTCGGAAAGTTCCCGTCAAGTTGATGGGGAATTTTGGTCACATCAGAGCAGGCGCAGTAGCAGGGAAGAAACCAAGAATTTTTGTGGAATTTCCACTTCATTATTCATGTTACAGAGGGACTTCCCCTTCTTTCCACTCCTGTGGAACAAAAAAACTTAGTCTGCTGTATTTGTGGGACCTTTGGGAAATCCTAGGCATACTTAAAAAGACTCAAACTCTAAGTGCCCTTACTCTTCCCTTTATTGCCCCATCTATTCCTATAGCTTTGGTTTGATAGGGAAACAGGTTTCTCTGGGAGCAAACTTGGGACAAGGAAGATGACTGTCCTTGTCATTAGCTTGCAGTTTTCACTAGCCACCGTCCTGTCAAGTCAGCCCATATTCAGAAAATTCTACGTTTGATTGCATTGTCGTAACCCTGCTGTGGATCCCAAGCATCCACACTTAGTTCCTCTTTTGCCCTCTTCTGAAGTGTCATCAGGCCAGGCAAAGGCCTAGCAACCTGGCAGTGCAGATCAGCAGGCAAAAACAGCACCAAGAGCTTTCTCTGCTACCTCTTTCCTTTGCTTATGTTGCAGAGGAAGAGAAAACCACTGTCTCTTACATCAGCTAAAGATGGGTAGATTGTTTATACTTTCCTCCCAAAACAGTCCCTCCCTTGTCTCACTGTGAGCAGGGCTGACCAGAAATCTTCGACAAACTCTGAGGTAAGTGGGGCCGTACACAGTTACGCTTTCCTGCTGTCTGCAGACTTAAGGCATCACTTTGTGTTCTAGTCATTCTTTTTCAATTTTTAGTTTGCAACAGGCTTAGGAAAGTATATTATGAGGAAAAACAAGTTAAAGTGAGATCAGGAAGGAATTCTTTAATTTGCAGATCTGGGGTCTAGGCACATATTGTTCATAATTTCTGTGTCTTCTATGTAGAATCTTTGTGGTACCAAAAGAGACGCAACAGAAATGAGATGAGGATGCTTTGCACATAGAAGAACAAATATTACACTTCAAATAACAAGGTTAATCTCTAAATCTGTTCTTTCAGAAGTAGTAGGCCACACACTGTATTAAATACTGACAGGTCTGTTCTAGACAATAGAGATGTGAAAGAACAAGACTGTTCTCTGCACATTCAGCCTTAAGCTGGAGGAAGGGAGATTTAAATTAGATACTAGGAAGAAATTCTTCCATGTGAGAGTGGTGAGGCACTGGCACAGGTTGCCCAGAGAAGCTGTGGATGCCCCATCCCTGGAAGTGTTCAAGGCCAGGTTGGATGGGGCTTTGGGCAACCTGGGCTAGTGGAGAGTGTCCCTGCCCATGGCAGGGGGCTGGAACTATATGGGCTTTAAGGTCCCTTCCCACCCAGGCCAATGTATTTATTTTTTTTCCAAATTATAAAAAGGATATTTTTTTTAGTTCCAAAATATTCCTGAATACACATATTCCTAGTATAGTTAAAACTAGTAAAACTTAAGTTTAATAACAATGTTTCTGCATTTTATTGTTTCAAAGTAAAAAAAAAAAAATAATTCAAACTATCTTTTCAGTTCTGTTATAGGCAAAATAGAGTATTTTACTTCCCAAGGACAAGATAGAGATGTAATTTCAAATTGAATCACACCATTTAGGAGAGCTGCATATACACTAAGGAAATCTGAAAACTAGGAGTGATCTTTAGGTGTACAGTGCTGGGATTATGAGAGGAGGAGCAAAGATGGGTTCTTACCATCTAGGATGGCGCACTAGTTTGGTAATTGAGGTGGTACTGGTCTAAGCATACACGTCACTAGACACCTGAATCCAGATGTTCCACCTTGGGGGCAAAGGAGTAGAGGGAGGAGGATTTCAGTCAGCTCACACTGAGACATGAGCAATCACCTGCTAGCAGCCTTCTCTGTTTCTGGGTCAGTTCACTCAGGTTGCCAACTTCCTCAGCTGGTACTGAACTGTAGTAACAAAGTTCCTGGATTTACCACTGTAAGTGTAGTCATCAACTTGTTTTTAGGAGTTTTTCCAGGTAAAAAGTGCTAAAACAACGCAGCCAAATATATCACAAGCTACAGGTTATAGTGGTGTTGCCTTGCCGCTTGAAGTAGAGCTGTGTTTCTTAGAGCTTTACTTCAGTAAAGCTCTGTTTCTTAGATCACTACTCCTGACAGCTATACTAAAAATGGAAGCCTTCCATATTAAGTTTGGGATCAGAAAAACTACTCAAAAGACAAAAATTTCTTTATTTTTAATTCATTTTGAGGGATGTCTGTCAAACAAGGGCTCAGCAACTAAAGGTAGACAGCTTCCTGTCCTATGGCAAGTCATCTCACCTCTTTTAGATGGCTGCCTTTTAAATTAATAGTTTACATAGCTCTGCAGCTGAGAACAAGCAAGTGAGCTGGTCCAGGAGAGCCACAACTGGTCAAGCCTGGCTACACCAGGAGGTCCCAACAATGTCCCTACCATGTATGGGTATCCTGCCAGTACCCACGATGAGTGCTAAAGGCAACTGAACAATCTCTAGCTTGTCCAATTTCTAGCTATTACTCCATTGTAAATAGCTACCCCTTCAGCAATTTGTTCTGATTGATGTCTGTGTATACCTGAAAATGAGGTAAATGTTCTTACGCTTGGTTTGACAAGGTGTAAGCTACAGAAACTACTGAGCTTCCTCACGTGTTTTGAGGGCTCTTAGTCTAAAAAACCCAACCAACCAAAACTCCCCACCAAAACAAAAACAAAACTCATATAACTGTTTCTGGATATCTTTGCTGAAATTTTCTCTTATACTAATCTCCAGTTCTAATAAGGAACTGTAAATCATCTGAGATAAAACATCTTACACTGTATTTCATAAAGATATGATATAGCATTTCTCTAAAAAAATAATAGTCCTTCTGCAGGAACAGTGACCAACAGCAATGCTGAGAATACATGCAAACTGGTTGGTGTGGATGAAAAGTAAAAACATCTAAAACTGTTTAATGAAATCTTTATCTTAATGTTATGAAATCTCAGTGTAAAATATTTTTCAGGACCTCATGAGCCAGCTGGTGTTAGTAACATGTGACTACTACATGGGCTATCAACTTCTACTAGCCCATCTCTAATTTCTAGAAATTGCTTTATGCCAAAGTCATTACTGCCTAATTAGAGCCCACAAGAAACAAACTGATGAGCCAGGGAAGTTCCATAGTATTGCATGCACAATTGCATATTATATACTGTTGCCAGATACAGGGAGCTTAGCAGTTGGTTAGTCAGGCTTTTACAAAAATGCTTTTGTAGTTGTCTTTAAGGGCTAGTAGTTTATTGGCAGTTATTTCACCCATGGATCACCAGATTCTTATTCAGATCCAAGACTGCAGATTTTTCTCTTGCTCTTCGTCATTTCTTTTGTTTCACAGAACTGAGTTCACTCTAAATATCTGGTTTGGGAAGGAAAGACCTGATTTTTGCTGAAGATGTGTAATTGTGAGAATCAAAACAAAAGTCATTTAACTATGCAACTTTGTATTCCAGGGATTATTCT
Source organism: Balearica regulorum gibbericeps (assembly GCF_011004875.1). NCBI lineage: Eukaryota > Metazoa > Chordata > Aves > Gruiformes > Gruidae > Balearica > Balearica regulorum. The sequence continues at coordinate 124,412,017 of NC_046186.1, forward strand.
TTTTTAAACAAATTACATATTAATATTCCAAGGTCCATAATTTATTTTTCTAATTTTTTTACGTAGACATTCTCTTCACTGTCACATATGGGGAAAGGTCATGATTGTAATATTTTTTCTAATCTTGGACTATTAGGACAAATACTATGTTCAATATTTGGGTTAAAAAAACCTAATCTGTTTAGCTGTTACTGTGATGTTTTTCAAAAGGACTTATTTTTAGTCACTTTTACTGTGCTGTTTTGTGGTGGGTTTTTTTTAGTCTGTGCGTAAAAACTAAAGGTATTTGGAAAAACGCTGCTGCAATTTAATTTATACTACATGGAAGAGAAGCTGGATTTAGTTTGAGATTTTGTAAAATGCTTTGTCAATAAACTACATAATCTATTAAGCAGATACGGTCCCGTACGTTAATACAGTATTTGAGATTTGAAACACAAGTGGCTAGATAGCTTAAGGACAATAGCTTAGGCAAGCAAATTGCTTGTCATCACTTGCTTTTCTGTAACCAGGTCGCCCCCCTCCCTGCGCTCCTCTTTTCCCGGTAAATCTCTCTAGAAAGCTGGATTTTGTGTTAACGTGGGTGTGTCTGGATTTCACCTCCTTAGGAGACAACCTCTCCTCCTTCCCTCTCCCCTCAAAGGCAGAAGCGTGTGCTTGGGGTGCGGATCGTGCGATTAATCCCCCATTATTCTCTTCAAGGGCGTTAGCGACTCCCCTTCCCCCACCCCCCCCTTTCTTCCCCCACGACGACTTTTTCCTCACGGGCACCTTTTTCCCCAAAGGGCAATCGAAGAGCATCTCCCTCCCGCACCCCTGGACTGGGAGGGCAGACCTGCGTGTGCCAGGCCCCCGCCGCTTCTCCTCCTCCTGCGGGGCAGCGGCCGCTCGCCCTCCCGCCTCAAATCGCCTCAGTCGCCCCCCTCACGCGGCGCGGCCGTTGGGCGCGCGCACCCCGCCGCAGCACCCGTAAGCGCGCCGTGGCCGTGCGCGCGCCGGGCACGAGTCCTGCAGCGGTTCTTTTCCCCCCTCGGCCCCGCCCCTTTCTAATTGCGCCGCCATCCCCGGGGGGGGGGGGGGAGGAAGGGACCCGAGCTGGCGGAGGGATAACTACCGGCTTCCGCACACAGAGGGGAGCGGAGGGATCCATACGCTGGAACCGCCCGTCAGGGAGGGAGGGAGGGGGAGAGTGATGCGGCGCGGCGGGGCTGGCTGAGGCGAGGTGGCCGTTATTTGGAAGAAGGGGGTGGGAGAAGCAGAGCTGGTGCCGCGGGAGCCTGCGGCGTGGGGTGGTGGCAGAGCGGCAGGCCAACAGCTGGAGCCGGGCGTTAGGGCTGGGCAGGGGAGCGAGGGGCTCCGGGAGTGGGGGGCGGCAAGGCGGCGGGGGGGTGGGGGGCTGAGGAGAGGGCTGAGGGGAGCGGCCAGCGCGGGGGAAGGGCGAGGTTGTGGGGCGAGGCGGCGTGTGCCGGTCCTGTCCCTATGTTGCTGTTGCGTCTTAGTTTAGTGGAAAAGGGAAGGGGTTAGAAAAGGGAACTGATTTAAAATAGCTTCTCATCCCAGTTGGGGGGCTGGTTCCCTCTCTGTGGGCTGCCTGTGCCATTGCGGAGGGGGCAGAGGGGGGATTCTCTTGTGTGCAGAAGCAGCTTGGGTGGCTTAGCTGTGAGTGGGGGTGGGGGTCTCTGCCCCTCTTTGACTCCCCTTGTCTGGATTTTTTTTTTTTTTTTTTTTTGTGGAGAAGGGGCAGGATGAGCCTGCAGAGTTTTACTGGTATTTCTCCTTCCTTTCTGAGGAGCTGCTCCTGCTGAAGCAGATTTTTTCCTTCCTTTTTTTTTTTTGTCTGATGCAGAATCCCAGTAGCTAGGCAGCCTCCCTCTTTTCTTTCCTTCCTTCCTTCCTTCTACCCCTTCGGTATGTAGGAAGGGAGAGACATCAATGGCAAGGCTGAAATACGCGTAGATGGACTTTCAAATGCATTTTTTCTTGAAAGAGGAAGGTAAATCCCAGTTGCCAGTGCACTGACTTTTTTGTTGCTGTTGCACTGCTTGGTAAAAATGGGGTTCGCTTACTCCAGCTAAATCCTCAGAGCATTTCAGAGTTGCTACAGAGAAGGACTTACCATAATTTTTGCATCAGAGGAGCTACATTGATGTTAACCGTTTTTTTGTAAAATGGAGAGCGAAATATTCACACCCCTTTTGGAGCAGTTCATGTCTAGCCCTCTTGTCACCTGGGTAAGCATTCATTTTTCCTCACACATTATTCATTTATTTGCTCATTGTTTGAAGGTAAATGCCTTGCGGCAGAGAATAAGGTGGAGTTAGTGTCACGGTGGTGATGATTATGTTTTAGGTTAAGACATTTGGACCGTTAGCTGGAGGAAATGGGACCAACCTGGAAGAATATGTGGCGCTAGTGGATGGCGTGTTTCTGAACGAAGTCATGCTGCAAATGTAAGTGTGTGCAAGTTGTGCCTTGGTTTTATTTTATGCTGTGGTCTTGGTTCTCTTGTATGCTTTGCTTTCATAAGAAAGCTCTTTTTTTGCTCCATATTGACCTTGGTAAATTTCTTTGTTTTATTCTTGAAGTAGTCATGCGGTCAGTTAAGAGGAGACTTTGGAGTGTAGCAGATACTCCTTACGGTTTAATGTCCAAGTGATATATTTGCAGGATGTGTAGTGTAATACAGGCTGAATCATGTATAGAACTTACTGGAAAATTGGATGACTGTAAATAGCTTCCTAGATTTCCACTGAGAAGCATAAAGGTTCATTTTACTGTAAGTCCCGCTCATAAACAAAATTTTGAGTAAATTTGCTTGGCTAATAAGATTCTAATACATATCTTAGTTTACGTGACATACAACTTAAGGATCATATGTGAATCACATAATGTTGTTTACTGAGCCATGGACTGTCCTTTTTTTTTTTCCTCCCCTGGTTCCAAATTAAAGTAGATGGCAGTTGTGCAGTGAAGCTGATAGTTTCATTGACAGTATAGAATGTTTTCTAGTTATGAACCACAGAAGAAACATTTTTACATGGTTTTATAAATTGTTGATTGAAAACTGTGATTTTTAGAAAAATTACTTTATAGTGACTTTTGTTAATCATAGTTTGGACTGGAATGTTGCCCACTACTGTAATGCTAGAGAGTAACACTTTTGTCAAGTGTCTAGTGATAGAATCATAAAAATGTTACTCGTGGAAAAAAACGTCCCCATACCCTTTTTTTTTTTCCCCCTCGATATTTTATGTCTTTACAGAGAAATACATCTTTTGTTTGTAAAGGTATGAAAAAATGTAGGATGGATGGATGAATAGATACATCAGTGTGTGAGCAGCTTGTGTTGACAGCTGTTCCTCAGGAACACTGCTCAGTGATGGGCATCTTTTTTACTCTGTTTGTAGTTTTTGCTCATACTTAGTACTTTAAAAGTTTTTTGCTCTTGGTATTCAGCTTGTATAACTAATCTATGTAAAAAGATCTACACGTTACCACATTTAAGTTTGAATTCACATCCTTTTGAAATCAGTATTTTCTTTGTCGCCTACTTCTGTGAATTCCAAGTATTTACTTCTGTAATATCAAGAAACGTTGAAAACTTACTGGAATTGAACTTTCTGAAAAAATCTTCAGTGTATTTCTGGCATTTTTTTAATAATTTGAAGTGATCCTTTCACTGAAGCATCCTATTTTTGTTTATTTTTTTTTTTTTATTGGACTACATATAAATTAAGTAGCTTGTCAATTATAACCATGCATTTAACATTTGGAGCATCTATTTGGTAAAAATGTTTGGCATCTAGAAGACAAATTTAGTACTGGAACGAGGTGATTTTGAAGAATATAATCTTGAAATTAAACTTTCTCACAAGTTTTTGGAATATTAACAGTATAGATTGATACCTGATAGATTATGTGGGATACATGTATGTGAAATGGAAAGCTGCAGAGAGGAGACATTCTCATGCTTAAGGCACTGTGAATTGAATTTGGCTTTGACTTCGTATGTGCGTCTTTGACCCCATAGCATGGTTACTGTAGTTTACATAGGAGGAGTTGTGTGTGTACCTATAAAAAATACACATGGGAGATGTAAATTTAAAATAAAATCATTTGGTAGTCAGAACAATTAAAAACTACCTTAAACTAGAGATGCATATAAAAGGACTGGTGTACAAATAAAATTAATTTTACAAATGTGTAATAGCACTGGAAGGTGTATTTTATTTTAAAAACGTTTTTGGAGGACTGAAATGTGTTATAATTGATTACTGCTTAGAATTGAAGTTTCCAGAACTGTATTCTTATTTTGGAGGGGTTTGGTTGGTTGGTTGGGGTTTTTTTGCCAGGATTGAAAGAGGAAAAAATGTTTCATGTTTTGCAGGCAGATTCCATCTCTGGTGAAGCCACTGGGGAAACCTGTGTTAACTTCTAGTCCTGTTCACTTTGAATATCCACCTATTAAACATGTATCTTTATTTTCAAAAATATTTAAGAGATGCAGCTCTAATCATCAACATTACTTACCTTCAATATTTTCCATTTTATTAGTGTTTCTCTTCTTTCAGTCTTAACTAGCATACGTTGAGGAAATGTAGCAGAAAAATTTGTATCACATGACTTCAAAAGCAAAATATTTTTCTCCAGAATGTTTTTTTAAAACAATCAAAGACTTATTTCACATGAGAACTAGAGATCCGTGGTTAGGAGCTATGGCACTCTTAGAAGCTACAGAGAAATGTTGTTCTTGCAGAAGTCACCGGGAGTGCTATTTGTAGAAATAAGTGGAAAGCAGCACTAGAAGTTGGGGGTTTTTGTTGGTTTGTTTGTTTGGGTTTTTTTACATGAGTTGTGTTATATGGTGCTTACTATTTAGTTTTGAAATATTTAAGGCTGTTAATGTTTTGGTGTGAGAATACAGCTAGTGCGTACCTGTCAGCTAAGGACTTTGTGATGTCGTGGTGATGTAGGTTGGTAGGACATTGCAGCATTAGAGGCGTTAAAAGCATGAACAAGTGGAGGCTGTTAGAGGTGCTGTGGTCCTGCTTTATATGTACTTTAATACTTACATTATTTTTGCCAAATGTTGAAAAAGCAAATTCTGTGACCATAAAAGTGTTAATATTGGATTAGGCATGGTTTGTAAACAGTTACACAAACAAAAAAAAGTGGCTTTGTTACTTAGAGAAGGTTTTTTGTTCAGTTAAAAAAGAGTTAATCCTGTCCTCTGTCAGCTACAAGTGAGAGTTTGTTAGTATGGCATTTGTTTCTCCTTGTGCTTGTCTAGACCAAATTTATTTTCAACAATTGTAATGATTCAGACAGAGGAAATAGATGTCAGCATTGGAATAGTTGCAGGATAGTAGTACTGGGTTGGTTGGATTTTATCAGCATTGAGTTTATTAGTACCGTGTATGTGAGAAAATAATTCATTACATTCCTTGTATGTCTTTTGCTTCTGACTTTTTGGTCGTTTTGGTACATGTGAAAATTACACAGATTTCATTCAATGTCCAACTACATCTGAAGAGCTCTTGCTTTGCTGGAGATGCTACAGGCCTTTTTTTTTTTTTTTTTTTTTTTTTAATTTTTATTTTATTTTTAATTAAGGAGCATTCCAGTGTTACAATATTAGCTCCTAACTTGAGAGAATGTCTCTTATTTCCTGTTTAAATTTAGGTCCAGTTCTTCAAAAGTATTCAGTTACCTACCTTCTGCTGGGATCAGTCAGTATCTGATACCTCTGGGTAGAAACCCATCTGTCTGTCTTTCTCTGAGCCTTTATCTTCGTGTTCTTTGATACAAAAAGGGGTCATGCTTCTTGGAAGTAAATCAGAATGCAAGAGATCACTGCAGTGGTTTTCTGCCATGGCAGGGAGGTGGAGGAACATACCAAGAATACTTCATACCTTTACTATACCTCTATATCATAATAGTTCTGATATTGTAGTGTGCTCATACACTTGAGTAAAATATGTTGATTATACTACTAAAATAAACAAAATTATATAATTCAATGGATTAGTCACCTGTTGTGCATTTAGGTGCAATTACAATAAAATAATACTTAGTTGTCCTGGAGATACTTTTCCAGAACCTGACTACCACCACCTCATTTTTTTTGTCTTAGTACCGTACTATTTATATACTCTTCTGATAAAAGAAGATCAAGGTATTCTTGGAGAAACACTCATTTTCTGAGTGTGTTTTTTTTTATTTTCATTTCTGATATGTCTTGTTCTCTGATATTTGTTAATTGAATTCCAATAGGGTTGTATAAGAAATGCTGAAAGTCTTGTAGTATGAACTGTGGTTCCCAGACTGGCAAGTCTTAATAGTTCCTTTGCATAAAAATAGACAGCTGCAAGTAATTACAAGATTTGGACTTTCATTACATTTAGCACCACAATTAATACTTGGTCAAGTAACAAAGACTTTAAATTGTATTTTAGTTTTAATGGTTTTATTTTACTATGCTTTGTATTTGTGGAAGGGGATATGTTTCAAAGGAACTGTTGGGAAAATACCGTATACAGAATTGGTACTGTACAAACTGAGTTTATTTAATCCACTGTCTGGAGAACCTGTCTGCTTTCATCACGGTGTTCCATTCATAACTTTTGTCTTAATTGAATATATTAATCACTACCATCCATATCAGTTGTTGCATCTAGACATGCTGAAAACTACTTGAGAGGATGAAGTATTTTATTTTTCTCCTGTTTTTCTCCCTTTTGCTGTTCTCCTGCTGACTGAATCCACATGCAGGCCTTTTATGCCCATAGAATTTTCCAGGTGGACTGGCTGACTGTTTCCTTCCACGGCTCTGGTAGTGTGTGCCTAGAATGTGTAGACTGCTTCATTGACTCCTTTTCTGAGCTCTCAGTTTTTACTTGTACGCTTTTTTTCCAAACACTTGAGCTTGCCAGCCCATACTTCTGGCTTGCCTATATCTTTCCCTGAAAACTGGACTCCATCTCTAGTGCTTGAGCCAGCTGCCTGGCTCTGTGAAAGAGTGCAGGAGCATGGACTCCAATCCAATTAACTCTTTCTTGTGAAGAAGACCAAATAGCAAGAGGCAGCTTCAGCCAGGTTCTGGCTGGGCAGGGAAATGGAAAAAAGTTTTGGGGAAAATTAAATCAGTGAGTTTAGCAGTAAAAATAGGAGCGTGTATTTTTTTTTTTGGGGGGGGGGGGGGAGTAAAATATTATGAAGTCTGCGCCTTTCTCACTTTCTTGAAGCAAATGGATTCGATTCACGCTTTTGAGACGTGCTTTGTCAGGCTCCCAAAGGTGCAAGGTAGATGGCACTCTAGTTTGTGAGAGTTGTTCTTAACAGTGGTTCAGCAGCAGTGGGGCCTAGATTTTTCTTAAAAAAAGCTGAATTTATAACACTCAGATTTTTTGTAAAGAAGCAAATTTTTTAATAAATGGTCCAGCAGAATGTGCACTGTGGTCTAGATTGTTGGAATTTAACACTTTTGATTACAGAAAAGGAAAAGATAGTTCTTCTAGTGTAGTGATGATTAATTTTAGATGTGCACATCTGCCTGCAGTGAGTTTTGAATTGGGCAAATGACGTGGACATAGGCTGATACCTGTACTGCTGAGGTGCTTGGGGTTTTGATAGCTAAAGGGAAGAAAAGTGTGGCTTGAACATGGAGTACTTTAAGTGTTTGATCTTTGGTTATGTTTCTGTTTTACTAGTGTTTAATGCTTTTGTACTCTTTTCCACAGTTGATGTCCACTTCCCTTCATCCTATCTACTCTGTTTTATTTCTGTGCAGTAAATTATTCTGTGGTTCCATCTTGTTTCTTGCTGTATTTTGAAGATCAGGAAGTAAATCTGATCTTCCTCTGCACATATACATCCATTTATTTGCTCTCTTCTTCATGTGCTATCTTCACTGTCTTTGACTCTGGCTCCTCATTTCTTTTGGTAGTGTACTACTTATCCCATCCTTATTCTAGGCTAGTAGCTGGGGCCAGAGAATAAAAGATTAGGTAAAAAGCATTTTTTAATGCACACAGAGGTGCTCTATTGAGTCTAACTACCTGTTCCATAAATAAGAATCTTAGTTCAAAGATCGAAAATAAAAATAACTTATTTAGGCATTGAAAATGTTCTGGCAAGGAAACAATGTATGTTCGCTATGGCTTTACAGTTTTATTTTCAGGGTGTTTTGTATTTCACTCAAATTCTACGTGCTGTTTCAAAGCACTCTATGAAAATAATTAAATAAACTTAGTAGTCACTTTCAAGGCATCTATTTTATGTGTTTCAGTTTCAGGAAGGGTCAGTAAGAGTATACTGATGAACTGTCTCCTTCTATGACATAGCTCAGTTAAGGCTGTTTATATATAGACAAGTATACTACATTGAAGACTACAGAGCAGAGATGCCTGAGTGAGATAACAGAGGAGATGCAGCCACAGAGCACAGTGAATAGAGCTGCCCTTACACAAGGCAGTTGGTGTTTGCCGAAGTCACAGGACCACGTGGGGAACAACACGAGTGTGACTGTGAGCCAGAGGGAGGCATCTCCTGGTTTTGTGCTAGTGGCCGTGCTTGTGTGCTTTAGTGGTTCAGGGGTGATGGCTGCGTGGCTCATCTAAGTATCCTTTGCCCTTTGCAGCACCCAACCTTGGGACTGGGTGAGCTTTCTGGTTCTAGCTGGCTATAATATTTCTGTTTGCGGGACGGACTTTGCTCTTCACCTGCCTCTTCTTCTGTGCTGCTGCTGTCCTGGCTCCCTGTGTTGTAAAGAAAGGCAATACACAACTTGTTTTGCTCTGATTTTTGTACCAGAAAGGTCAGTTTGCCGAGGTGGCTGGGTCGCCTTGAGCTCTAGTTTCTTGGTAGTATAGCAGCAGTAAATGTCAGAGTTTGAGCTTAGCTACAAATATGTTACCTGGGCTGATGAGCTTGTATCTTTCCCTGACAAGGCTCTGTTTCTTCAGGTTCCGTGACTAGTTTGAGGATCTCTACACCACAAACCTTTGCAAAGTATTGCTGTGCTCTGATTGATTTCTTTTAACAACTAATCTAGTTAACTGACAAATTGGTTGCTAAATCAAGCGCATCTTAATCCTATGCTGAATTTGAGAAGCTTACTTCTAGATTTTCCTCGTTTGTTTCTTCTGTTAAGAAGAGGCTTTTTAGCTTTGTGTTCTTTCATATGTTCCACTTATTTTTGGTTCCTCATCCTTTTTCTCTAAACTAAATACCAGTTTGTTGTCTTCCTTGTCTTTCATACTGTACGACTTTTCCCTATGTAGTAATTATTTAGCGATCAAGACATTTTTTCGAAATGCTGCTTTGTTAGAGCACATGACCTCAGTGGTCAGAGATTATTTGGTAATAACTATGTGGGAGTCTCTGTTTGTTTTGTTTTAAAGTGTCCTGTATTTGTGCCTCAAGATGCTCCAAAGAGGCATGGCCTCTTAGGCAGTTGTTATTAGGCAGTATTTATAAAATGCCCCCGCTTTGTTTCATTGGACTAATTGATGTTAAGGCATTGAATCGAAGCAAGGCTTACTGCTTGACCCAGACTTAGTGTGCTTTCCCATTGGCTAACTGAGGAAAAAGCAAAAATTATGTCGTATTTTTGGATTAGGAAATAGTAAGGGATGAACTCGTAAGCGGCTTGTCTTGTATTCCTGGCTGTTGAGTGAATCTTTGATGTGTGTTGCACATTTAGATCTACTCAAAAATTTGCTTCCTTTTCTGTAGTGATAAGAAAGAGCGTCCACTTAGGTTTGTTACAGAATTTATCTTTTAAGCTGCAGGGAAATAGTTGCTCTAGTTTTTGTTTGTGTGGTATCTTTGTTTTTCTTAAATAAGCCCTTGAGCAAAGATGTCTGGTGTAATTTCCTGGTAGCTTGGCAATGCACTTGCTGTATATTTAGAGTATTGCGTATGCCAGACAAAAATAAAATACAGATACTAGTTGATGTATGATAGAACCTAGACAGATGTCATACTTACAAAGTGCTGATTTTCATCTTGGCAAGGATATTAATATTAATATTTTAAGATGAAAAGAACACACTTCTTTTACAGGCCTTTATGTATGCTTATCTTGTAGCTTTGGGTAGTTAACAGGGGTAAGGTCCTTCACGTACTGCTCTGTATCTAAATCAGCAGGGGATTGTACAGGTATTGATGTGCATACAAAATTTGCAACTTGTTTCAGTTAGTGTGCAAAGCAATGAAATTGCTCAGGTGGATAAAGTTTTTACAGGAAACGTAACTTTCTTTGGTAATCCCCGTATATCCAGGAGCCTTGCTTTTGAATTTGTGTCGTTCTATGGAATAATCTGTACATGATGGCTCTGATCTGTCACTTGGTAGTCTAAAAATTGATACAGAAAAAGATGAAGATGTATATGTTATTGTTATTAATTTACTTATAGAAGGTTTATTGTACTTCATGAGAGAGAGTCACGGTGTTCTAACCAAAACTATTTAATGAGCATCTATATGGCACTATTTTTACATCTTAAGTTCTTTTTAGTCACTGAAACTGCAGTATGCAGGTAGGTTTTGTTTTATCTGACCAGGCTGATCACACATCAGTATCTCCTGCGGGTTTTTTTAATACTCAGAGTGCTGAGATGTTTATATATGGTCAGGCTATTTTGAATCTGAAGTACTAACTAATTATTTTTGAGAATTTATAGCTTCAGTAAAGTTCAAAGTAAAGAATGAGTGAACACTTTTCCAAGTCTTCCAAAGGAGAAATTAGTGCTATGATTATCAAATAAAGCAAAGTACATAGTACTACGGTGTTGGAAGTTGGTTGAGGTAGAGGAGAAAAACTTTGTGTACACAAACTTGATAATCTCTTAAGAGGTTTTTTTTAAGCTTAAATAAAGAAGACTGAATAAATGTGTATTGCTTTTAAATCCTACGTAAGTTATTTTCCCTTATATTTTAAATATCTTAGCATATTAGCTCCACAAATGTAATTTACAAAGGCAGTAAGTGTTTGCTTCTCTTCTGTGCTGCTTGCTGCTGCCGATCTGTGATGACAACTTTCTGGCCCAATTCTGCCTCTTAGAACTGTTTCTGATGTTTCGTCTGAACTACTACCTGTATGTTTGCAGAATGTTCTTTCCAAGGTAGATTGTAAAAACATTTTCTCACTTTAATGCCCTCTAATGTTTCGTGTCAAGTCATGCTGCATCTTGTGATTCAGATCTGTGAGTGCTTACTTACGTAAAGCTAATCTTACTGTTGTCACAGGATTATTGTGGGTGTAAATGTTTGCAGTGTTTTAATGGACAGTTACATTGAGGTGTTATATCACAAAGTCAAATAGTTTTCAGTTACTCTGTTAATTGGTATTGAACTGAGTAGATCTTAAAATTTGAACTAATTTGAGAAGTAAAAAAACATTGACCCCGAGAGGGAAAATAACACAGTGCTTAAAGTAGAAAGCAAAACTTCAGTGTTCGTTGTTTCTGTGGTGTGTTCATAGTCTTTCTTGCTTGTCCTCTTGCATCCTGTGCTGCCTTTTAGTTTTAATTTGGAAAGTAGGATAGTGCAAGTACTACAGCAGTCTAATTCTACTTCTTAAAACAATATTTGCTACTAGGCCTTTTGCAATTAAAAAAACCCAAAACAACCAACAACAACAAAAAAAAACCCAACCAGGAAGACCCTTGTAAGATATTTAGATTTGTTGAAGCAGTAAAGTATGTTTGTCAGACTTCCTGGTTCTCATCTGTTTGCTCAAAAAAAAGTTTTGTTGTTTCTTCTAGGAATTCTCAATTGTTTAATACTCAGGAGTGTTTATTTTGTGTGACAATGTTAAGTGATCTGTGATGCTCTGAATCCTATAGATCAGGGCAAGTTTTTAATTTGGTGGAAGCCAGCTTACCTTTTGCTAGCTGTGGAGCAGAGGCTTCTCCATGTTCTCATTGATTGTTTCAGGGAGCTCACCCAGGTTACTTGGTGTAGTGAGTAGTGATTCACTACTTTCAATCTTTGGCAGAAAGTCTTTATTTAATAATTTATTTATTTTGACATAGTACCTTTTAGTGTGATAGGAAAAGAGTACATCTGGTAGTCAAGTTGACATAATAGTAGTAAAGTTGTTTCGTACTACGTGATGATAAAGACAGCTGTTGCTCTATAAGCTTGGAAGTTACAGGTTTTTGGAGGGTGTTAATTCAGTGGTACAAGTGTGTGCTTAGTAAGCAACAACTGAACTGTTTTATTTCCTCTCTTATTTTCTTCTACATTTTGCTACCTGCATACATCCTCCTTATTACTATTAAGGAAAAGACAAAGGAAAGGACAAAAAAGAAATCTGCGCTGTTCTGGACTCTGCTTTTTTACAACTCTGGGAGGGAAAAATTAAAGATCAGTCGCCAGACCTCTTGGATATACTCTGATTTTGTCTAGCTGCTTGCACATTCACGTGTAAATGTAGGAGCATACGGGTGTGAGTGAATGTATCTTCATGCAAATAATACCAGTGGGACCACCCAGCAGAGCAGCCCTGAGGTCGTGCAGCACAGCAGGTCCATATTGATGGAGAAGGGAGAGACAGGTTTACTTGGCACAAAGGCTTGTGGCGCTGCTTCAGATACAGCTATTCTAGTGCACTTCAACCATGAGTAAATAGGCAGCTCCTCTGCTGTGAGTGCCAGCCAGAGCTTAGGCACTGTGCTGCTACACTGTGAGTAGTTCAGCCTGGTCAGATGCTGCAGAGCTAAGGCAAGGAGTAGGAAAGCTGCCTGCATATGCTCAGTATTTACTCATATGTTCTTGGCAGTGTTCCCTGTGATCCCCACCAGCCAGAAGATTTGTTGTAGGCCACTTGAGTGTGGTTTTTTTTTTTTAAAGTGTTTTTTTTTTTTTTAGGGGCTTCAGCCTCCTAATAGTTTATGATGTTGGACATAATCCTAGGAAATGGGGTTTTGTGCAAGGGCCAAAAGGCTTATGATGTTAGACCTATGTCTAAAACGTTAGCGCGAGGCGAAAAACCTTTGATACAACTGTTGAAATTTTGACACATGTAGTCAATCTTTGCTAAGTGCAGTTAGCGTAGTGTCCTTAAATTGAGATATTAATATGCACTTTATGTTGTGGTAAAGGATATCTCAGCATTTGTAATGATATCTTTAGCTGTTTGAGCAGGTGTCTGCAGAACTACATGACCATTTTAATTATGCATTGATTGCTGCTCAAACAGTATTGTCTCAATGGTAGAAATACAGGTGTGTTACAAATAAGAGGTAGACTCTCATAAATGTCTGCTAAAAAGGCAAAGAAGAGTGGTTAGTATAGATCACATTTGCTTGCTTATTGCAAGTTAGGATTAGAGCATCCTTTTACTGGATCCTGTGTAAGCACACAAAGGTACAACGGCTAAGCAGGATTCACAAGGGAACACTTCAGTGGCTCTAGAACGTACATCTCTTGTCTCTTCAGCAAGTCACACTGTGGCTCTCTGGTTGTAATAGTCATGTGTGCATTGTGTACTATCACCAGCCCATCACGTTGTTCCATATCATCAATGCATTGCAACCTCAGGGCTTGCATGTCTTGCATGATGCTCCTCAAGAGGTGGAAGGATTTTATTGCCGTCTGTTTTTCAGATAAGAATGTGCCGAGTTAGTTCTCCGCATGCTTCAACAGTGGATAGTCTCATTAATTATTCTTTAGGGAAGTCATCTGTTTAAATCCATTTCTATCAACATAGAAAACCTGTGCCAGAGATATAGAAAAGGAGTTACAATTTCTTTCTTTTATTGTTTTGATAGGTTTAGCATGGAAATACTCTTGGCAGCAGAAATTGATCATACTGATAGATGCAGGAGGAGTTTGAAGTATGCTGTCTTGTCCCAACCTTTCTAGAAGGTGTGTGATCACAAAGTTCAGATACTGACAATATTGTACTTCAGCATCTGCCCCATTCCTTGATATTACAACTCCTGCAGACTGCCCCTTTGACTATGATTGATGATTTGAAGACTGATGAAACAGTACACTGATGAAGGCCAGTGCTCCTTTTATCCCATATGCAGAGGTGCTTCTGATAACTTCATTACCTCAGTGTAGTGCTCTGTCTGGTGTTGCTTCAAATGCTTAAAGCAAATTTGAGATTATCAATTATTCTCTAGTGAAGGCCCTGGTTTTATTTTAACTTTCACAGTAGGACACTGCTATATTAAATTTCCATATAGACCACGTTTTGAACCTGTTTATTATTTTCTTGCTAATAGTAAATAATGGAAATGCTGCTTCGTTATTTGAAATTTAAAAAAAAAAATGATATCAGTAATTATTGAAATATTTGGCAGAGAGCAAGAGTGAGCCTCAGTATTCCAATTAAAGGGACTTTGCAAAAAATAGAACTTTATTAGGCAACAACATTTATGTGTGAAAGTGAATACTGTACTACTGTAAGCTAAATCACAGTAACAGTCAACATTTATTACTCTTTGAAATATACGCTTGTGTAGAATTTTTTCCAAAGTGCTTGTTTCAGCATTTTGCTGTACTTAACAAATACATTCAAACAATTATATATTTAAAATTAGGGTGCATTATAAAACTAGACTCAATCATTAAGTACTGTCAAGGAACAGATGGCAAGAGAGGACACAACTGGTTTGCAGTCTGCATAGATTTAAGCATGAAGCCATTAAGCTATCACATTCCCATTTCTGATAGATTTTGGTCAATGAAAAATTCAAGACAGATAATCCCTGATTATATGAGGTCTCAGTCTGTAATTCATGACACTGGTAGTATTTCAAAAATCACTGAAGTTCTTTCTGTAATCAGTAGTTTTAAACTAATGTGTTATTGGGATAGATGCTCTTGCCTGTTTTTATTGCTATTGAAATTAATGTATCTTGTCATAAGTAGGTTGCTCTTAAATGTAAAATTGCTTCAGGGTGTCTTTTACTGCTCTGCTTGCTATTGACTTCTAGACAGATTTGCCCTATTTTGCTAGGCTATTTGCCACTGAAGCAGTTCAATATCTCCACCTAATAAAAGGAGCAATTCAGAGTTCAGAACATGTATTACCTTAAAAATGTTTATAGTGTAACTAGCACAGTAGCTACTAGAATCTTGTGTTTTTAAAAAACTGTTTTTAAAAGCTGTTTTTTACAAAGGCCTATTTTAGAATTGATTTATTTTCAAAATTATTTCATTTGCATCTTGTTGTATTCCCGACAGCATGTACCACTTTATTTTGGTGGTATTGGACCAAATGTATTCTAATAAGCAGAATTGTTTAGTAGTAATAAAAATGTAATTCTTATTAAATTTCTTGGTCATAAAAATTAAACAATTCAACATACGGAGACAAGTAACTTATTAAAATCTGTAATAAATTAGTTGCCAAAAATGTAAACTAATTTAAAGATGAATGCTCTTGAAAGCAATACAGATTTTGGCAATACAGATGTTTAGAATTTTATCTTGCTGTATGAAAAATATTTGCATGTTATATTTCAGTAGTTTTTCTTACTAGTTATTTCAAATGCTTGATAAGAAAATTAGTATGTCTATTCCTGACTTGGACCAGTCTGACAAAATACAATTATACAAACAACATATAATGGAAAATGCATAGCTAACATCATGCTATGTTATTTCTTCTTTGAGAGGAACAAGTTAAGACATCAATACTTGAGAAGGTGGACTATATTGACTAAAGGAAGATTATTTAAAATGGTGTTTTGTGGATTAAGGAGAATACTGAGCTTTAAAGTTGGAGACTTTGAGAGAATGAGGCCTGATATCAGTATTGGGAATGAAGGTGGGTTTATTTTTTTAAATTATGAATCTCCTGCTGAAGGACCTAATCACAGTTCTTTTGGTAAAAGTGCGTGGTGTGAGAAGTCATCTGTCAGGCCTGTACTTGGCTGTTCAATACACTTTGCGAGTCAAAACTGAAGGTTCAAATGTAATCTGAAAGCTAGAAATCAGTGACTGAAGATCAGGGAACACTGGTAAATAAAAACACTGAAGAAGGATTCTTCTACCAAGTGGCCTCTACTTTAAATGTTTGAGTTTCAATATCTGGGTCATTTTAGTAGGTAGCACGTTAATATTCTGTGTTTATAAAGTGTAATCATTTAATGACATAATGTGATTAGAAAGATTTAAATTACTGTAGTAGTGAGGTGAAGTCCCATTTGCACTGGAAGGTATTGAGAGCAGGATTTCACTCTGGGAAGAGTTAGAAACAATTTTTTTCCGAATAAAAGTCATCCTAGTCATTGCTAATGTGCAATGATTGAGAGTGTCAAAGACAACTTACCTTTCTTGTTTGAAGAATAATAAGCCAGTACAACAATCTTTACAAAAAAGTGACAAAATCAAAGAAATACAACTTAATAGCTATAGTGAGTTACCGAGGTTACATGTAATTATGCTAAAAATTATTAGTAAAGATTAGTAGTGTTGGTGCTGACATTTAAGTAACTGAATTTTATTGATACTCAAGAACAAGAGGTTAAACATTTTGTTACCATAATGTATTTGAAAGTTCTGCTGAAAAATGTTAAGGGAACTTTGAGTTTCAGGTTTCTGTTGGACCTGTCACTACAATCTTTTGGAAAAATTTAAGATTATTAAAATAAATTTATTCAGTGCACCAGGTTGTCCTGAGGCTGACATTCTGGTTTTAATTGTTCATCATCTGCACTAGCAGAGGATCATATAACTGGACTGTGAGGTTTTTTCAAGTGGTAAAGATGCAGTTCCAGAGCACATCTGTGGCCCAAGTTTTCCCAGCAAAATTCACAATCTGGATAAACTGTTTTCTGCGAT
The DNA here is from genome assembly GCF_011004875.1 of Balearica regulorum gibbericeps. Classification (NCBI taxonomy): domain Eukaryota; kingdom Metazoa; phylum Chordata; class Aves; order Gruiformes; family Gruidae; genus Balearica; species Balearica regulorum. Next base: position 124,428,823 of record NC_046186.1, read on the forward strand.
TTATGGTGGGGGGGGGGGGGGGGAGAGTTGAATGCTTTCTGTTTTAAGGCACAGGAATGAATCATTATTTGACCCAAAACAGTGTAACTTTTATCAAAAAAGAAGCCTGGAATTTCCATAAAATGTGAGGAATGTGTGTCAGCCATTGAGTTGGTCTTGATAGATGAAGGTAATGTACCACATTAGAAAAAAAAAAGAAATATATATAGGGGGGAGGGTGATATATGGGGTGAATCACTGGAAATGAAGGAATGTTACTTTACTTTCAACAGTAGTATAAGTTTACAAAAAAGTCTTTGATATGTATCATTAACTTTGACACAAGACTAATACCACAAAATTTGTGATTATCTTTGTTGATGCATAATTTGACAGAGTTGATCCATATGCTGTTGGATTCTAAGGATTAAGATGGAGAAGGTGAAACATAAGAATGATTTGCTGTAGTACTGTTGACAAAATGCTGCTTAAGTGTTCTAAAAATGCTTGATTAGTATCCGTTAGTGCATCATTTGAGAGATGTGAATTATTTATTTTGGTACTGTGAGGAGAAATGCTGGTATTCAGGAGCAAAGGCCAGGAACAGGTATAATGACACCCTACAGTTCCTGCTCTTGCCCAGATGTTACGACTTCTGATTTAAAAAAATTATTTTCCTATTATGGAATAAAACACAAAGCACACATGCTGTATCTTTGGTGTATGCAAGTCCCAATAGTGAAATATTGTACTGCAAAATATGAAGATGGCAGTGGTGACAAAGGTGTGGAAGTAAGAATTTGTGTCCTAAGAAGTCTTGAGCTCTAATTGCCCTTTTTCCCCCTCCTTCACACAGATATCTTTGGCGTTGATTGTTTCTGCTGTTGTTCAGGAATTTTTCATTTGTGTTCTTTGCCCATTTGTTGTATTGGGATAGTAACAATTTGTTTGTTTTTAAAAGTGTGTGGAGGTTTATGTTTACATACCATTATGAAAACATAGTGCTATTCAAATGTTAAAGTTTTTGTTCATACAAGATCTGTCTGAAGTTTCTAGTACAGCTTTTGAAATGAGAAACTGTAAAGCCTGAGCTTTTATGACATTTGTGCTTTGAATTCTTGTGGTTGCACACTAATTTTTGTGTTGATACTAAAATAAGAGCTATTATGATATCCAGGAAACTCCAGTGCCCTCTGTTTTGAATGCTCTAAAGGGAGATTCGTCTAAAATGTATGGCTGTAGAAATGCTGCTGAAGATGATGAAAAAGCCTGGAGATAATCCGCTAGTCATTAAGGTTAAAGATGAAGATTAAGGGCCCAAATCGGCCTTTTGGAGATATGAATGTAGAAATAGGAGACTTCAGCTGATCTCTGTATGCCATCAGGTCAGCAGGATTTATCCTGGATTTTCTCTTCTGATTTTAACAAATTTGAATGAATTCAGTTTGGAAAGGAGTTCGGTTCTGCACATCTGCAAAGCACAATAATTTTTAGCCCATTTAGTTCCTTTTGCAGCTACAGGTTAACTGAATTAATAAATGCAAGGTGACATCTTAGTTGCATAGTTTTGGCTAATGTATTCTAAAATGTACTTTAATTGTTTATAGTATTTTTAGGAACGTGGTGACGAGCATTTAGGAATGAGGCAGTTACCAGTGTAAGAATCAGTGTCCTAATTTTCCTAGATTTATATTCATATATATGAGAAAGAAGATGCTATGCTTACTGCTTTTCTTATTTTAAAATGACTCTGATAGAGGTGCATTTTATGCATGATCTGACTTTCCCAGCAGTGGGGTTTTTTAATGGTATTTCCATTCATGCTCACAAACCAGGAAATTCAGATAGCAATAAACTGCAGAAAAGACATACTTACTTACCTATTTTCAAAATTACAATATCCTAAACCCAAAGAAAGCTGTAAAAGGCAAATAAAAGTTTGTTTAGGTGACTTAAATTAAATGAAAAATATGTAAATTTGTCTGTAGCAACATGTGTACAAAGAGCATGTGAAACTACCAGTGGAAGTGATATATTGCACCAAAATAAATCACGTTACTACTATGTACAGGGCAGTAGAGGGAATAGCTTATTTTGAGGGGCTGGTTGTTTACACTTACACGTTATGGTTGAGTAGAGTATCTGTACAGAAATGTATGAATTGCGTGTATATTGATGATCTTGTAGACTTAAATCTTGTAAACTACTTACATGTAGTTTCTTTAGGTAAAATATAGCTGTTCTGTGTGATGCATATTCTTCTTCTGGTGTCCTCTGCACTACCTTCGGTGTGTGTGCATCGGTAACCTCTGGCTTTCAGGTTGCGGGTCCTAGGTGTCCTGCCAAGACGATTCATGCTGACCTGGACCCTGCTCCATTCAGTCTCTGCAGGAGTAGGCTGTGTGATGGATGTGAGTTCCCATTCTCCAGGGCCAGATGTGCCTGTATGTCACCTCACCTGGCAGTACAGTACACCCAAGGAGTTGAGAGAAGGCCTGTGAGGAGCCTTTGCTTGCTTAGAACCCAGGTGATTCATCTGTGGAGAAAGTACAAATGCAGACCTTCCTGGAAATGTGATGTTGTAGTAACTGAAACATCATCCGTACCATGCATAGAATAACTACCTCTCTTTTAGACAATGCTTCTACTGAAAAATTGAAGAATTAGGGGGGGTTTTGTAGCAATGGCATTTCTGTTCCCTTGGTATTTGGTTGTGTCCACTACAATATTGAGGTCATTTTTGTATTATAACAAGTCACTGCTCTTTCTGCATTTGATTCCTGAGTATAATCTTTTGTTTGTATGTGGTGTTACTGAATTCCATCACACTGCTGTCATACCACCTTTGCGCTTTATCAGGATAATTCTCCATTGCCACAATATTCTTTGAAGTTTGGGGGGAGGGTGTTTTATTATTTTTTATTATTTTTTTTATTCCTCCTGATTTCTGCCAATGGCAGTTCTGGTAAATGTATTCTGTATTCTATTGTCTAAATCATTAATGACAATGTTAAATAAAACCAGACCCAGCAGGCACACACCCTTGCAGGAACCTCCAGTTTGACAGTGAGAAGTTGATAATTTCTTGTTGGAGTGCACTGTTGCAGCCAGCTGCACATTTATCTGACAATAAGATCATTAAACAATACAATAATGTAATTAAATATCAAAAGTAGCGTTGTGCAACTGTATCAAGTATCTTTGTGAATGTTAAAAAACTTCACGCTGGCCTTCTCTCATGAATTCTTTAAGCCTTTTACAGGGCATTGTGGGGGAGTTACATTGGTTTTGCATTGTTCTCCTTGAAAAATCACAATGAATGGTTGTCACGCTGTCTTGTATGTGGTTAATAATTCGGTATGTTACGAGGTATTGAAAAAGGGTGACTCATCTGGATTTCCTCAGATCCTTTCTGCTTTTTGAAGGAAAAAGGGACTGATGTCATCTCTGAAGCCAAGATAAACCAGAGCAAAATCTGGTTGTATGTGAGAGTACATGACAAAAGCTCCCATTAATAATCCCTTTGTTGACAGGTTTCCATCATCTGTAAATAAATTTAAAATAATTTAGTGTGTGTTAGCATGATGTATTTAATATTCCTCATTGTTCTAGGAGTGAAAACTTACATTCTGTTTCTGTGCCTTGTGATAGTAAAATAGCATCATACAGTTTTTCAGTGTATAGACGTTCATTAATGTAGTGAGACTAAATTCCGCTATTCATAATTGTCTGCATCAGCAAGAATGATTCCTGATCTCTGCAGTGTGTGCTGGAATATTTACATTATAGCTGTGTTCTGCTTTCTGTATTCTGTCAGGGATGGTGCTGCTTCGGGAGAAGTGCAGAGGCACAAAAACTTTTTTCTATTCATTCTCCTGTAATTGTGATGGGTGCTCCCAATTACATTCTGCATTAATAGTCAACAAAGGTGCTCATCTGACTAGCTGTATCAGACACAGATGTTTCCGGTTACTCCTTTCTGCCTTTGGCAGTCACTTCCACAGCTCCTTATTTACTTGTGGAGGAAAAAAAAAAGGCATGGTAACCAAGACAAGAAGTTGTTATGCTGGCATATTAACTATATAATTTGTTTTGTATAGAGAGCTTTAAAGATTAATATTCAGTGTGTTTAATCTATTCTCTTTTTTCCCCCCCAGTAATCCAAAGTCCGCTAATCAGAGGATAAACAAAAAAGTAAACAATGATGCATCATTAAGGATTCAAAATTTGTCTATTTTGGTGAAACAAATAAAAACTTACTATCAGGTCAGTAAGTTTTTCTTGTATTATGTTTTGCCTAGAATTGTTTCGAAGTATTCTTTTATAGTTATGCCTTTAAGGGTAACAATAAGATTAATATTTTGAGATACTGTGTGGGTGGTTCTCTTTGTAAATCTGGTCAATTTTTTTATCACACTTAATTCACAGCTGTAGTAGTAGTCTGGAAACACTTGTATGTGAATGATGATATGTTTATATAACAGATATTCTGCATCTTTGCTCATATAGTACGTTAAGTACATTAATACTGTTGGTATTTCCTGAATTGAGGCAAGTTTTGTGCCTATGAGAGAAATTATTACATGTGCATTTAATCTTATTCATGGAATCTTTGTAAGAAAAATGTGATAAAATTTATTTGTTCTAGAATTCATTTCATTTTCAGTAGGAAAAAAACAGGTGATAACAATCAAATGGAAATTCATAGTAAATGCAGTGATTATCTAATTTAGAGCTGTAAAACAGCCATTGAGTTTTCGTGTGTTTTGTGCAATAGGTTGTAGCTTGTACTATGCCTTCTAGATGCAGGGCCTGAATAGAGTGGTGGATATGCTACAGTAGGACACTGCAAATATCACCAGTGTCCCTTATAGTGCCCTTCCACACTTCCCTCACCTTTCTGCCAGGAGAATCCAGATCTGGGAGCAAATCTCCTTTGCTCTGCCTGTCACAGCGAGTGCATCATGGCAGAGCCTGTATTGTTGTACGCTTTTCCTCATGTGTACGCACATAGTATATGTTCTCAAAACCTCCTGAGTACAGTGGAAATTCCCAGCTGTCGCTTACTGCGATGGTCAGCCAGTGTACATCTCCCTAGCTCGCACTTTGTACGTATGCATGCTCCACATCCTTCTTTTCTTGGCAGCTACTACATGTGGTGGGTATAAGTGCTGCCTGTTAAGATCCATATGCTTTTCCATTTCCTGATGGTAGTCATTTTTGGCCAGGCATTAGTGGTTCACAACTGGTGCAACAGAAGGCACAAACACTGTTAGGATTGATCTTTATTTGAATACAAAGCATTCCCTGTGCCTCTTCAGCCATACGGTATCAGCCAGTCCTAGTGCAACAACATCAGGCAGAATAGCTTGCATTTAGGTATCTTACCTTTGAATGACTCAGAACTGTGGATATTGCTCCAAACCTTTGTGTTACAAAAAATTTATTATAGCTTTTTTTAAGTAAAAAAGTATTCTTATTCAATAACCGTTAAAATCGGTCACCATGCCTTTAATGGTTCAAGTCTGTCCTGTGTAAGTGTAAGCTGTAGAGAAGTGCATACACAGTTTTTCCCCCCTTTCCCTCCCCAGTCTCTTGAGCTTCTAGTCTTGTCAGATGCCAGCCTCTTCAGATAGTGCATTTTTAGTAGGAGTAAAGGCATTTAGTAGCCAAACCAGATGCTTGTTCAAATTTAAAACTGCTTTTTGAATGTGTTGATGTTCACTCAGATATGCTCGCATGCATGCAAGGAAGTTTACACATTGTGGTAGTTGATTGGGTTTGGAGAGAAGCGTTAAAGGATGGACTGTAGTCTTTGGTTTCCTCTCAAACTTAGTGCAGCCTGGCAGCTGGTGTTTTCCCACAGTCTGTGCGTGGGTTAGCAAGGCAGCACAGCAAATTCAGTTTTCAAGGAGTCACTTTAGTTCCTGTCACCTTTGAAATTACCTAAGGCAGAAAAGCTAGTGCTTGACGGGTGCCTTGGAATCAATCCAAGAGGCCGCTTGTAGCCTGGAGTACGCCTTGGCGAGGGTGTGAGCCTCACACCTGAGTGCTTTGGAAAGCTGTCCATGCCGGCATTGTTTGGTCTGTGTTCTGAACGGGAGGCCTGAGATCTGAATAGTGGAATGTGGAAAGTAATCACTGTATTGAGATACAAGATTAACATCTGGAATATTATAGTAGGGATATTAATGGCCATGGGGACTTTTAATTTTTAGCATTACATTATCCTAACTCTTAAAACTTTTTATCATGAGCTTGTCCGTGCTAGATTATTCCATGCATTTCTATAACATCTGCGGAAAACATTCTCTCAATTTAGCAAATAATTGCATCAGTGTTGTATATGTACTTATCAAAAAACCTGCGCTGATAGAATATAACATTCAAAATTAAAATGTGATGTTAGATTATACAAGTGTTTTGGTTCCTGCATCATCTTTGTTCTTCTCTGTCATTACGATTGCATCTTCTTTTTACAGAGAAGCTACCTTACTTCCTTACAGCATCACCAAGCTCTTCCTAGGTCCCAAACCTGTCTTTTGAGCCTATACATTTCCTGGCAGCATAGGAGTGTGGAATTGTTTCCACCAGCCTATTCAGGAGAACTGATCCCCCTATAAGTTTTGGTGGGCTTGGGAGGTTTAATACAGTGAGCTTCCATAACTCCCATGGGTGCTCTGTCAGCATAATTTTGTAAACAGGCTTAGTTAATTTTTTCAGGTTAAACAACAGTTGAAAGAAATAATGTGAATTTTGGGACCCACAGGTTCCAATTTCAGATTTTTAATAGAAACAGTCATTTCAAAAGTAAACACAAATTGAGAACAGTTGCACCGAGCTTACTGATGAAGTTAACACCGTGTGACAGAAGAGGTGGTAGACATCTGTGAAGCAAGGTAGAGGTGTTGTAAGAAAAGGTGATAATGTCATTAGTCCATAGAGGACATGTTTCTTGGTTCCCCCTGCTTGTACTCTGCTTCACAGTAAGGAAAGCTTTATGATAGCATCATGGAATTACTTTAGCTATTACAACAAAGAAGCCACCAAGCCCCCACTTTAAAAAGTATGTGATTTTCTTTTGTAGCAGCTATAAATACCCATTGAATTCCTTTTATTTTATCTGTTCTTTATTGATTTAAAGCTTCCTATGGTGCACTTCATATCTTTTTTTTTTTTTAATTTTAAAATTGTCTATATCAAGATCTCAGAAATACAAGAGTCATGGTTGGTTGAAATTCATGGTATTTGAGAGGGTCAAAGCTATTTTCTCGCTCCTTATAATTTCTCTTAGACGTGTGCAATGAGTACATATTTTTCAGTCTAGTATTAATTCAGATATAATTTTTCATGTCCTATGGTGAAAGCCTTCAAGTATAGCTAATAATTTCCACAGGTGTTTTTCAAGTTATATTATAATTTTTCAAATTTGACATAAAATGAGTTGACTTATGTTACATTTTTAGCTTAGAATATAACACCTAATATGTGCCTTTTGGATGTAAAGCAGTGATGGTTCTGGACTACATTGCTTTCGAGTATGAACATTTTATGTATTAATGAATCTGTCACTGTGGAAAAAAACCCCGAAAGCATGACTCCAGAGCTACCGATAGGATGGCATCTGCTGTGAGTAAACATCTGGGAACAGGAGGAAGACTATTCTGCTTCAGAAGAATTAGGCTCTGTCTAGACTGGGGATTTGACCTGATTACAGCCATTGCTGGCTGACAGAAACTAGTCATTGATACAATCTATAGAATAGATAGGCAAAGCTGCTGCTTGAGTGCGTGGGACTTACCAAACTAAAACTCCGCCTGATCATGCAAATAGGATTTTGTACTTTTGTATTCAGGATTGTCCCAGTGTAGCTGCAGGAAAAAACCTAATTTTCGCATCCGTGTGTTGGCGAGGCTACCAGGACAATGGACATGAAATAGAGGAAATTGATTTTTTTGTAGTATAAATGCAACTTAGAGCCAATAAAGTAAACATCTATCAATAAGCTAGTCAGAGAAACATGAACACTAATAATTTAAAGGAGTTTTGCTGCATTCTGAGGCACAGAATCTAGTTGGCTTAAGATCCATAAGCCAGCTCAGTGCCATGAGAGGATTCTACTATGTTGAGATGATCTTGCGAAGCAATAAAACAAGGCTTTTGTAGAAGTGATTCGTACTTGTAACTGTTGTTGTTTTTTTTATTAGAGTCCAAATAGTTAAGTATTGAATATGTACTAAGGCCTGAAAAGTTTTAAATTACTTACGTAATACTGATTTCTCTTTAGTGGTGATTAGAATTTGATGTTTGCTTTTGTTCAATACATATGCATATGATTTAAATAATATTTTAATTAACTTTTTTAGGAGAATTTGCAGCAGTTGATCATGATGTCTTTGCCAAATGTATTAATAATTGGCAAAAATCCTTTTTCTGGTAAGTTTATTTTTAACTAAGATGAAAATTTGTATCAGTGTAATAATTTGTATTCTTTCACTAGAAATATAATTCATACAGGATTGAGCATTTCAACAGAAGATTGTGTAAATACTTTTAGGAAATAAGTGGTTTAATAATGATGAGTAACATTATTTTCTTTGTTCATACCGAAGGTCCACACTATACAAAAATGTGTTCTGTCCAAACCTCAGCACTGGCTGACATTAGGATTTATACTGAAACAAAGTGCATTTCCCAGCAACCAGTGAGCCACTGATAACACAAAGTATAAGTTTCACGTATTCCTAGCTACTACACTTTCAACTTTCTTTACCTAATCCACCCCTGAGAAAATTGGCAGTTCAATGCATCTCACTTGATCCAGCTCCCAATTCTTGTTTTTCCTTCCCTAAAACTATTCTGCTTCTCTTGCATCGTTACCTGAAAAATATTGCAATTACCTTCTTGCTTTCTCCCCTGAACTGACACTGTCTTCTCCATGCCTCCCACCTTCTCTGCTTCCAGCTCTGAGAGTTGCAATTTTCAGACCAAGAAAATTAGCCTGTGTGGACCCAGCTGACTATCCACAGCCACTTGGGAATCTCTGCACCATGCTCTCAATTCCAGAAGCACGGAGCAGACACACCTGGCCTGCATGGAGCCACTATGGATTGGGCAGAATTTATTTACTTGGGTCTAATGTGTCGCAGGTGCTCTACTTCTGATGTTCTAGCACCTCAGCAGAGAGGTTAGGAACTACTCTAACAGGCTGTGTAGCTTCCCCTGGCTTGCTTTATTTATTTAAGATGTCTTATATGCCATGCTTCCGTGTGTGTGAGACAAGATTTTTTCTCATGAGCGAGAAGAACCATCTGTGTTGCCTCACTTTTCAATTCCAGGGTTCATAACGTTGATACTTTCCATATCCCATCTGCATATATCCCATTTATGTAGGTATCGATTTAATTTTTTTGACTTTTACTTTCTGCTTTTGAATATGGCTGCTTTTGCTTCTGAGGTCACAGCCTTTTAAGTTTTTATATGTGTAGATGCTGTAATCTATCATACGCACCAAGAAGTGTGAATGTGGTCTCTTCTTTTCCAAAACAGTAGGATCCATCGTGCTTTTATATTTTGATTCCAGACTTTCTTCAAGTTTTTGAAAGACTCTATGGATTTGCCTAGAGACCAGATTTAGTGGAAAAACAGGTCATAGTGTTGTTTTTGTAGTGACTTTTTTTTAATCTTTTCAAGATACTGAGACAAAATATGTCTTTTAACATTATTGTGTAGTATAAAATGAAATTTCATTAAAAATGCTCTACAAACCCACACAAAGATAATTTAGTATTCAGTTGTATACATAAAAACTTGTGCTTTAGTCATTAATAAGAAAGCTTCCTGTTTTGGGACCTCAGCTAAGTCTAGCTTTTGTGGTTTGGCAACTGGAACCTCTGGCAGTGTATGCCTTGCTCTCCTTGTGGGGACGTTACTGGATTTGTGAGAAAATACGGACTTCACTCTAGCATAGCACACATATTAAAGAAATTTGTTATGTACGGACAGTATTCTTGAAGATATTTAAGATTCTTGCCAGAGTTCGTCACGGAGTTTGATCTGAATCAGAAGATTGACCTGTTCTTTTGGGTTCCATCCAGAACCTTTCCCCTTTTGAAAGTTAAGGCTGCTCTTGCTGTGTCAATGTGAAGAGGACCTCATCCCTATAGGGATTTTAAGCTTTTTTTTTCTTTTGGCCAAGTGTAGCGAAATCAAACCTCAGCGACCTTTTGAGAGACTTGCTGTGTAAATCTGATTGCATGAAGGCAGGCCCCCCTAGCAAAAGTGTATTCTCTGGTAATGATTTTGGTTTGGTCCACTAAAGCTTAGGCTGTAGCTGTGATTTTTCCACAGGAATATGTCTCAGTTTTTCCCCTTTGCACCACTTTGCACTTACAGAATAATTAGTAGAGAAACACCAGAAGACGACAAATTGCAGAAGGCAAGAAACATGTTTGACTGTATCAGAGGCAGTTGGCTAATCAAGGGAAATGCAGATAGAATGCTGTATTTGAGCTTTGGTGAAAAAGGGGTCAGTTGAGCTAATTGGCAGGAAGCCAGTTGCAGGAGAAAACTGGAGGAGAAGAGCTACAGCATGTGATTGTAAATGTTAAGTTAAATTACAGAGAAAAGGGAGAAAGGAGATAATGATGAGGGAAATCTTCTTTAATGGAGGAAGAGGAAAGATTAAAACCAGTTCATATTTCTGAGGGAGCAAGCCAAGGGAGGATGGAAGGCTACAGAGGATATGAAAGTCAGGGATAAGAGTGAGTGCAGGGAAGATCAAAGGATAGGATAGGGACAAAGTTCAAGCAGCAAGTTGGAGAGTGTAGACGCGAGGCATCAATGATCGATTTCTCTATTTGTGATGGAAAAAAAGGAAGTTGGGTGGTTGGTAGGAGTGGGAAGCTGAGGTTGTTCAATATTTTGCCATATTCCTTCAGGGAATGTGGGGGAGAAACATGGAAACAATATTCCAGTAGGCTTTTAAAAGCCAGTCAAGAAATGTAGTGTGCAAATGAGCGCCTAAAGAGGAGCTCAGGGATTGATTTTTTTTTTTTTAAAAAAAAGTGTGATGAATTTATTGGGATAAATGAATGTAGGAGGTGAGGTGTTGGAACGGATTCATTCTAATACAATATTCTGGTTAACCTTTATTGGTTAAGACAGGCAGCCAGGTGGAATTCCCCTTCTTTAGCTGAAGTAGCATGCTTCTGATGAAACTTGTTCATTGATGTTTTCTATTTCTATGTAAAAGACTTCACAACTTGAGTCTTTGGGATACAAGAAGTCTGTATAAATGATTAAAGATCTCCCATTTGCGTTTGTGTTCTTTGTAATGTATCTACTTGACAAACCTCTTCTGAAAGATTTAAACATTACATGTTCATTGGGATTATACATATCTCCCTCTCAAAGAAGCAGGTTGAGTCAATGTTGAAAAAAGGCTCTCTACTTAATATTATAATAGACAGAGAACTCCTGAAGCCAAGTGGAAGGTGGAATAGCTTAACATCTGTCTTTCGTCTCTGCTTTATGGCAGCAGGCTTGACTCTTTACTGAAAGCTAGTCAAAATCATTGAGTTCTGCATCCTTATAGGTTTTTTTTCTTGATTTCTTTCTAATTTCCTCTTTTGATCAAGATTGCCTTATATCTGTAACTTTTTGAGAAGGATTTTACATTTACTTGTCTTAGAAAATATTGTAGTGGATCAAATCAAAGGGCAATTTTTCAAGTGCTTGTAAGTGAATGGTTACATCTTTCTTATGTGGGGATTCATCAAAAATAGACTTAGTTGCCCAATATAGAAGATCGCAAACTGCTATTTCAGAAAGAAGGTTCTGGTTGAGTTTTCTGTTACATGTTTATAATCGTCTTGTGATCATTTGAGATCATCTGTGATTATCATCTGAGACCTTTAAAAAAAGAGACTTCAGTAACTTAGATCAGGTTCATGAATGACTCCGCGTACCTTAGTACATGCTGGACATTCACTGATTGCTATTTGGACTGAGAGTGAATCTGTTGGTAGCAAGTAGTAGTTACTATACCAGCTGTGTTGCTGAGTACAATTTTTCAGAATAAAGGTCAGATTTCTAGCCAGACCCAGCATTCTGATGTTTGACAGCATAGCTTTTGTCTGGTTAGCGAACAATGAAATAAACTAATGGCTGAAATCCAGAGTATATTGTAGAAAGGATGCTATTAGGATCCTTCTGTTCCTAGATAGCCCAGTGGATAGTGTTTTCTGTTTCAATAAAACAAAATTATATATGACCATATAGAGTTCATTTCCAACTAGCCTAAGATCTTTTACCATCCTCAAAGTGTTAGCTTTATGGCACTTCTATTCTAGATACAGCATATATTTAGTAGCAGGACGAGGACATTTTGAGTGTAAAAAGTGAGATATATCTTTACTAATCTGTAAACAGAGTTCTTTAAGCTGCTTTAGGAGATTAGATGCTTACAGCCAGATTTGGAAATACATTTTGATATTTAGATCTGCAGATGAATATCTTACATAGCTTTATAAAATAATTTAAATGAACTTGCCACCTCACTCTTAGAGCTGGGGGGTGGCAAATAATGTAAGCATCTTTGTAAATATCTTGAAATACCTGAGATTACTGTTGAAAACTTGATTGTAGGTCTCCGAAGTGTTTTCAAAAATCTCACTCTTAAGTTTTGCCTTACGAAGGGCTGAAATGATGTTTTTTCCATTTGAAAGTATTATGGATGTTAAGCTGTTTGTTAATACTGACAGTTGGCAGTTAAATGGCAAAAAGGACTAAGTTGAAAGCTGGAAAGGTGGGATTTTCTTCATCTTTTTGTTTTCTAAACTATGTTAACATAGATTATATGAAAATAATGAGAAAATGTGATGTTTTCTGAAGAGTAGGGGAAGAAACTCAAATTACCATTTTACACCTACCATCCTTCTGTTCTTGTTTTCTTCTTAGAGCCAGGTACTGAAGAAATAAAAAAACTGCTCCTGCTTTTACTTGGATGTGCAGTTCAGGTAAGTTTAATTATCTTTACATCTGTATGGAATGGTTTAAGTGTTACCGATCTCTTTTCTTACTATTTAAATAGCTGCGGTTGTATATAACTTTGACCGACCTTCCTTCCTCTAGTGGTACTATTACATTCCTTGAAAATCTAGGTATTCTTACAGTTAAAATGTCTACAACTGTACATCTCTTATTGTATGGATATAGCAAACTATGTATGTAGAATTTCTAATAGTTTATTAATTGTAATATTGTTAATACACCTGGTACTGTAAAGAAAGGAAGAAAATGGTAATGTACTGAAGAATTATCTTGTATCTCTTACTGAGATACTGTCTTATGTATTTAATACATTTTTTTGATAGACTGATGTTCCTATTAGGAAAGTTTCTACCGTTCAGCTAATTAAACTGAAAAAATAGATCAGTGGTATGTTCTTAACAACTTAAGAAACTTCAGTACTAGAACTAGAGGTGGACGCTGAAAAAATACCTGTGGAACTTGCTGTAATAAAATTTGCATAAATAGTTATTTTAAGAAAATTTTATTAGTGTTGAAAGTTGTTCTGATTACTGTAACATGGCATAAACCAGGTGTTTATTGGTCAAGAAAATTATTGGATTATGTGATCATTGTAGTTTCAGCTTTATAATTTTTAGCTTAAAAACACAAAGGAAGAATGAAAATACTTGTGATATATATATATAAATTTGTGTGTATATAAAATAGATACCTTTATTTTTAGTGTCAGAAAAAAGAAGAATTTATTGAAAGAATCCAGGGTCTGGATTTTGACACAAGAGCAGCTGTTGCAGCCCATATTCAAGAGGTATATTGTTGTTTTTGTGCTTTTAATTGTAAGAGGATGAATTATCCTTGTTCAAAACCACGTAAATCAAATACGTGATTTGTATATCTAGTAAGCAAAAAAGGCTTTTATTTTTAACTTGATTCACAAAAAGATTTCATGATCAAGCTCTTTTGGATTACGTTGTTAAAGCAGTACCAGGGAACAAGTATGTTGCTCCAAGAATTTCTTAGAATTATAGCAAACTTAGTTTAGTGAAATTTTCATATGCAAATGTATTTATAAAATATAATTTAAATCCCAAGTATGTGAAATCTAACATATATTATGTCATAGTCACGTCTTGCTTTTTATTTTGCCAGAAGTACTACTTTCAGGTAGATAAGAATCTATTCCATTACATACAATTTACTCTATTTTAAATGGTTTTTCATACCTCGTCTAGAGAATTTAACTCGTAGAGTTTCAGCTTTATTTTCTATATGCTTCCTTTCTACTCTTAAAATTGAGAGAGGATGTTTTTTCTCTTCCATTTTATTCCATGTAGGTAACTCATAATCAGGAAAATGTCTTTGATCTACAGTGGATGGATGTGATTGTATTGACGCAAGAGTATGTTGAACCTCTCTTGAAAAATATGGCGTTACATTTAAAAAGACTTATAGATGAAAGAGATGAGCACTCAGAGGTATGGATGTGGTTTTATTGGTTAAAAGAACTATGAGAAATATTTTGTTTTAAATTACACAGCTTACCATTTTTATAACTAATAGGTTAATCTATGTTCTGTTAGCATATTTAAACAAGGACTTTTTACTGTCAAAAAGTTGTTTCAGGTAGTTACGGTGTGGGTACTAGTTGTTGAATACTGTGACAAACTAGAAAAGATAATAGCAGATGATCTTTTTCATGTAATTGGAGTCTGAAACAAGTTTAAATAACGTTCATCTGTGATTGAAAACAGCAAATCCAAAGCTGTATGAGCTGAAGTTTCCAGGGTTCAGTAAGCCATTGGTTTGCAAGTCAGTCACTGACAGGTGCCTGTTACATTACTGTATCCTACTGTACAGCTTTGAGTGAACTGGAGCGGAATTCATAGTAGGAGGGGAGGTTTTACAAGCTTATCACGAGGCACAATCATTGTACTGTGTGAGAATCAAGAAACAGAAATGTATTTAATAAAAATTGCAAATTATGAATCATTTTGGTAGTCCAAGATGTGCCCCTCCGTAGAGCGTGGATATGTTAACGTTGCAGTTATTCCCAATATTCCACTGATGCTCAGCAACTGTCTTTCCATTTCGCAGCTTTGGTAAGAGTAAAACAGAAACTGAACTGTGAAGGAAGAGGATGTGTGGTAATGCTTTTTTGCACCGCAAAGGAAGAGTAACTAAAATTCAAGAGATCTTCATATTAGGATAACACCTTTATTTATATGATGAAATAGAAATACTCCTGTAGGTCTGATGCTTTATTTAGTTGGCAAGGATGCTGCTGCTCACTGCAGAACACTGGTTTCTTTAGAGATTTATATTTGTCCTCATGTTCAAGCAATTCCTGCCTTTTCATTACTCAATCCATTCTGAGCACTGATAATTTTGTGGACTTACAAGTCTAAATTTGAGTAGTTCAGGAATAGTCAAATGGTACTGTTAAATAGCTGTGACTATCTGCTTTAGGTATAGAGGACTCTGTAGGGCTTCTAACTTCTATGGCAAAACTTTTCCATTATTCCTACTTCATTTCAGTCTTTGCTTTATTAAGGCAGTAAATTCTACTCGTTTCTGACGTATAAATGGCTCTCTGAATGCGCTTCTATACTCTTTTTCTCTTACTTTATATTTTCTTTTTATTTCTTAGACTATCATAGAACTCTCAGAAGAACGAGACTGTCTCCGTTTTCTACCTCATGCATCAGCAGCACAATCACCTTGTGGATCTCCTGGCATGAAACGCACTGAAAGCAGACAGCACCTGTCAGTCGAGCTGGCAGATGCCAAAGCAAAGATAAGAAGGCTTAGGCAAGAGCTGTGAGTACATGTAGATTGCAGAAGTGTGGTGAGAGTTCTAAAATGTTGATTTTGCACCATAGTAGTGCTCTAGACGAAGTCTTCATTCTTTCAAATACTGAATTACAGTTTAAAAATGAAATGCCTTTTTTTTTTTTTTTTTAGTTATTGCATCCCAGGAAGCATATTTTTAGCGTGTAAACGTATTTGTGTACCAGTGTGACAAATACAACTTTTCATCTCTGTTTGTCTTCATTTGCATTATGAATTATATTGATGTTTTCACCATAAACATACTGAACTCAATGAACTAGTGCTGTGGTAATTTTCTATCTTTTTGTACTCTGAACTTTCTGAAAAACTATGTTTGAGCAATCTCTTGAGCATGTTAGAATACAGTAATGGGCTCTTTGCTTTGCATAAATTATTTGTCTTTTAGAAATACTCACAGCTGATCCGATGCAGCATTCCCTTTCTCTTTTACATACTGTGCCCATATTGTTGTTTCAGAGGCAAGTTCTTTGTGCTTGCTTTATTGTTCATGACCAGTAGTGAATATCTACTGTAGTTTTAATATATCTGTATTCATATTTCAGTATTCATATCTGAGAATAGCTCTGCAGTTGAGGCAGTTATGGAGTGACACACTCAAGGACAGTTTCATGGGGTGGGCAGGGACTGGAAGTAAGGTCTGTGTCCTGGCCATTCAAGGATTAGTGGCAAAAACATCCTTTTTAAAAGGAGAGAGTGCCAGAGTGATTCCTTATCGGCAGCATGATTAAGTTACCTGTTTCTTGTTGGAAATATAGTAAGAAATAGTCATCTATGGTTCATTCATGGTTGATGAAACATTTTAATGTATTGCAGATAAGAAAAAAAAATCATTAGAATAATTTCCTGTCGCCCCTCTCTTTGCTTTTTTCTGTGTAGAAGATTCCTTGTCTGCAAAACACTTGTTTGCTCATGCCCTTCAATACTGTTCCACTTTTATTTGTTGTGCCGCTCTACAGAGAAAAATGAAAGAAAGAAAATTATGCAAACCAAACTCCACCAAATCTCTTGAACCACTGCAAACCTGGGGATGCAGTGAAACAGACTTTGAGTTTGCTGGCAGGGAGTGGGTATTGATGTCTAAGGAATAATGTAATTTGTAAAATGAGTACATTTTCTAACTGGGGTGAGTTATGGTTTCTTAGTTTCCAATTTGCTGCATTCATCCGGTTAAGGGAGTGCTCTCTTCTTGCCCTGTGCTGACCCCGTAGCTAAGAGGTATATTCCTCTCCTTCCCCTCATCCAAGTACTGTGAAAAATCCCATTGTAACAAAGATCTTTGTTTCTTTGTTTTTCATATTCTAATGAAAACCTTTTTTATCCCTTCTATTTTATGAAAAAAACTGTTTCAGTAAGTATCAGTGGGTACTTAGTCGGTCTTCCTAGTCTAGGAACAAATCCGAGCAATAGTGAAGAGTTATTTAAAGAGAAAAACAGTAATATGCCAGTGGAGAATCTGTTTCTCCCTGTAGCAATGTGTCATGAAGTATGTGCAATTTGAACTTAAAAATGCAGATGTTAAATCTGAAGAGATTCAATATGTTTAATATATTGGCTATAGTTTTGAAACAGCATGAATAAAGATTTTTTTAATCCAGCATATCTCGTGGAGTGAAGAGATGGGTAAAATTAAATTAAAAGTTGAAGGTAACATAAGTCACAATTCTCAGCTCGCTGGTCCACTCTTCTCAGAGTCTGTTGATCAGATCATCTCTAGCTGGCTGGATTAAGTGTGTGGTTGATTTACTCAGAGGATCCCCTTCCCCCACTACATCTTGGTCTTCATGAAGAATAGAGGACAAAAAGATAGGGCTCTTTTTTTCTGATGTCTGTATCTGTCTACTCAAATGAGCCCGCCCAGGATATTCTATAAACAGCTGCACCAAGAAAATTAGTGAAAAAATTGCTGTTATTAGTTTGATTGACAGTTAATAGATAGCCTAAACAGTGAACACTGGTATGTTCTGTATAATTTAGTACAATCCCCTCTAGTCTGTAGCTGAAGCATGCAATTAGGGCAACAGTGATGGCTCGGAACATTTCGCATTTTGCACTCTCTTTGAATTCAATTCGTAAATAAATTTCCTTTACATATGGCAGTATATTTAAAATACTAGACTTTGATAAATTAACTTCTGTCTGTAGCATTTGGTATTAAATGCTGAATTTATTTGATAAATTTAAAATTAGATTCATTCCAGAGTTGAAAATAGCTTAAAATTTATTTATAATCTGGTTTTGGCAATGAACCTTCATATCTGGTTTAGTATGCACTGCAGCTAATATAATTTCATACAAAATGTCTGTAAAGATTATTTTGCTTTGCGATACCGTATACCAACAGTTGGATGCAAAACAGTGATTTGAGATTTACAGTTAAAAAACTCTAGAATTGGAAATTGCACACCTAACTTTCTATATTAAGTCCTCTGTGTTTTTTTATAAAAGGAGTAATATAGGAATATGAATCTTAATAGAAAGTTGCAGTAATCTAACATAATACAGAATACACTTCTATATCTGCATGGTTTCTGAACACCCATGTAGAGGGAAAGTTTTGATATGTGCTGTGGACAGGGATGTTGCAGTGAGCTATACATAGATGAACTCTTGTATACTGGTAGACTGTCAATGACCTTTTTGAAACAATGTGTGCTTGCAAAAAGATCATTCATTGTGAGATTGGCTCATTTTAAAAATAACTGTTCTAGTTCTGTTTAAAATGGATATTTATTTTTTTGTTAGCATGATCACTTTTAGGTTGTAGCATACATTTCAGTCTATTAAATTCTCTTATCTCCTCCTTTTCTACTTCTGTTTTGTTTCATATTTGTATTCCAAAATATTAAATATAGTAACATGTTTGAATATGCACTATATCTTTTAAGGGTATACAATTTTGGATATGGCAGGTTTGTTTCATCCATGAATACTGTTTGTTGTGAAGTGCAATTGCATTTTGAACTTTAGGTATTCTGTATCTTTGAGATAATTAAATATTTCCCTTGCACTCATTGTTTAACAAACTCGTTTTTTGAACATTGAGAAATAAGTGTTATCTGGAAGTTAAGTATGAGTCCTTTAAGAATTGTAGTATTCTATGTCAAATTGTTTTTATTACAAATTTCTGAATAGACTAAAGCAGGCACTATGTTGTTTCCATAAAATGAAAATTCATCATGCATTTCATAAAATTAGTAAGGTTATTAAGTCGTATCCTCTTTTAATGAGTAAAGGCACCTGAAAACCTATATTCTTCTCTGTAAGAAAAGGAAAAATTACGAAAGTATGAAAGTGCTTTTGAAATTGGCTTTACCTAGTCTGTGACAGGATGCATGAGTGGTCATTGTCTGGCACTCCTGGAAAATATTTGGACCTTTTGAATGTATATTTTGAATTTATTCTAAGTTTACTTCTGGATGTGAATCTGCTGGTACACATTCATGTGTATTGCCTGGGGTTTTTTTACCAAAAAAAGCATTTATCACAAAAACATCCCTTGTTACACCCTAATGTTTTCTGCCCCGCACAAGTAGGAAATCTTAGTGAACAATAGTTTTAAGGACTAAGAAAAATCTGACTGAGTTTAAAAGGTGAGATATAGACTAAAACCTAAAGAATATCTAAAGCATAATGGCATACCTAAGTTTTACACTCTGCTGTCCATGAAATTCTGTATTAAAATAAGGGATGTTTCACAAATCTCACTATCTTGTTCTCAGGATGATAATTATCAAGTTTTTCAGTCATATCTAACTGTGGTTTATGTTTTCTCTTTTAAGTGAGGAAAAGACTGAGCAGTTGCTTGACTGTAAACAAGAACTTGAACAGATGGAAGCTGAACTGAAGAGACTTCAGCAAGAGGTACAGGTTTTGTAATACTATTGTTAAAGCAGACAAAAGATTGCTACCACTGGAATTTTATTTTTTTTTTAATTAGGAAGTATACTTTCATGCATTTTTAAATTTTACACTCTGAGTGCAGTCTTGTATAATTTATTCCTTTATTTGGTCCGATATGCTGGAAAAATATTGTAAGTTAGATTAGTGTCTCTAATTTTTTTTATTTCCACATTCAAGCAATTTACCACCAGCATACCCTATGAATGTACATGTGTGCTGATTTTTTTCTCAGGAATGATCCACTCAAATTTTGGCTGGTTCTCTTTATACTTTGAGTTTATGTGTTGATAATGAGGGAAAACATCCGATTCATTTATTATTACGATACAAGTGTATAAAATTATTGGGGGTCATTTGAGAATATTATCTGTAAAAGAAGTGTGCTGTTCAGTAGAAATGTGTGTACATACTTCTCTGTGAAAAAGGCCAATGCAGTTTGCCTGGAAATACATCGTCTGGGTTGAGCCTCTAAAAGTATTATTTATTTTTTCTTTACCTTTCTCAGAATTAACTTGTGATATCCCTCTTCATTACTCTTGATTTAAATAAAGAGGCAGCTGTGTTATCCTTCAGCATGTACTTTCCAGTATTTTTGCCTTTAATTTCTTTATTTTCCAGAATATGAATTTACTCTCAGATGCCCGTTCTGCCAGAGTGTATAGAGATGAATTAGATGCTCTTCGTGAGAAGGCAATTCGAGTCGACAAGCTTGAAAGTGAAGTCAGCCGGTATAAAGAGAGGCTGCATGATATTGAATTCTACAAAGCTAGAGTGGAGGTATATGAAGGAAAAAAATGCTGAATAACCATCAGTTTTTGTTTGCTATTGCTTTCTCAAAGTTATTTTGATGACTTAAACATTGGGACGTGAAAACAGTGGTATAGCTTCTTGCTCTGGGATATATGGTAATCAGTCTTCTGCGATAAACTACAGTTTTTAGGTAAAAGTCCCTGTGTCAAATGCCATGAAGTTTCATTTGAAGTCAGCAGTATTCACCATAGCTCTAAGCTGACAAGACCAATAGGAGCTTCTGTTTAGGGTATATAGTACGTATTGAGAAAGTCAAGGAGGCATTAATTAAAAATATGCTCTAAATGTAGTGATTTCTTTCTCCTCTTTTGGGTGTCATAAGAGAATGCATTTTTCTAAGTAAAGTGTTGAGGAAATAGTAGCTATGCACATAAATTGAGTATAGGAAGATGGCATTCCATGGATAAAAATACTAAAAAAAAAAATGCACTGACACCAGGCAAGAGAGACTTACAGTTCTGTCATGAATTAGAAGTTCAGGAAACAAAGCATCAACGTGCAGTGTTTTATTAGGCTATCGTTCCGTCTGCGGATGGCAGATTCGTTGGGCAAATGCCAAGATGGCAGAATTTGTGAAAGGAGGAGTTACTTGTGGGAGCCAAAACTAATGCAAGTTTAAAGACATTTTCAAGGTGGGCATTAAAAAAAAAAAGACTCCTAGAAAAGCAGGGAGAACTTGAATGCCTGCTGGAAAGAATATTATGTTGCCCAGATGCAGTTGTTGAGATACTGATGTAAGCAATATGTCGACATTGTGATTTGTGGTAACTTCCAGATTTTCTTCCCACTGAACTGCTGTCTAGACATGATACAATATTCCCAATACACTAGTTATCTCCTCTGAAACATGTCATAATACTAATGACCAATGCTACAGCATCCTCTGGAAAGAGACTTCTATTTTAGAATGCTTAAAAGTTAAAACCTTCTAATGAATATGTACTTCATATGTCACAGCATAAAATAGCTACTACTGATAAAAGGTACTATTGATGGAAGGGGAAAAACTGCAAGGCAAAACCCAAATCTTTTTAATGTTCAATTGTAGATTCTTCATCCAGAACTCGGAGCTAAAGCAGATCAACTGACACAGGAGTTATTAGCTTTTTAATGGAAAATGAGATGGATAGTTTTCCCAGGAGGACTAAAGTGTAGAACAGCTAACAAAAGACTGTAGTGAGACATAAGGTGCATGGTGCAGATTAAAACATTGTTAAAAGGGCTTTAGATATATCTGAAATTAAAAAAAAAAAGTGTTTCCTGAGACTTGTCTTTTTAAGATGACTTGTTCTTAGCCTTGCTTGTGGAAATTAATTTTATCATCTTACTGGTTAATGTGAAATAATCTGATGAAAGTGAAATAAT
This sequence comes from Balearica regulorum gibbericeps, assembly GCF_011004875.1. Lineage (NCBI taxonomy): Eukaryota > Metazoa > Chordata > Aves > Gruiformes > Gruidae > Balearica > Balearica regulorum. The sequence goes on from NC_046186.1 coordinate 124,450,759, forward strand.
CTGATGAAATTTGAAGAAACTTTTTCAAGATGCACTAAATACAGACCTTAACAGCTGTCATTGAAACATCCGTTCTTGAGGAAGCTCCAAAGCTGCTTTCGCATGCCACTTAAAAACAGAGATTGGTAACTACTTTGAAACTCTGGATCTTTTCTCAGTGTTTGACATTCTTTAAATAAGATATAGCTGTTCAACTTGAGCTCAGTGATAGAGGTCTAGTTCTGTGGTGTCTGTTCTCAAATTTCCTCAAAGCTGTTGGCTGTTACCTATATATGATGTAATAGGTTAGTGTACATGGGTCTGTTGGAAAATCAGGTACTGTGTATGAGAAAAATCAGCCTGCCAGTGCATGAGAAAACCTTTGTATGTGAGCTACTTGAAAGTCATCTTACATGAATGACTTTTCTATCTATTACTTTTGTAAGAGGGACTGAAAGCATATGGTTAAAAAAATTGGTAAAGGAAAAGTGATTAGTGTACAGGGTTTGAAAAGAGTGGAAATCTCATTTTTGTGTAATGATTAAACTAGTAAAAAACCCTAAAATTTCTTTTCATGTTTCATAGCTTGTAAACTATCAGATTTTTTCAAGCATACTTGAATAGAGAGGGATGTTAATTAGTTGGTTTTGCTTCATAATAATAATTACAAGTTAACTTAATATTTGTGTAGGGAGGAGCATGAAGGGTAAATATTTATGTTATATTCACTGATCTTTTTTCAGATTTTGCAGCTGCCTACTGAAGTTTGAAAAGTTTTGTCTTTACATCATGAGTAAAATTGCCAATTATATGTTTTCACATATTACAGTTTTCATCAGATGCCATTAAAAAATAATCCTCTGTGCATAAATTAAAGCTGTTTAGGACCTTTGGATATGGCTGGTTGTATTTTAAGAATGTGGTTGCGTTTTCAACATCATGTCCTGACTTTGGGCTTAAGTAAGCTTGCCCTGTGGCCTGTAAACCTAATTATGGCCTGTAGAAAATCATTCTCTTTTGTTCTCCATTTCCTGCAACCCAAAGATTAGGGAGTTCGATCTGATAATAAGTTAAATTATGGGCCAAAAGGATCATTTATGTCCATCTCCACTCTTTGACAGTGGCCAGTAGTAGATGCTTAGAGGAGAGGGAAAGAACAGGGCAAGCACTCGGTGATACTTTCCTGTTGTGCTCTCCCAGCCTCCAGCAGTCTCTGCTCAGGAAAATCATACTCAGAGGTGGTACTTCTGAGCTTGTGGGTTTTCTTGCATGAATTAGATAACTTCCCAACACATGTAAGCCTTTTCATCTATACAATCACGTAGCAGTAAGCTCCACAATTCAATTATGTGGTGTGTGAAGTACTATTTTTTGTTTGTTTTGAGCCTGACACCTGTAATTGTTATTTGGTGTCAACCTTTTGCTTACCTGTCCATATACATCTTTCCAGGTCACATCTCAAATCACAGGGATATTTATGGTTTGATTGTGATTATTAACACCTTACTTATTCTTAATGGTTTAGGGACTATTTCATTTCTCTTAAGGTATGAAAAAAATTTCTTTTCATAAATATTTCATAAGTTACAGTTATGTGAAATTGCTGTAAATCTGTTTTTTTACAAAAAAAAAAATCTGTTACAGCTTCCAAAGAAATGTTTTCGCATTAGAGCAACACTTCTAAAACTAGGTATGATGTGTATCAAAGTTTGTATTAATAAGGAAATACCTTTTGTTGTGAACTTGCTTTATTGCTTAACTCTTGCAGGAGTTAAAAGAAGACAATCAAGTTTTGCTAGAAACAAAGACAATGCTGGAAGATCAATTAGAGGGGACCCGAGCCCGTTCTGATAAATTACATGAGTTAGAAAAAGAGAATCTCCAATTAAAAGCTAAATTACATGATATGGAGATGGTAAGTATAAATGGAGGATGACAAAGACAACTGATATGCTTTGAATTTAATTTTCATTTTTAATGAAGGAAGTTCCAGTGAAAATGGCGAGGCAGAGGAGGAAGGGATGTCTTGATTTACTAACACTTCTCAGATAGTTTCCTACAGTAGCTTTGATTCTGTCTAGGAAAGGAAAAATGGCAAAGGCAGTACTCTTCCTAAAGGCAGTACAGTGTTTAATCGGTTAGCTAAAATACAGTGATAAGAAATACAGAGAGTCATTAGTAAGAATGATAGGATCACTCTTTTTATGTGAAGATAGTCTTGTCACTTAAATGCTTAGATAAAAGAGGTTATTCATATTGCAAATTCTGGCAGAATAGTGACATATTTTTCAGAGGATTATTCCCAAAGTAATTTCTGGTTTTAACCAGTTCTCTTCCAAAAAGTATATATTCTAAAATATAAATTCGTAATTTACCTGTGTGATATTTTTTTTTCAGTTTTCCTTAAGGGGTGACAGATTATTACCTTCTGCTTACTTTCATTTTCTGCAAAATGTTGAGAGTTATAGCTGCAACTTATTGCTGTTAAAATAGCAAGTGTGGGGAGAGGGGGTTATAAAGAGCCAGGTGAGAACCCAGTACTGTTACAGCTTTTTGCATCAAAGTAGTATTACGATAGTTTAGAGAAGGTGAAATTTTGCTTCTCTGTGTCCATTTGGGTTTTGTGTGTGCTACCAAGCTGTGCTTATGTGTACTTTTTTCCCGATACTCTTGAGAAGTGAACTTTGAAAGAGAGTAAGTAGTCATTGCATAGGTTATGATAAGAGGTTCTTCTCTCCATACATTTCTTTACAGGTTGTTACACTTCTAAGTTCTCAATAATTTCAATTTCCGTGTATCACTGTGTATTAGCAAATCAGAAAATGCACTTTGTATTTCTCTGTGGCATACTAGATACTAAAATATTTTGTGCATGTTGAGACATATTTTTATAACTTACATCTGAAATAATTTTTAAGGAGCGTGATATGGACAGAAAGAAGATTGAGGAACTGATGGAGGAAAATATGACTCTAGAAATGGCTCAGAAACAGAGTATGGATGAATCATTGCATCTTGGCTGGGAACTTGAACAGATAAATAGGACTACTGAACTTTCTGAAGGTAAACATAGTAATACTTGCAAACTGATAAAGTAGAAAAATTGAAAGCTCAGAGGCTGGACAGCATTAGGAAATCACAGCTCTTGATTTCTGAAGTACAGGGTCTTTCATCCTCTGGAGCGATGGGACAGTTTGGGGCTTATTTTTATGTTTGGTTTTGTTGTGTTAGTTTGGGATTTTTTCACTCAGTCCCATGCGTCCTTGCAGATACCTCCTACAGTAAAAGTCTCTGTTCTTGTGATTCTTGTTCACTTAAACAGAGGTGTAAAACCCATAAATACCTTGGAGTTAGATTGTGTTGCCATTCAAACTTCTATACTCTGTAGCACAGATCATGAGCCTTCTTGCTTTGCTGTTCTCAAAGTTAATAGAGATTTATTAAGGCTTCTCAGAGTAATTGTTTGCAGAGATACCTGTGGCAAAAATTTTGATTCTTCCACTATAGCATGCTTGGTCATACACTGGAATCTCATACAAAGGATTTGTGGAAATTTAGAGATACATCCTCAGTCACAGGAAACAAATCTCTGCTGTGATGAGGAACTGTAGGATGAGTAGAACATTTCCTTCTATGCATCTGCAGTGTTATCTGTTGGTCATTAATCCTAACTAGCTCTCTTCACCAAGAAGGCATTGGAGGACCGTCGAAGGCTTCTTAATCCTCTAGTCTAAAAATGCAAACTGCAAGAACTCGAGGTTATATGTAACTTTTTTTTAAGTGGTGTTTTTCTCTTAGTGCCACAGAAATCACTTGGTCATGAGGTAAATGAACTGACGTCAAGCAGATTACTGAAGTTGGAAATGGAAAACCAAAGTTTGCTGAAGACAGTGGAAGAACTACAAAATGCAGTGGGTTCTGTAGAAGGCAGTAGTTCAAGGATTCTGAAAATGGAAAAAGAAAACCAAAGACTTAGCAAAAAGGTAATCATCAGCGTATGTTCAAATAGTGTATGAGTTGCCTAATGTTGCCTGCTGTTTTCTTTCTAAAGGGTAATTTTATGAATTGCTCTTATTTGGGGTAAAGTATTACTAGGATCTAAATGGTGTTATGGTGTTTGTAAGTTTATGGTAAAAAAGAAAACCATGTCAGAGAGGTTTTTCTTGGTTTTTAGGTTTTTTTTTTATTGATGTAAGAATGTGACCATTTTATTCAGAAAGGTCTTACACCAGTGAGGGAAAAAATATTAACATATAGGGGATATAATGAGTACTGAAAGTATTTCATGAATGTTGTTTTAATTTTTGTAATTATTAAGCAGGGGAAAGTACGTGTACATGGATATAGAGTGACTGATAAGTCTAAGCAGAAAACTTGGTCATGTGTCCTCATTTGTAACTGAGAAAGAGAGAAGATGTGCCAAGGAATTGATGAGCAAGAGAGGAGTTTTTCAGATTTATCTGTGCTGATCTACAATATTTTACTCTCCAAATTACCTATATCAAATAGAGTAATTTACTCAGTAATATTTATAGAGAATAAAAATTGGAAAAAACCCAGACTAATTACAGTGGAGTGAAATGTCTGAAGTTTCTGAAACAGCTTTTTCTTCAGCAGATATTTCAGATGTTAGACTATTCTTAGTGGCGAGTGGGGAAGAGATAATTAAAAAAAATAAATGGCAAGAAATCCCTACTGTATTCCATACTTCCATGCTTTTTCTGATTTCTTAACAATATGGCATTTTTTGCAGCAGTCTGTGTGCTGATTTGAGTTTCTGTACAGTACCAGAAAGTCAGCTAGGAGGGTGCAAGAGAAAGGAATAGGTGTGTAAGTAGTAAGCAATAGTAGGTCTTTGTGGTTGTCCGATACTGTTCTTACCACTTTGGATGCCTGGTAGCATGTCCTTTTTCTCTCTTGCCCCTAAAACAATATTCTCAGCAGTGATTGCTCAGTGAAAAGCGTGTCTGTTATGAATTTTCTATACAGAGTCTACTTCTAGCTGGACATGCTTTCTCTTAAACCACTACTATAGAGTCGTATAAACACGACCAGAGTGGCAGTTGGGCAGATGATGGATAAATTTGGTTTCCAGATGGAAGCTGACTGCATCCCCACTGGGGTGATTGAGCCAGTTACTGCTCCTTTGCAAAAAACAATGAAAGTGCCAGTATCCCTGTGAAACATGCGTTGGTCTGCGAAGCAAGGGACAGGAAAATCTGAAATTGAGAGGAAGAGGGAGAGGGAAGCAAGAGACTGGTCAAACATTAGTATTCTCATTCTAAGAGAAGGATTTAATTCAGGTTCCGGCATAATTGATGCCATTCTTTTTCCATATTTCTGATCAACAAATTGCTTCACAGAGGAACAAATTCCATTCTGCTACTTTTTTGAGATTTATTTCTCAGTATTATTTAGCAGCAGTTTAATGTATCATTCAGTTTGTTTCTAAAAGTATTCCCTTTGCCTGGGGTATGAGTTATGTCTGGACTCCTCTAAGATTGGGGAATATGGATGATGGAGTTCACATAGTATCTAAACTTTCCAGCAGATGATTGTTTAAACATGCAATGTGTTGTTTCTAAGTAATTATAACTTAGATATGACAGAAAAATCACACTTGATTATTTTCACTCATAAATAGTTTTGCTTTGTGATGACATAAGAGAGTTGGACCCATTTGACAACACAAACCTGTAAATTTAATTCCCAAGAAATCATCATAAGTATCTCTTGAACTAGTTAAGTGAGATCAAACAACATTCAACCTTTCTAAGCTAAAAGGGACTTGGAGGAGCAGTATAAATCTCACTAAAATGGAATTTTAAAAGAGAAAAAGATGCTTGGGAAAATATCCAGAGCCTAATAAAATCTGACCAATTTTTTTAATGCAGAAATACTTTATGGATGTAATCTTCTGAGCCAGCGAGAAAATTCTGGCAGAAGTAAATTTATTCCTAGAAGAGACGAATTGTTTCAGATCAAGAATCGAAAATTCCATTTTATTCTTTCCTTTAGCCTTCTTTATTCATTTCTATAAGGGTACTTTCAACCCAGCTAAGAGTAATATTATTGTCACTTTTAAGGACATTTAAAAAAAAATTGTTTCTTTTTCCCTAGCTTGAAGAGCTAGAGAATGAAATTAGCCAAGAGAAACAAAGTCTTCAAAACAGTCAAAATTTGAGTAAAGATTTGATGAAAGAAAAAACACAACTTGAAAAGACACTTGAAACACTTCGAGAAAACTCAGAGCGACAAGTGAGTAGCAGAATCAAGTCTTAATGGTGTGTTGTACTGTTCTCCTTTTGTACATTTTTAAAGGCATAAAGGGGTTGTAAATGTAGCAGGTGTGCCAAAAGGACCTATCTGCAGCAAAATAGGTTGTCTAAGACCTGCAGCCAGTGAGAGACATGACTCATTTTTAGCTGAGGCTTTACTGTTAGTTTTAGAACTTTTTAGTGTTTTGTAATGCTTCTGTGGCTTTCATGGGCCGTGCATTTGCTATAGTTGCTTAGAGGGTGTAGCTCAGCCAAAATAGAAAATTGGGAACTTTGGAGGTATGCCAAACACCTCTCAATGGAGACAAACAGGTTCCAGACAGCTGGTCAGTGTTTGAAGTAATGTGGGAGTATTAATGAGTTACAGCAGCCTGTCCCTCAAAGGGACCTGACAGAGACCAGTGTAGCAGAGCTGGTCTGCTGCTCCGTTGCAGACTCCGTTCCTCCTGCGTCCCTCACAGTCTTGTTATTTGGGGTAGGAACCATTGTGGCCAGCTTCATTGTAGTCCCCTATACTTGAACGTATTCTAGCTGTGACTTGTAGGTGGATAGCAGAATTTATTTTTAGTTGCCAGAAACTGGCATCTGGGTCTTTATAAAAGATATGAGCTGTATTTGGGAGGGTGCTGAATGTCACTGACGTATCTGTGTCTAATGGGTGCCGACACCTTCTGAGGTCTTTGCAGAGCAATTCAGAGGACCTATGGAAGGCAGCTGCTAGTAAACAAGAGTTAGGGAAACTTCTGGAAACCCCAACTTTAGTAATCAAGTTCTCCAGAATTAGAACTGTAGTTATGTTTTATAAATTCCACTGATACTTCTCAATGACATTAACATTTTTTAGTTTAATTTAAAAGTCCAGTACTTGGGAATACCAAGTGCTGTATTCCAAAAATCTTGAAAATTTAATCAGTAATGAAATTCCAGACTTAGAAAAGCAAACAACAACAACAGCTTAGCATCAAAGCTTTACTTTCATGTAAAGAGAACAGTGGAGGTAATTTTAAAGAAAATATGCAAGCTTGTCTTGTTTAGAAGTGTTCATTGTTACAGTAATTGATTTATAGATTGCATTAGAAGTGCACTTTAGGGAAAAAAAGGACTAAAACTTTCTGGAATAAGTCACAAGTCCCAGTTCAACCATGAGAGGTACATATAGTGTTTTAAACTTGTTGGAGTAGGACTGACATTTCAGTGGAACTATTTCTGCTTAAAAATAATATACTTAAGAGCTGTGATGGGTTAACAGCATCTTTCACGTCTTTTTACAAATTTTCTGCTGAAACTGGAATCAAGGTACAAGGTTTTTTTTTTTATTTCATCAAGAATTATGGAGGCATTGATCATGATTTTTTGTTAAGTTTGGATTATAGAAGCAGAATTCATGGAAAGTGATTATGCGTGTTCAGTAACATACCAAGTTATGTAAAGAAGTGTTAAAAAGTTGTGGTTTTAGACACCTGTTAATTAGTTTTTCATTAATCAGAACAGTTTGTCATTGCTAGGAAGGGAGCCGTAGATCCTGTAATTAATAGTTACATTCAGTCTTAAATATGAAAGAACAGTCTGTAATTTTCTCAATCTGTTTTTCCATTGCAAAGACCACTTTTGCTTTTCTCCAAAACAGTTTATTGTTGAAATATCCCTTATGGTATGTTATTAGTGTATTCTTAAATATTGATTTAAACAGTTTTCTGGATTTTGCTCTCTGTTGTTACATACCCCAATAATTTCAATTTATTTGGAGTAACTGAAAAAAATCAAGAAATACTGAAAATTAAGATATAAATGCTGCCTTTATCCTTGAGGTAGATCTGGGGATATGTTAGTGAAGAAAATAATTCAATTCTAATATTATTTACTTTCTCTGGAAGCTGTTTTGGAACAGCATGTCCTTAGAGTTCTTTTTAACTAAAAAATTAATGTAACATTTGGGGAAAAACACATATCTAAGTTATTGACTGTGATCAGGATGCCCTCAGATCACCTCTATTTTTTCCAAGTGAAATAAAGACACCTTTGTGGCTTCCACACCTCTTTCCATCTCAGGTTTAGAACTTGACTGCAGTTTTGTTCTTTGTGGACACGTATCTCTGGAAATTACAGTGTTTAAGACAAATAATCTAAATCTGGGTAAGAAAAATGAAAATTAAATGAAGTTAAGAAATAGATACAGCTTTGTTTTGGTTTGTGCTTTGTTAGTTTAATTTTGGTATTTACTAATATCCAAGAGGAAGATACATGAAGATTCACTTTGACTTATTTAACTGACAGACTTCTACCTGTGTACATACACAGCATTTGTAATGGTGCAAATAAATACCAGGAGAGTAAGAGAAATTCTTTTTATAACTTAAAATAAAAGGCAAATATGATGTAATCTTACCATCTTAATAGCTTTCAGTTTATATATGGAAGTAATTGCTTGTTGGCCTGTTGTTCACCAGAGTTTACAATTTTTCTCCCCAAATTAGATTAAGCTATTAGAACAAGAAAATGAACATTTGAATCAAACTGTAGCTTCTCTAAGACAACGGTCACAAATCAGTGCTGAAGCAAGAATGAAAGAAATTGAAAAAGAAAATAAAATCCTTCATGAGTCTATTAAAGAAACCAGCAGTAAGTTAAATAAGATTGAATTTGAAAAAAAGCAAGTCAGGAAAGAACTGGAACACTATAAAGAGAAAGGAGAGAGAGCAGAAGAACTCGAGAATGAGCTGCATCATCTGGAGAAGGAAAATGAATTATTACAGAAAAAAATTACTAACTTAAAAATTACTTGTGAGAAGATCGAGGCCTTAGAACAAGAAAACTCAGACCTGGAAATGGAAAACAGAAAACTAAAAAAAACTTTGGATAGTCTAAAAAATCTCACATTTCAATTGGAATCCTTAGAAAAGGAGAATTCACAACTTGATGAAGAAAATTTGGAATTAAGAAGAACAATTGAATCCTTGAAGTGTACAAGCATTAAAGTGGCACAATTACAGTTAGAAAATAAGGAACTGGAGAGTGAAAAGGAGCAACTTAAAAAAAGCCTTGAACTCATGAAAGCCTCATTTAAGAAAACTGAACGCTTGGAAGTCAGTTATCAAGGCCTAGACACAGAAAACCAAAGGCTACAGAAAGCCCTTGAAAACAGCAATAAGAAGATTCAGCAATTAGAAAGTGAATTACAAGATTTAGAGTCTGAAAATCAGACTCTGCAAAAGAACTTAGAAGAGTTAAAGATCTCTAGTAAGCGCCTAGAGCAATTGGAAAAGGAGAGTAAGTTGTTAGAGCAAGAGACTTCTCAACTGGAAAAAGATAAGAAACAGCTAGAAAAAGAAAATAAAAGGCTTCGACAACAAGCAGAAATTAAAGATAGTACTTTAGAAGAAAACAATGTAAAAATTAGTAATCTGGAAAAGGAAAATAAATCTCTATTTAAAGAAATAGTTGTATATAAAGAGTCATGTGTGCGCCTGAAAGAACTAGAAAAAGAAAACAAAGAACTCGTGAAAAGAGCTACCATTGATAAGAAAACCCTCGTCACTTTACGAGAGGTAAACAGAAATTACGTTTCCATTCCCGTCATAATCGGCTTGTAACGTAGAGAAATTATATCTGTGTTTTTGAAAAAAGTTTGTATTTTGTATTTTTATGCTTTAAGCTGCATACTATTAGCATCTTTAATGGTTACAGTAGGGAAAGCGTTAGATAATAAAAATTTATATAATCATAATAAACAATAAGATAAACATATTACACTTAATTCTGTAAGGTTGCTTACAGACTGTCATGGAGCCTTTGTTAAATGAACATTGTGCAGATTCTTCGTGTTAGTATTTGTTCTGGTCAAAACATTTTCCCCTTCACTATAATGTTCAAGACCAAATTTGAAGGGGAAGTTGTACAGAAAGGGAGGGAGTAAACGACTACAGTGAAATCATATTATAGTTACAGTGTAATGTCTGATAGAGCTGAAAGCTAACAATTGGAAGGAAAGGAGGGTTAACATTGAGGAGTCATGTAGTGATAAAAGACTCTTGCCTCAGCGCTTCCAGGATTAAGACTACATTATTTTATTTATATGATAATGCTGACTGTAATTTTTTCTGCATAAGGACTTGGTGAATGAAAAATTGAAGACTCAACAAATGAACAATGATCTAGAAAAACTTGCCCATGAACTTGAAAAAATAGGCTTAAACAAGGAGCGTCTCTTGCATGATGAACAGAGCAGTGATGACAGGTGAGAATGTCAAGGCCTACCTGGAAGAGTGTAGAAATGAGGGTCTCTTTTATTCATAAAGATAAAATGATTTCAGACTATTTTTGTGCAAACTCTTTGATTTTTAAGGCACACTAATAGACCCAAAATGGAACTTGCTGTTCTTTGAAATTAATGAGGTGGTTGATGTGCTTTTGTCTGTTAAAGTGAGTTGCCACTTTTTGTTACTAAGAAATTTCTTGAAGTATGTCAGTAGATATAGTTAACGTATAATTAAAATGTTTTATATTCTAGTTAGCAGCAGAAACAGTAGCAGTAAAGGATAATAGGCCCAGAGTTGGTGGTTGGGTTTTTTTTTTTTTCCTTTTTGACTGCTTGACTGATAGAAATGGTTTCTATGCTTTTGTCACACAGTGGTTACCTTAAACTATCTCACTCTTTCCTTACAACTATTCCCTTCTAACTCATCCTACCAAAAGGAAGCTGCATTCCCACTTACACTGTCTGGGAAGTATCCAATACTTGAGTGTCTCCAAAACTTTGTACTGGCTCCACCACTCTAGCACACCTGCCATTATAAAGCAGCTGCTATCCTGACATCTGCTTCCTCTACTATATCTTGTGTTCTGTCTTATCCTGCAGGGATTTGGGGAAAACTTGTGACAGGAGAAAAGCACACTAGTATGGGCTTCTAGCCAATCTTTATTTCACAATGCTATTCAGCTGTCCTCCTTAAAAAATAAAAAAGCAACAACTGCTGTCATGACCTGTTATTACAACTGATTGTCATGAACATGTAGATTGATTTTGGGCCTTCTGTATCAAAAGAGAACCAAACAATTATTTTTTTCTTTAGTTGCCCTTTCTTGCTACCAGTGTTCTGTTACTGGGGTGGTGCCAGAATCCTGTAGGGAGAATCTGTTACCACCTCTTGTTTGCTGCTGATGCCTTTCGTCTACCTTTCTCAGTTCACAGATGAGGAGTTCTTCTCTCAAGAAGAGTCCTCAGAACTTTGACTAGTGTGATTTCTTCTGATTTAAGCATTACTGTGTAGCATACAGTAGTGCATAGTATGCATTTGATTTGTCTTTAGGCAAATATACCATACAGAGAACCACCAGTCCTTGAGCTGAGTTGAAGCAACGTTTTTCTAAATCACATTCTACATTCCAAGTGTTTAGAGTGAGTGCTCCCACAAAGGGGGAGAATATTGTTCTGTAAAGGCGCTTTTGCAAATTATACTACGTGAAAAGATTTATGAGTCTACTTCTACTTTCCAGAAAATGGCACTTGTCCTTTACAAGTGTTTATACTTCTAAAGATCAGATGTGGTGGGCTTACTTCTCATATGTTAGTTGGTTTGTGACATTATATGAATTGTGACTTTGGGCTATACAATGCTAGCATTTCCTTTGCGTTTTGCAGAATGATGTTATAATGGATCTATAAATTACAGTTTGGAAGAAAATTTGGAGTGACATGTCTCTGTGGAATGGGGAGGTTTTATCCAGCATTTATTAAATTATAATCTGTAAATGAATTTTTAACATACTTCTGGCACCTCTCGTGACCTGTTTCATTTCTTCCTCTGCTTCCAGGTTAGCTGTACGTAGGTATTACGCAAATAAGTAATCTTTCCCCCCACCTTCCCTTTGTGCTCTTCTAACGGGTATTCCATTTTCTAGGAATCAGTGCACTGTTTTTGCTGTGTATATATTGTTTATTAAGAACACAGCCCAGACAGAGGCTTAAGCATTGCATACTGGTTGACCTCCACTTGGCACATGTCTGTTGCTGGCCTTAGATCTCTTATAATTTGGTGCTGCTCAGCTGCACTGTCGTAAGAACAGTTCATGCTTAATTCTTTGCAGATTGCCTTTCAGCGGGAGATAATGCCTGTCTAGAAAGGTGTTTATGGCCGACTTGATTGTCCAGCACTGGCCATGTGAAAGCACCATGAAAGCAGATGGAATATTTGATGGTACAAGATATTTGGATACCAGACTGGGTATGATGTGCCTGTTCAGGCTGATCTGTGGGGAGCTGTGCAGTAAGCTTTATATCTTGAAGCTTACACGAAACGTTATCTAAAGCCTACCTCTGAGCTCAGGCTTGGAACCAAATAGTTGTAGATGTGAAGAAGTGCGGGCTACGGTACTGTTTTGAGCTGCTTCTCAAACAAGAATGTTAGACCTGTCTTTCACAACTTCATGTGGAGCTGGATGATTGTGAATGGGCAATACTTGTTTTCAAAGTGATTGGTTTGAAATTGTGCTCTGCTTCCGCCTTTCCATTATTCTCAACTTTTTCATTCATCCAAAAGGCACCTCGATTGCTTTCTATATATTATTACCTGGGCAAGGCATTAGCAATTGTTTCATCAGGCCTGTAGAAAGCTAGGTTCGTTATGGCCAAAATTACTTTTCAGTGGTTTTTTTTTTTTTGGTCTGCACCTCTCATTTTGATGACAGAAATTAAAAATGCACAATTTCTCTCTCCCTGATTGGAGAGAACTGCTTGTGTGTGTTTGGTGTGGGGTTTTTTGTTTGTTTTGGTTTGGCTTTTTTGTTGAATGCTCTTGGTAGCACTTCAGAGTCTTTCTACTGGAGGCCTACACTGACCATGTTTGAGGAGTTAACTTTGAAGTGTTTTCTATTTTTCTCTTGCCTTTCCAATGGCTGTTGTCTTTAGACAAAAGATCTATGGATTTTGACCCTGAATCTGAAATAACCCAAATCTCAATGATAGTAGAAAATTTGTACTATCTTTCATTATTAGATGTTCAAAAGGGAGCTGGCTATTGGGTCACTGCTATTAGTCTTTTTCCTCCTTTGTTTTCTACATAATTGTATAACTTTTCAGTAACAGAAATTCTTATTGTAGCTGAATATATGCTTCAGCTCAAAAAGATGACATGCTATCTATTCTACTAGTCATAGACTGCCTACTGTTTCTTAAGTCCCTGAGAATTGCTTGTCATACCTGAAAATCTAGGATTCTCATCCTACTACATGATGCTACTGGACAGCTTTCTACTTATTAATTCTCTTACCATTGGTCTTCTGCTCCAGTTCCTGACTAGATCTAATGCTGTTGTCCATTCAGGAGTCTCTGGCAATCTATTCCGTTCACTGAACTGATAGATTCTTCAGCAGTCAAGATTAAAAAGCGAGGGTATTAGTGATTTGTTTTATTCTATCCTGCTGTGGAGAGCAGTGGGATGTTTTCCAGATTCAGAGTAGATGAACAGTGACTGAACTGTTTAAAATTGATTAATGAGTGTGGTTTTCAGTATTTTATAAAAAGGCTAGTAATTCATTAGAGTATCAGGCACTGACAGTTTTCAGGTGATACTGTTCTAAACTGATATATTCTAAATCTGACCGCTTCTCTCTTCAGATGAGTGGTTTGAGGTTTTTTAGGTGCCCTACAATTCTGTAAATATGGTAAAAAAAAATAGAAGCTTTACCCATCAGGAGTGGTAACAGTCTTAAAATAGCAGCTGGGCTGAGTGAACAATTTGCACATTCATACATCAAATAAGTATGCACCTGCAAAGTACTGTGTTCCCTCTCCTTCCTGAGTGCCGCCTCTTTGTGAGCTGGCAGGAAATGGAAAATGATGAAAATCTTGCTCTCCAAATACTTCACCTTCTAATTTAGTTCAGGTCCCCACTGGATTTGCTGGAGTGGAGCCAGAAGGAAGAGTGCTGTCATCACATACACACACTAATGATCCAAATAAAGCCAGCACCCTACTGGTGTGGCTGAATGTGGCTTTTTTTTTGTGTGTCTAATAAGTTTTAAAAGAAAGAAGGATTCAGAAATGGTTTTGACTACTATCTTCTGTTTGTTTTAGACATAGGACTTGATTTTAATACTGAGGTGCCTTCATGCTTTTGAATAGAGTAAGCATTCAAGCATTTTTGAATGTAGCTATGAGGCTGCTGTTTCAGAGCATTTTAGAATTTAAATGCCTCAAGTAATTTTTTGAAATGCAGACTTTTTTCTGTGTGATGTCGTTGATCAGTAGGTACAAGCTTTTGGAGTCAAAATTAGAATCCACACTTAAGAAGTCTCTCGAAATAAAAGAAGAAAAAATTGCTGCTTTGGAGGCTCGTTTAGAAGAATCGACAAATTTAAACCAGCAACTCCGTCAGGAACTTAAAACAGTAAGGAGATCAACATTTTTACTATAAGATTAAATTACTCCTGTACCAGCTATTGTTATTTCTACACTTGACCTTTGTGTAAGACAGCAAAAGATGGGCATTGTTGAGGTGATGTAAAGCAGGACAAAGGTATGACTGCTTTTTAAGACTACAAGAATACGGGTCCAGTGTTGGAATCACATGAAAAATTGCTGATGAGTTTATTCATTGGTCGTTGAATATGCCAGATGGATAAATAATCTGAAGTTGATTTGATTTAGGATGCCAAAAATAGTTATGTCTTAAGTTATATTTTCTGTTCCTTGAACACCCTCAGTGGACTGATTAAAAAAAACCACAAATACAATCTCCTTGGTTATTTAGTTGTATAGTAAAGTTAAATATCTTTAAGTTGGGGGATACAGTTGAAAGCACTGAAATACAATAGAAAATAGAGGTCTCTTTCTATTAGACAAGTATGACTCTTGATCCCAAGTGTTTATTATGTTTATCAGTATCCATAAATTACGTGTACATCATCTCCCTAAACAGACAGAAAAAGCAAATTACAAATGCAGTAACACACGTATATATATATAGCGCTTTCTGTTCTTTGAAAAGTGGTATGGTCATGTAATAAATTAGGATGTAGAAAATGGAAAATTCTAAACCTAATGTCAGCTGTGCTAAATAATTTCAGGTGAAAAAGAACTATGAAGCTCTCAAGCAAAGACAAGAAGAGGAAAGGATGGTTCAGAATTCTCCTCCAAGAAGTGGAGAAGACAATCAATCTGTCAATAAGTGGGAGAAAGAAAATCAGGAAACTACTAGAGAATTATTGAAAGTTAAAGATCGATTAATCGAAGTAGAAAGGAATGTAAGATGTGTTTTTAATGTTACTCTGATTTTACTTATATGTTGTGATCTGTTCCAGTAATATGAATGAGAGTATTGTGAAGAAAGTCTGCAATTTATCACCTAGTTTACGTACCAAGCAGTGTGTGAATTAAATACAGTTTATGAAGCAGCTGGATTCTGCACTGACAGATGCTGTAAAGCACTTGACCAGCATTTAAAAGGAAATGTGGAAACCTGAATTTGCCCTTTTTAAACCCACAGATATCTCTTAAATCCCTCTTGTGTAATCCTTATTTACATGAGTCATGGTGGTTTCTCTACTATTTCTCATAGGTACAATATTAATTACCCATTTCTTCCATTTTAACCCGTAGTGATAATATCACTGTGTGTTATTGGTTATATAGGGTGATTTTATAGTTTTGTTCCACCCTGGAAATCTCTGCGAAGTCACCCTGCTTCGTTTATTTTGGAGAAACAGGATTTTTTTTCTTGAAGTTCAGTAAACAGCTGTGAACTTAAATATTTTTTTTTTTTTTAATGCTCAAAGAATGCTACACTGCAGGCAGAGAAGCAAGCACTGAAGACACAATTAAAGCAACTTGAGACACAGAATAGCAATCTGCAGGCTCAGATTCTTGCACTTCAGAGACAGACTGTTTCTCTACAGGAGCAAAATACAACTCTACAAACTCAAAATGCCAAGCTGCAGGTAATATTTTCCTATTTTGCTTTTAAAAATAAAATCATTTCAAAGGGTTTTTTCAAATAAAAACTTCAAAGCTAATGGCAATAATGTATTGTAAGTCACATTTCGCTTTTGGTACAGATGTGGAAAAGAAAGGAATGAGCAAATAATCTGCACTAAGAGCAGTCAAATAATACTGTGTTTGCTGATCAGTAATAACGTTTCTTCCTTCATGTTTATCCAATTTAAAGTCTTGACTTTATACTTAGGGGTAGAAGACTGGATAAAGAGAATCTATTCTAAGATTTTTTTTTAAAGTTTCTTTTTTTTACTTCTAAATTAGGTCAGGGAAATAGTGTGTCCGAAGAGATTTAATTAATTACTAAATTAATACTAAATTTAGTATTTTGTCTATTTTTATAAATAGAGTTAAAAAAATAAAGTAAAAGCCATACCTAAGAGGAAAATCAAGAGGTTAGTAAGTACAGAAGACTTGAAGAAAAAAAACAACCAACCTTTGCAAAACTACATAAGTATGTGAAGATTGAATTCAGATAATTCGGAGGCAAAAAAAGTAATTTGTGACCACGGCAATTATAAAAGTGATTGCCTGCAGAGTCTTGCAGCTCTTAGGACCGAAATTCAGGTGTCATTTTTCATACTTTAACAGGGTTATTAAATACATATCTTTTTTTTTCCTCTTATAAATGAAATATTCTTGTTAACGGATCTCCTACCTTTTGGAGCTCTAAGAATCAAAACTACTCAAAGAGACAATACAAAGTCCACAATTCAGCAGAAATAGTAAACAACTTCAGAAATGATGGAGGGTGGATGGAAATTAAAGAGTGAAAGAGTCTTTAAATGAGTAAACAAGTAATGCATTTTGTGAATGCCTCAAGTTATCATCCTGTCTCTTTCTGGAAAGCAGAACACAGTTGTACCACAGATGCACTTTCGATCTACCACACTGAAATCTAATTAGCGCACAGTACTCCCCTTTGTGGCTGGCAAGTCTATCAACAAAACAGAACATTTGTGCACACACTGTGTCTCGTCTAGTCGTTAAAAATTGGTGGACGTGGGCATGGAAATAGACCATTTTAAACAGAGGAGGAATATCTCTGGGATTCAGAACTCTGAGTATTTTGTAATGCTATTTGTCAAAAAAACAGGAATATCTACATAGTTCCTTTTTTGCCTCATGAATTGCACAACAGCACAGGCCTTTCCTGTCTGATAAACATAGAGAGTGAATTAATTTGTAGATATTTGAAAGTATTGAGGCAGTGAGTTGGGAGGACGAAGTGTTTTCTGCCTTGAATTTTTTTTTTTATTTTTTTGTGGGGAACCTCACCAAGCAGTGTCATTTTTGTTGCTGGGGATGACTGAGTGATGTTATACCCAACAGCCTGAGAAAGGGAGTTCTCCTTCCTTGAGAATCCAGCTATTTTGCTCATAGCTTCAGGCAAGTTGCAAGACAGTGCTACATCAACTCTAAATCAAAATGAAAGGTGAAATATGTTCATGAAAATAAGAGCGATTAGCTAAATCTGAAGTGCAAACTAAGCTGATCTACATGGACTATGTCAAAACTGTTCTTAGTCAACTGTAATTCTACTACTCCTCCTGATACCCATAAGGAACATACAAGAGAAGGGCTATCTTAAAGGATCACTGGGAATTCTGAACTAAATCAAACTCGGGATTCAGCCAGGGAAGTTTCACAGCATACACATGCCATCAGACATTACTTCATTTCCAGTGAAAGGTTCAGCTTTCTCATCTGTAACAAAGAATGCTGCAGTCCCAACAGAAAGGGATTTGTTCCTTAGTAACAGTGTGCACTGGAGTGATAGATTTTCTTTTTTTTTTTTCCTTAATAGATACCCTGAGGGTATTAGAAGCCTCAGTAATTTGTGTTTTTTCATCTCTCGAATAGGAAAGAGAAGAAAACTAGCCTAATGCAGGTCAGATGACAAGCACGTTAGGTATCGTCAATTCTTTAACATATCCAAGGATTAGATTAGGTTAAGCTTTCCAGAGGCACACAAAGTAAAGTTGTTGTTTGGGGTTTTGTTTTTTATCTGGCTAAAGCTGAAGGCTTTAATGTATTAATAGACGTTAATACTATTCTGACATAATTGTTGGAGAAATCATACTCTTCTACAAGAAGAGCACTTTCCACCAGATCTCACAACATGCACATAAAGTGATCAACCGACGTTACTGTTGTGGGAAGAGAACTGTGAATGGCAGTTGCTCAGTAAAACAGAATATGGGTAATTCCTTCCAGGAGCTGCTATTTTATTTCCCTTTCTCTCTGTTAAATGGATGATAATGCTTGAAGTCTGGTTGTAAAGGATATGTGGGAACAATAAGGATTTTACAGTGACCATAGAGATTCTATACAATAAAGATTTTAAAAAAAAAAAAAAAAATCCATGCCAATATCAAAGTTCCTTTTAGTCATGTCACAGATTTGGGTTCTGTGGTATGAGGGTCACCGGTGATCCGTTTCTCCAAGATATTTTGATATTAGAGCTGCCACTGCTGAGAGGAAAATGTCTCATCTAGAGAGGTAATGGAATAACTAGAAGGTTGCTAAGATGTTAGGGTTAAACTCAAGAAATCTTTCAATAGGAGATAGACAAGATAATCCAGACTATGAAATTAATTTGCAATTCTTGTCACATGCTTATGACTGCAGGTTGAAAATTCCACCCTTAATTCTCAAAGCACATCTCTAATGAATCAGAATGCACAACTGTTGATCCAGCAGTCTGCGTTAGAAAATGAGAATGAATGTATGCTCAAGGAACGTGAGGATCTGAAATCATTGTATGATTCACTTCTCAAAGATCATGAAAAACTGGAACACCTGCATGAACGCCAAGCGTCCGAGTATGAATCTCTGATTGCTAAACATGGAAGTCTTAAATCTGCGCACAAAAATCTGGAGGTGGAGCATAAGGACTTAGAAGATAGGTAAATACTAATATGCACAAGTAAAACGAGAGTCTGTGATTCCTCAGCAAAAGGCAAAAACCACTCTATATACTTAAGTATAACATTAACATCTTAAAACTTTGAAAGATCGCCTCTTAAAAAAAAAATCCATATTTCCTTGTCATTAAAAAAAAAATTTAAATATTATTTTTGTTTACAGGTACAATCAGTTGCTGAAACAGAAAGTGCAGCTGGAAGAATTGGAGAAAGTACTCAAGGTAGAACAGGAGAAGATGCTGCAGCAAAATGAGAAACATGAAACTGTAGCAGCAGAGTATAAAAAACTTCGTGATGAAAATGACAGGTGAAGCAAAAGTCCGATATGTGTATTAGTACAAGTGTTGCGTGCTCTCACATTTCTTAATATCTGATGCTGCAATTCAGGATACTTACAATCCATACCTTATAGCAACTCCACTCCTTTGGTCTGCGATAGTTGTTTAAAAAAACCTGAACGGGGCAGGGAGACCAACAAAAAAACCCACGAAAAATAATTATTGTATCCTGAGGACACTGAATTCCACAGGAATGGCAGGCCAAGCACTGTGCAGTATGGTTGTGAGCTGTAGAGGGAGCAAACCACTCTGTGTGAGTTGCTTAAGGGGCAAGATAACTGAAGTTAATACCAGGAGTAGAAATGCAGTGGGTGGCGAAGCCCCACTTGACCCTTGCAATGGAGGTTTGCCGTAAGTAGTTGGGTTTAATTGTAGTATTTACATAGCATGATACTTCCCCCCCTCAAGAAGAGGCATTAAGATTTGTTCATCTGGCAAAGAGGCTCACAATTAAATGTCTCCTACCTTTGGTGGTGTGTGAGGAGGATTAGTAGGAACAGGAAGTTGTTTTTAGAAAGGGACGTGGCAGGGCCCAGTAGGGACAAAGGGAGCCCAAGAGTCATTCTGTGCAACCATGGTTGCCAAAGTTGGGACCATTCCTGTTTCCTTACTATTTTGTGTTGGCAAGAAGTTCTAGCTCTTTTGTAAGATTCTTGTATTTTGAAAAGTGGCATCTTAAAATCAGTGGTGATGTCCGTGTTTAGAAATACTGCTTTATTTTTAAATATGTGGAGAATCTGGAGTATTTGGCTTAAAGGCAGAATGCATTCCTAAGAAAATTAAATTAAGAGATAATGTGATACTAAGACGTTTTTATATGTATTCTATGGAGTAGTATAGAGCCCTGGAAATTTCATGCATCAGAGGGAATGTGGGTCATGAATACATTTCCTTCTATCTGCATGTATTCTTTTATGGTGTCTTTTAATTCCAGGCTTACTCACACATACAGTCAGCTCTTGAGAGAGAATGAAGTTCTCCAGACTGATCATAAGAATTTGAAAACGTTATTGAACAATTCCAAACTAGAACAAACACGATTAGAAGCTGAGTTTTCAAAACTCAGGGAACAGTACCAGCAACTGGATATTACATCTACGAAACTAAATAATCAGTGTGAGGTATGTAAGAAGTATGCAATTTTTCATGACTGGTATCGTTGTAATATCATTGTAAATGTATTTGTAGATTCATAAAATCATATGAAGTGCTTGAGACTTAGTCATTTGATTTATAGCTAATGAAGTTGATCTGGAGACAAATTAATTTGCTGCTTGTACAGGCAGTACAAAAATTGGGGCTCGTGTTAGGTAAACTGTTTTATTTAAAGCATCAAAGAGGCTTTTATCAGTTGAGTCATGATTTAGTTAAGTTTTCTGTTTGATTTGACTGTCAGAATCCTTTGTAGACCTAAATTTTCTTGATAATCTAATTATCTGTGTGTAAAATATGCTCACGTATATATATGCATGTACCATTTCATATATTTTAACAGCTGCTTAGCCAGCTTAAAGGAAATCTGGAGGAGGAAAACAGACATCTACTAGATCAAATTCAGACATTAATGCTACAGAATAGAACATTACTTGAGCAGAATATGGAAAGCAAGGATCTCTTCCATGTAGAGCAAAGGCAGTACATGTGAGTTTTTAAAACAATGAAATTACTGTGATTAGGGCAGTTAACGCTAATACCTATATTTATTTTTTAAAAAAAAACTTCTGTTTTATGTAGAAATTAACGTGTGTGCTACTTCTGAAATGTTTTTCTTATTAAAATGTCGATTATATACGAAAAGCAGATAACTCAAACTACAAACATTAGTTTTTTAGTTCTAAAGGATCAGTGCAACTGTGTTCATTACTGATGATGCAACTGAGGAATAAAAGTGTTATTTGTTCCTCATTCCACTACAAGCAAAGTTTCTAGGTTGATTTGTAATCTGTAAACTTCTGTAAAGAAGTTTACAGATTTGAGAGAAGAGAAAATGTCCTTGTCTAAATGATTCTGTTAGAGTCTATGTGCACTTTATTATTATTTAAAAAGGGGGAAATTCTGTTGTGTAATAAAGACAAAGTTTTTTAAATTTTATAATGTTAAATGTAAGACTGCTTGTTTGCTGTATCTTTCTTGATCTTTCAATAAGAAAAAAGTGTTATATAAGAATTCCTCATGCAAAGTGGCAGCTTTCAGATGACAGATATCCAGAGAAATGTGCTACTCGCCCATTATATATACAATTTTGAAGCGTACAGTATCATTAATTTCTGTTTACAGTGACAAGCTAAATGAATTAAGGCGACAGAAGGAGAAATTGGAGGAGAAGATAATGGATCAGTATAAATTTTATGAACCGTCACCACCAAGAAGGTACTGATGAATGTGATATAAAAATAAACACAAGTCTAAACCATGATATACCTATTCTGTTCCAGCTGAAAATCCAGATTTCATTCAACTTCAGGGGAGCAAAATCATGTCTGTGTTCTTGCATACAAATTAGGAAAAATGTGAAGGCAGAAGTCATGTATTATAAATGTAATAAATGTACTGTATTATTGATAACAGAAGGGGCAACTGGATTACTCTGAAAATGAGGAAGCTGATAAAATCAAAGAAGGATGTTAATCGAGAACGTTTGAAGTCTGTGACCCTTACGCCTACCCGTTCAGAATCCAGCGAAGGATTTCTTCAGCTGCCCCACCAGGACAGTCAGGATAGTTCCTCTGTGGGCTCAAACTCTCTGGAAGATGGCCAAACCTTGGGGACCAAAAAGAGTAGTAGTGAGTACTGCAAAACATTTATTTTCTTTTGGTAATCCTTGGCTAAATGTCTTTTTAATACCATTAAAAAGTAAGAGGTGCTCAGAAAAGGCTGCATGTTTTGGAGGATTTTTTTAAGATAACTTTTAAAGTCTTTAGGAACGAAGCCTGGATTAATTTCTTAATGACAGATTAATACTGACTTCTTGCAAACTCCTTGAGTGTTTGGGTAGAAACTAGTTTTTAGCATTTCTGTAGCTCGAAATGTTAAAATACTTTTACAGCGCCTGGATAAGCTGAAGCAGGCGCTGTTACTGGGTCAGAATACATGTGTTTAACATTCACTTAAAATTTTTTCAATACTTTTTAAAAATGTAATGTCTTGGGTTTCAAAAGACAGCAGATTGATATTCTGGGTTTTGTGCCAGCTATGAATTTGCTGTGTTAGAAATTATTAAAGCCACTATAATGTGTTTGGTTTTTTTCTTTGCTTATTGCAGAAGCTTAGTCAAAGTTAAAAACATGTAAAACTCTTTTTCAGGGAAACTTAAAAACAGATTTGTGAGTATTTTTTTAATAACTGAAGAAAGTAATGTGTTCCTTGCTAACTTGTCAATTTGGGAAACTTTTGAGTGTAAGGGTCTGTTAAGGTTCAAAACGGGTACTTTTCGACTTTTTTAAAAAGGCAACCGTTGTTTTTACATATAAACTGGAAGTCTCATGGAGTCCAGGGGTGACTGAAGCTACAGTGGATGTGTTTGAAAGTGTGTTAGTTTGTCAAGAGTGTGCACGCTTTGGTTCAGACCATCTGCATCTGTGTCAACGATTTCATGTTCGGCAAGGGCTCTTTTATGTGACAGTTTTCTTTGCATGATACTTGGGACCTTGTAGCGTGCAGTTACCCTCCTGGTGAAGCCATGGTTGAAGTTATGGTGGCTGATCCTCAAAAGAGGTTTGAAGTTGTTCAGACCTCATTAATTTTCTACTCCATGGACCTTGTTCATGTTCCCCTTAATCCCAGTGTATTTATCCACAAACTGGAAGGGCTGATCTAATTCTGAATCCTAACCTTCCTCCTTTACATATGTCACCATGGAAACCACAGTTTATGATGGAGTTTGGAAGAATTATATGCCACTTCAGTGCTGACAATCTTACTAAGACAGTTTGTGCCTCACAAAGTTAAGAGAATATCTATCGCAGTGTGAGAAGTGCCAGTGATGGTGCATGTTTTGCAGTCTATTTCTTCTGCTTTTAGAATGACTGTAAATCCTAAATACCAAGATACTGTGGCCTCTTTCTTTTCTTTAAGAAGTGGCTTGGCAGTAGCAGCTTCCACTGAAAGAAGCTACAAGAAAGACAAAACCTGTAAGTTGTCACCTGTCTATGCAAATGCTCAGGTATTGTAGCTTTCCACCCTGGTCGAAGGCAGTTTTGAGTTTTGGAAGAAACAGGTTCTATTCCACCTTGATCTCCTGTGTCTGGGAACGGCGGTGGTTCCAGAGGGAGCCACTGAAGTGAAATGTCCTGCCTGTCCTTCAGTAGGCAAGAGAAGGCAGCTTATAGTCCCCAAGGTGCAGTTTACTAGTACAAATTGGTGGTGTTCTCAAAAGCTAGAGGACAGAATATCTGACATAAAGTGATTTTTGAGATATATAGGTTTCCTACCCCATATCCCCTGCCAGAGAAAGTGAGAGGAGATACTGATTCCAAAAGGAATTATCCTGCAGCTACTACTGCTGATAAACAGATTCACTCTGTGAAATATGTAGATTTTCTTCCTTTGAAGGTGGTGATGGAGGCTGTTTTCTTAATACAGGACGCTTTCTCGTGCAAGTATTTTCGAGACACCTATTCTCTTACAAAGATAGGTGATCTTGGCGCAAAAATCAAGTGACCCTGTTGTGCAGAGAGGTCTCAGTGCTTGAAGCCCTGGTCTGATTCCATAGGTCCTCTGGAAAGGAGGGGGTGCCTGCATGGCTGTTACTGTGTGCAGCACAATTAAATCCTGCAGGCAGTGTGGATGCTGTATGCTCCTCTGACAGCAAAGTCTCCCCTTGCTTTTTATAGCTGTGTTCAGTGGATGAATCAGGTGAGTACCACAGATCCGACAGCTGCTTTGTGCAGAGCCTGCTTTCTTGGGGGAAGGGGAGGGGGGTGGGGGGTGGGATACCATTCTGAGCTTTTGCAGAGAAAACCTAAGGCAGGCAAGTGGAAATTTTGTATTTTATGTGGAGAAAACTAGATTACTTTTGCTAGCTTCCACTTTAGATTATCAACAACATCCCGAGGAATTAAGGCTGTTAATAAGCCTGTCATCTTTAAATAGTAGTACCAGTAGCAGACACATCATACAGAAGTAAAAGTGGTATATTGGGCTCCATTTTCTATTACCAAAATATTTAGAAGATGGCTGCTTAACATTTTCTTGTGTGTATGAAGAAAATTATTTGAGGATTTTAATACTATCCATACAGAATTCCCCAGAGTATCTCTGGCAAACAGTGGGAGGATTCCAAAACGGGAGATTTCCTGATCAGTGGAGGAATTCTGCAATACTCAGCATTCATTCTCAGCTCAGAAAGCAAGAACTTGTTCATAGAAGACTGAAAAGAGAAAGAAAAGTTAATGAAGTATAACTAGACTTCTCTGAGTAGATGATTAGTAAGACCAAAACAGTCCTCCTACCATCCCATTTTTAAAGTCTGTTGGAGTAAATGTGTAAAGAGCAAAAGCTCTAAGCTAAACTTTGTGGTGTCCTGTTTGTTTCTTCTGTAGCTCTACCGTATTCTATGCAGAAATTACTTACGTAGTCTCTCAGGGAGGTTGCGGTTTACCAAAGAACAGGTTTTGATGTACGATTTCCAGGACATCGGTAGTTGCAGTGGAGTTTTCTGTTTGGTGCAGTTGCTGAGAGCCATAAATCAGTCATTTTGGAGGTCATCTGTGTTAACGAACAAGAGTCACAGATGACTCAATTCTTGAACCACCCTCTGGTTACTTTTTAATAAGATTAGAGTGGACACTTTTAATTAAGAGGGATCGGTTATCTTGTCTATAAAGGATTATAGAGGGATCAGTTGTCTATAAAGGATTATAGAAGTTAACAAAAGAATTGTGTTTCACCATGATGACGAAAAGTAGTAGAAATAGAACAGAATTATCTCTTTGGTTTGACATTAGTGTTAAAACTGGTTAGTTATTTACCTGCTAGAAACTAGTCTGATGCTGTGCCTCATACTCCTTTGGCAGGGAGCTTTTCAGAGCTACGTACTTTTATGTACAACTAGATAGACAATGTGCGTATATCCTTTACGGGAGGTTTAGTGACCTTTCTGCTTCTTTTGAGCCAGTTTATGTTGGTTTTGGTTTATTTCCTCAGGATCTACAAGAGGAGGAATGTTTTGTTGATCCAAAAAAAAAAAAACCCCAAACAAAACCCCCCTGTTTTAAGTACCTATATGTACATAATAAAAAATACCTATATACCTATGTAGTGAATCATTCAAAGCTGAAATTTTACTTGGTGTAGTCCTGCCTTACATAGGTAGCACAGGTGGCTTTCTTTTCTCCCTGTTCTTCCCCACCCCACATCATAAGGACCTGACACAGGAGGGTGTTTGCTGTCCCTCTCTGGTCAAGATAGAGTTATATGCTGCAACTGTGAAAACTTCTGGTTTTTTCTGACACTTGTGGCTGTGCCAATCGTGCATTCATTGGAAGCTGTAAAATGTACTGCCTTGTAAACCTCTTACTCTAAGTGCAAACACAGAATAATGTGATGGAGAGGGAGATTTCTTTCTCTTTCAAGGTAGTTCAAGTGCACTTGTAAATGCATATGTATATATGTACTGCTGTGCTGGTTGAGCGGAAGACCAAGGTAAATGACAAATCACGTGTCTGAAAAGTGACTTCAGAGACATAAAATAAGCAGATCTTGGGCTGATAGACTGGACTACACGGCTTTCATACCTACATAAATAAGAACATTGTGGGAATTTCCTTATGCATTCCTTTCTGGATCTTTACATGCCAGTTGTTTGCATGTGGCTCCTGTATGCTTGGCAGTCAGCTGACACATTTATCTGATGCTTCAAAAGGCAGGTGTCTGCCAGTAATCAGTTACTAATGCCAAAGAGCTAAATCTAAGGACCAGATTAACTTGTGATTTCCCCCTCCTCCATCTTTTAATACTATTTATAATTTTAACTCTGTTTCCTGATATTACGTACCTCAGTTTTTCTCTTTGCTCTCCCAAAATGTTACAGTCACACTCGTGTCTGGATTTTCTTTTGGTGGTGGTTTTTTTTTAATCTTCGGTATTTTTACAGCTAAAAAATGTGGTGTATACCATTCCAACCAATAAATCTTGATGCTAAAGTCACTGCACACAAACAGCAGATTGAACATAAGGTCCGTGTGATTTTTCTAGAAGATAGTAGATGACCAAAATTATTAAATGAGCACAAAATGTAACAAATGAAGACTGATAATAGATTGTGTCCTACTAGAGATGCAGGGCAAAACGTTACAAAAGTTATTAATCTCAAAAAATAATGATGTGAACATATTTTAAAGTAGAAGTTGTACTTAGAGTTGTTTTCATTTTAAGCTTTTTTGTTTCACATTTTTCTTTATGTTCAAGCAATGTTATTTTTCACAGTAAAAACTAAATAGTCTGCAAAGAAGTTACGTGTATTTTTTCAAGAGCTTGGCAGTTAGAACTTTCAAACTGTGTTACACTCTTCACCATTATTTTCAGTGCATTTCTGAGTATATTAAAGTTTTCTTAGTGTAGTTTTCATATTTCATTATCACACAGAAGCATGAGAATGATAGTTTTTAGCGTAGCATACATAGCTTAAACTCAGACATTCATTTCTGTCCTTAGTTTCAACATTTAACTTCCATCTGTTCTTCTCCCTTTTTTTCTTTCATTTCCCTGTTTCCGTTTTTCCTCATGCTATGACATAAAAGTGGTTGCACTGAAAAGACTGCCCTTTTTGAGGAACAGACCGAAGGAAAAAGACAAAATGAAGGCCTTCTACCGTCGCTCCATGTGTAAGACTTTATGACAGTTCAGCTTCTTTTAAATGGCTACACTGGCTTCCATTACTAATTTTTCACTAACCTCTCCCTGGACTGCGCTGTATTTTTCCTCCTATTTTGCAATGTGCAAGTCCTGCTACAATACAAGGAGCTGGAGCTATTTCTTTTTTCTTTTTTTTTAAACTTTGGCACTGAATACTTTATATATGTGCACATGTGCACACACGCACACACGTACCCACACATTTACATGCACTAGCACACACACATACATATATATATTCAGTGCATTGTGATTGCATTTATTTGTATACATAGTTGTCTATATACACATGTCTCTATGTGTATATAAATTTACAGTGCACTGTGTTAACCTAAATAGTTCCAAATTACACATTTCATAAGCCTTTTGTTAAGAAATCACTGTAATTTTTTGTTTGAAGAAAGTGTAGAAAATAGTGCAAGGCTGTATGGTGGTCTGTCACTCTTCAGTTATTCATCAGTCGTTGTTGCCAAAATGTTGTACTGAGTAATTTTATTTTAATCTATTTTATTTTTTAAAAATTTTATTTCATGAGGCGGGGTGGACAGCTTTCCCTAGTTTTGTGAAGTAAAGGTGAATATCATCAGATGTCATCTTTTTCAGATCCTTTTATTTGTTGTTATGTAAAATACAGTATCCCTGCAGTAACCTGCACTGTACAAGGATCCCGTATCATTGTTGACATTATATTGTACTAGCACCTTTGCCCATTTTTATCCTCATTCATTCCATTTTATCATTGCAAACAGTATATCAAATCTTCTAACATACACATTACATACCATTGCAGCGCAAGCATGGCGATTATACCTAATAAAATCAGTTTTAAGAACCATACTGAGCTGAAAGAAGTCTCTGCCTTACAACACTTCTCATTCATTGAGCTGATTGCATGTCATAACATGGATGATCTTGTGTGTTTATCTTCCAGTATTCAGTAGCTTTAATGTTTAGAAAACTGTCAAACATTTTGCAATACAAAATAAGAACAGAAGCAAATACATTGACCATGCTGATCATTTGCTTTCATTTGCATCCCAGCCATGAATGACCTGGTGCAGTCCATGGTCCTAGCAGGAGGACAATGGACAGGTAGTTCTGAGCATCTGGAGGGTCCTGATGATATATCTGCGGGTAAAAGGAGGAAAGAATTGGGAGCTATGGCCTTCTCTACTACAGCTATCAACTTTGCAACTGTCAACTCTTCTACAGGCTTCAGATCCAAGCAGTTGCTAAATAATAAAGGTATAGGTAGAAGCGTCTTGCATCGTGATGTGACTATGTGTAATAGCAATTTCATGTAAATATTGGCTTTACTTGTATTTTAAGGTTTTCGGCAAAAAGCAACCTTAGTAATTGAGTTGCGGTGCTAAGATACTGCAGTTATAAAATGTTTCAGGATTTTTCCTACAGAATGTTACCTAAGTAAAAATGGATTGGTTTGGAAAATATTTTCGTATTTATTACAGATGATAAATATTTCAATAACCTTTTCATTTTATTTTATTTCACATCTTCTTTTATGTCTCTGTGTATAGATACTACATCCTTTGAAGATGTAAGTCCACAAGGTATTAGTGATGATTCTAGTACAGGATCAAGAGTTCATGGTAAGATGTGGATTTTAATTAAATGAATTAAGGATATATTATGTGAATGTTAACAAAGTTTGCAAAAAAAAGTGAATGGCATCATTACAAGTGAGCATGCTTTCTGTGATTTGCGTATCTCTTGAATGTAAAGTTTCATTTCTTCAGATTATTCTTTTCTTTCTTGACTACTACATCAGATAGATGTTCTATACCTCTAGTAGAAAGTACCTGTGAAGTGCATCTGAACAGGATCAAAACATTTGCCCTTTAAAAAAGTAATTTGGAGTTAATAGTAAAATAAGAGAAGTTACAATTTCAATCCTAAAAAAATCAAATCCAAATCTGGCCTGATTTTTTGACGTTTATTGTTTTATTGTTCAGTAAATGAAACCTAAATTTGTCATGTACTGTATTTTATAAAATCATTACATGTTCCTTCAAGCAAAGCTATGAAGTGGAAAGCTCTTATAGATTATATAGAAGTGAAGTTTTAACTCCAGTATAAACGCTTACAATTAGTATGAGCAACAAATGCTTTTGAAGATGATAATGGTGCATTTCCCTTGTATTGGATAGGAGTACAGGACATTATCTGTGCAGATGCTCTTGCTGCTCCTGTTCGTGGCATTTCAACAATGTGCAAGGTTCCTTGTCAAATCTGTTGTAAGTGACCTAATCACGAGCAGCTTTCTGTATGCCCATCCTTTCATCTGTAAAATCCTGGTTTCCCACTAACCAATCGGTTTCGATTCTAAATGTACACTCTATTTCTCTTTCCTTCTCCCTTGCACCTTACTATTCCTGTAGTGCCCTTTTCTAAAGTGTCCTCTTGGACTGCCTGGAAATCCCTTCGCTTTCTGATCTGTAAGAAACCACTTTGTTGACAATGGGCATGCTCAGCCTGTGAAATAGTGCATGATTCCTGCCTCTGAGCATTCTGTGATCAGAATGTAAAGGTACCGTGTCATCTGCTCAAATTTTGTTCATCAAGATGTCTCCTAATTTTCCATTTAGCTTCCAGACCAGCCAGCCTTGATAGTGGCAGAACATCCACTAGCAATAGCAATAACAATGCTTCACTTCATGAAGTCAAAGGTATGCTGTAGGTGAATTTACATACATGCTTCATTCCCATTATTTTCTCTCTGAGCTCATCTCTATAGGTTACTAAAAAACAACAACAAAAAAACCCCAAAAAATTCCCACAACACACTACAACATGTTTTTCTTTCATCATTTTATAGCCTTCATGCCCCAAATTTGGAAAGGATACAAGTATTAACAGAACTTATGTTTTCACTAAATGTTACAAGGGTGATACTAGTTTGTAAGTTTCAAACTCTTTTAAACCAAACCAAATCCAAGTAACAACATCACAAAATAAGAATACCCCCCAAATGACTTGAAAATTGCTTATTTTTAAGCAGAGAAGTTGCTGCATTTTTTTCTCCTAGCATCCTGCTACATGTGCACTGCTGCTGAAAAACTCCATAGTGTACAACACAAACCAGACAGAATGGCGTATGTGATACCATCCTGAAAAGTTTTATATTTTGTTTTTAAAGGATTAATAACGTTCCTGGATTTAACAATATTCTCTAAATTTCATCTGTTATGAGTCTCAATACGTTTTTGTTTGTAGTGGCCATTCTAGCTGGAGACCACGGTATGTGCTAGACTAGAACACTGCCAGCTCAAGACTTCACGTAATATTCATGGCTTGCATATGTTAAATTAAAACAGTATCTGTTTGTTTGGAAATTTAGAGAGGAATGCTAGCTTAACATTTTTATTTGTTTCTTTTCTGTCTGCTCCCTTCTGTAAAAGATTCTTTGTGGTATTCCTTGCCCCAGTTTGTATACAGTATTAGAAATTTCTGTTGCAAACAGTTTATCTTTCTTCAAACAGTTTCATTTCTTAGGAGTAACATGAAGTAGGAAATACTTGATTATTTATCAGTATTTTTTTAAGCAGTTCACAATTACTGAAAAATAGAAAGAATCGGTGTTGTGGAGTTTATTTTGCATTTAATGCCATATGCTTCTTTAAGGTCACAGTTGTAGTAAACCAGAAGTAATGGCAGAAGCTGTTGGAGAAGCATCATTCCTAAATAGTTCTTGTTGAAGAACTCTGTTGGAGAAAATATTTTCTTTCCATTCCATCCTTTGTATTTCATTTAATGTAAAACTCATCAATAGTATACTAGAGCGTGCACCCACAGTGATGCTGAACAAGACCAGAGGCGTATCTTTAGCCTCTTGGAATATAGTATTAAGTAGGTGGAGGCCCAGATTGTCAGTGAAAGGTGGGGTTTTTTTATTCAAAAGCTATCATGTCATGGTTAAAGAGCGGTAAGAGGTAAGTCAGAGCAGGACAATTGTATTAATACTATGCTTGGTTTGAGTAAAAAAGGACAACTGGATTTTTTTAGTATTTTAAATAGAATTATTGTTAACTGAATCTGATAATGTTCCAGATTTGAGTAAGGTTATACTGTTTAACGGCTTTCATGTATTTTTTTCTTGTGGAATACTTAATCCCATTTACCCCAAAAGCAGGTGCAGTTAACAGTCAAAGCAGGCCACAGAGTCACAGCAGTGGAGAATTTAGTCTGCTACACGAACATGAGGCTTGGTCTAGCAGCAGCAGCAGCCCCATTCAGTATTTGAAAGGTCACACGAGGTCTAGTCCTGTGCTCCGGCAGCGAACGCCTGAAACACTGGATAGTCGCGGAAAACACCTCAAAACCGGTTCTCCTGGCAGTGAAGTTGTTACCCTGCAACAGTTTTTAGAAGAAAGCAACAAGAGTACCTCAAGTGAGGTTAGTTTAAAAAATATTTCAGCACGTATTATCCAACATAGGGACACAGAATTAACAGCAGACTTAAGAGTGAGTAGAATTGCTTTAAACCTTTGTGCAGATACTGGTTACACCTGCATTAAGTAGCAGCGTAGACAGTATCCTGATAAACTGTGCTTGCTGTATCACACACAAAATCATTTGGAATTTCGCAGCTTGACCCCTTACGGATCACTGAATTAGGTAAGAAAGTCGATCTCTGTCTCACAAAATTGTCCAGTGCGCTGCTGCATGGCAGGCTCCTCAGAGTGCTGAGGGAAGGCCGTACGCTCAAAGTAGGCTTACTGTTCTTCTTCCAGTTCAGCCACTGTCTTCACTAAGAGCACTTGTCAGGTCTGTCTTGCATCACCAGGAAGGAAGATGCTTTACTTCATTCCCTGGGGAGAGACTCTTGTCTGCTTCAGTTTCATCTTTTTAACTCTACTGGGCAAAAAACCCTGACCTTGGAGCTCATTGAAATCCAAGAAGAATAAGACAAAGAGAATGTTTCTTGAAATGGGTGACAGCTTGTTAGAAGCCCCAAATCACCTTTTCTCTGCTATATTCCATTTTCTTCATCACTAGTTCTGGAGTAGATCTTTCTGAAGCCTAGAAGTGCTCTAGGATAAAGCAGGCCAGTGGCTGTGACTAGGGCCATCAAGAGTAAGGACCATCCTCCGTCTTTTTTTAACGATACAACCGAAATTGAAAAATAGACATTCACAGCTGAATCAATTTGTGCAGTCTGGGATAGTGACTTGAGTCTGTGCTAAGTTTCTGGATTTTTTGTTAGATACTTAAAATGACCCCTCACCTGTGGTCTCTCTGGATTTTTTTCTTTTTAAGCATTAGACAATACTCTTGGGGCAGTAGAAATAAAAGAAGCCACTCAAGTCATCAAGTCTGGTCCACTGCTGTTCATGAATCACAAAATCTCTTTCATAGCATCACAGAATCGTTGAGGTTGGAGGGGGATTCAGGAGGTCTCTTTCCAGTCTTCTGCCAGGGCATCTCCTTGGTGCTCTTACCTTAATTCTTTCCAAATTGTCTCTTTCGCCGTTTTGAAAGAAGACTGCAGTCTTTCTCCACTGAGTGTGAATAGTATTCACCTCAGCTTCTTTTTTTCCTAGCTCTGAAGTCTTTTCTCCAAAAAGAAAAAAATTGGGAACTGGCCAGTCCAAATTTAGGCACCACAAGTGCCTAAAGGTTATGTGTTTTGTATTACTTTCTGAGATTTTTGTCTTTATTATTTGAGTGTATAGAGAAAGTTTAAGCTTTTAGCTTCAGATGATCAGTCTAAGTTAAAATACTAGTCCATGTGAAATTGCTTAGGAAGTCCTGATAACTGATGGCAGAGGGCAAGTGAGTGAGAAGATGAACTTGAAGTTTTGATCATCTGATTTGTTGAATTAATCAGTACTGCAGGAACTAATTTTAGATAGTTGTGATCTGTCTGACATCATTTTCAAAGTACTTGCTTGTAAGCTGTACAGAAAACTCATGAGTATATACCATAAATGTTGAATACCGCTTCTGGATCGGAGAAATGAAAAACAAAAACTTTTTAGAATCTTTTGATTTATGTCCACAAAGATTGCTTAAGAGATGTCAAAATTACAATTTATAAACATGTAAGATGTTTCATTTTTTTGACAGATGAAATCTACAAGTGAAGAGAATCTTTTAGATGAAGTCATGAAAAGCTTATCTGAGTCTGCAGAGCTGACAGGAAAGGAGAAGCTAAGAAAACAGCCGTCCACCAGTTGTGGTATTGTGAGATCATTAAGCGTAAAAAATACAATTGAATTCTCAGATGGACGATCCTTTAAACCAGAACAACTTGTAAGGCCCAGCTTTCGTAAAACTGAAGATACCTTCTTTACAAGCTCTCCGATAAAATTTACATCAGGCACTCAAGGAAAGGCCAAATCCGTTAAAGACAAGATACAAGTGACTGTATCACAGCGACAATCAAGAGATTGCAATCCTTATGCTACCTTACCTCGTGCAAGCAGCGTGATTTCTACGGCAGAAGGAACCACTCGAAGGACAAGCATTCACGATTTTTTGTCTAAGGACAGTAGGCAACCTGTATCGGTTGATCCAGCACCATCCACCGCTGACAGAAGCGTTCCATCAACCTCTAGTGAGTACCCAGCACACCAGTTATCCTCTCATTTTTTTCACTGTGTGGCTTACAGAGTAGATTGTGTTCCACAAAGCGATGCAGCTAATACAGTTAAACCACGTAATTTAGGATGTAACTCTGATGTGCCTAAGACTTCAAGGATGGAAAGGTCAAATTTCCGTGAGAGAACTTTGCTAAGCACAAATGTCTTTAATGAGAAGGTCAGTGTATCTGGTAATGACAGCGCAGGATCCCTTACTGTGGCTCAGCCTTTTTTATCCCTTAACACAGAATTAGTTAGTAATATAAGTGGATTGCCTCAAAGATCTACATCAAATCTGTCAGCATTTAGATCTGTACCGAAAAATCAAGAGCAGCCTTCTGCTAATCAGAAGTCTGACCGTGGTGACCTACGGTCAGTTCTGACTAGTGAATTTGTTCCTGCCACCTCCATAAACACTAGCGAGGCTGAATCCCCGCTCCTCGTTTCTGAAGATAATAAAACTGTGTGGTATGAATATGGTTGTGTTTGATAAAGAAATTGTATTATCCTATATAAATATATATATACACACACTCCAATATGACATACAGGTGGTGTTCTCAGTGTCCACTGGATTTAGAGAAAATTTCACTACAACAAACAAACAGTTCCATGTTAGATCTGTGGGTGGTTGTTTTCCAAGAACAACGGCTATAGGGCTCGGTTGTGTACTCCAGCATGTTCGAATGTAAAATTGTAACCTCACCAAAGTTTGCATGAAACATTAATTGCACTGTATATATTTTTGCATGCCTTTAAAAGCCTTTATAATACAAGCTATATTTTTCTTTGTCAAGCATTACAAATATTTTGGTTTTTTCCTGTCCATTACTGAATGCATGTCAAACCAACTGCATGCTGCATTGCCAAAAATGGCTCGGTGAACAACATGCTTTCTGACACAAAGACCGTACTTTTCAGTTTGTATCAGTATTGTGCTTTCAGATGTGTCAGTAACACATTGATTTTGTATTTGGAGTAAAAATACTTTTCCCTCCCTTCTTTCGAAATTGAGATACTAATGAAGCATTTAGAGAGATTTCAGCATCTTACCCTTCTCATTTATGCCATGTCCTGGCATAAATGCACGTTACACAAGTTACAGCCCAATAATTCAGTGCTTCTAGCCCGCACAATAAATATGAATCACAGTTCATACTTACTAAAATATTTGAACATTACTAAATACAAAGATCATTTGTAATCCTCAACACAAATGATAATTCTTATGGAGAGGTAATAAATAGTCACATGATACGCAGCACTCAATGAAAAAACGACCCTTTCCACCTTTTCCCTTTTGTATGCTTTGTCTTTCCACGTCTGGTGTCCAAATGTGAAGTGTATGGTTTTATTAGGAGTCAAATAACAGAGTTTACAGGAGACTCCTTGTGATGTGTGGTAATAAAAACCTGTATTGATTATGGTGGAAATACATTTTTTTTTTTTTTCTTCTCAATAGAAGTAACACTAATACAATAGAAAACAAGATGTATAAGAAAATAACAGGAAAACTGTTAAATTAACACAGTTAAATAAAAGAAGATTAAAAAAATGCTTACAAGGTTATGGGAGTGTAGGAACAACTTGTTAAAGCCTAGATGACCAGCTAAAGAGAACTGTTGAAAAGTAATTACTCAATATGCCACTGTCTCTGCAATTGCTTGAAACTTCTTAATTGTAAATATAAACAGAGTTTAAAATTGTATCATACTTAAACTATCATTACATGAGGCTTTAGACATTAGGACTTTTCTGCAAGAGGAGATAGTTACTGACAGTTATTGTAGGCCAAAACTATACACGCTATAAAAAACCTGAATGAAAATACAACTAGAGGAAAAATTGAAAATAAATATTGAAAATAATGAATGTCATATTCTGATTTTTACAATTGAATTTATTTTGCCAGCAGTTTTGTGGCAGTCATGGTACTGCTGTGCGGGTTGAACTTTAATTCCGTAGTGTTTAAGTAGGGAGGGGTAAAAGTGCTGCAAATACAGGGCTCCTCAGGGAAGAGCAGCAGGCGTCCCACGTTTCCCTGGGGAAAAGGAGTGAGGGGAGAAGACTGGATGTCTCAAAGACGTTCTGTGGACGGTAGAATTACCGTTTCAAAATGTGAAGCAGCCATCCTTTGCCGTGTCTGCGGGCATCCATCATTGTTGGACTGATAAATTTCTCACTTCTCTTCAGTGTTGTTCGCAGTGTGTTCTTAGTTCTTGCTGTATTCCCTTGAGAATTGTCTCACTGTTTAAAAATAATAAACCCAAACCCAAAATATAATCTTAATTTCACGCACATTTACTCGTGGAGTGAGATCAGTGTGCTGACCTTGGGTCATGTCATTTGACTTCATTTCCATCGATCTGGACTTGTGTTTGGATTAGCTTGGAACTGAACAGTGCTGCTATCTGAAGGGACGTGCGCATTACACGTTTTGCAAGTTATTTAAGGAAGTGTAGAAAAAAAATCTCGTTAGCTCTGAGAGTACTTATTATAAACCCATACTGTGCTATCAGTATCTGTATTTTTCTTCACTGATTGCAAGCCTGCGTCTTGCAGTGAGGCTGCTTGTTACGATCAGAAGAAGGTTTGTAATAGGGGTAGTACCTTCTGCTTAGATCAACTGCTGTTGTTTGAGAAACCGGCTAAGCTTCCAGGCTTGCTGTTACCTTATTTGCCAGCCGAATTTGCTTAGGTCCTTAGACTGTTGCAGCTACAAAAAATACCAGTATTGTCTCCAGGTGCGTGTATAATAAACTCTCCAGCATGACCACTGAACCCTGATTTGTAATGGTGAGCAAGGCCAAGGTCTAAAGAGAAATGTTGGAGGTTCCCCCTGCAGAGCGATGTTAAAGCTTGCTGTCAAGGCAACAAAATACATTTTTTTTTTTTCCAGCCAGTGCCCATGGGCACTTCAGTTTGCATTGTTTCATTTCTTTTCACAGCACTAAGCTGTTGCATACAAACCAGATCTGACAGTGAGTATTTATGCCTGATATTTAATGTCTTTTTAGCCTGTGTTTTACATTAGTGGGGGGCAGCATTAAAACAGCTTCTCTCTTAAACGCAAAGACCTTCAGTATAACTGTTAGTGTCTCTGAACACTCATGTCTCGGATCCTCAGTGCGAGTTAGAAACTAACCGTGTCCAGCTCAGGCTGCTATTTTGTGTTGTTTTATAAATTTGTAATGAATTAAATTTCAGTTCTGAGGTTAAGAACTTTTTGTGCTCCTATTTTTGCTCCGAGTTCAGCTGCAGCAGCGTGCTGCTGGAGACTTTATAAAGTCTCTGAAAAGAAATTGTCAACATTTGTTTATTGTATATGAAAGAAAACAGATGTTTTCATGTAGAGGATCATTTTTCCTCCCTTTTTGGTCTTTACACTCTAACAATACATACACCATGGATGTCTCTTTCGGTCTGTGCTCAACTAGTGGAAGGATCTGGGAAATTCCTTTCAGACCCAATCACTGGCTGGCTGTAAAACACTCGCTGCGCTTGCTTTTTCCTTGGTCCCTGCTGACTTTAAGAATCAGAAGTTAGGACTCTGCATGGTAATTCTAAACGCTAAATATGTGGCTGCTGGTGAAAAAAAGGTTTTGTTGTTGGGGGCCAATGATTTGCTTGCAGTGAAAGGTTTGCTTGATGCTTTGCTTTAAGTGAACAGTGAATTCAGATACTGCATTTTGCACGCTCAGGCTGTTGCATGCAAAGGTAGTTTTCTGGTTTGTGGAACTGAATGCCAACGTTTCTGTCAATGTATAGCAGGTGAAAAGTGCAAAGATGAGTTACATTCCCTGCTGGGTTCAGTCAGCCCTGACTACATCCAATTGTTTTTCCTTTTCATACAGGCAGAAATTTAGGGTTAGTTTATCTAAAAGTTAAGTATATCTGATTGTGACTTTGAAAATAATACCTGGTTACTCTAAATGCTAAGATGAATTTTAATGAGTAGGCCTTTCCAGTGAGTTTCTTCTATCCCTCTCCTCTGTCCTTTCCTCTAAAAAAAGTGTTTATATATCCTTTTGCTCTACTAATAAGTAGAATGTATTTTAATGCATGAGGGTTTTTTTCATGTCCTGATAAACACAATGAATAACGTGAAATGCTTTTCTCTGCAGATGTGGAAGCTATCCCAGAAAGCAGAAATTCAAAAAGCAGGTCTAGGGAGCAACAAAGCTCCTAATTCTATTACCCACTACATGAGATGTGGGCCAAGTGGTGAGTTTCCTGCCCAAAACGTAAATGAGATTAATTTCATTTACAACAAACTAACAGCATTACCTGTAAGAACAAGTGCACTTTGCATTAACCAGATGTCAATACTGCTTGCTTAACTGGCTTCTATCTTGCTTATTAGTTAAGCCAGGACAGGTCAGTTTACAGCAGTTATTTTGCCTGTGTAGGCAGGGAACTTCATCCTGTTTAGCCTTTTGCCTATAAAAATTACATTTATTTGTGTTTTTCAAAGCTGTTGAAGAAGAAAGTTCAAAGAAATCACATTAAGAAGTAACATTGAAGTCAGTTCTTAGAAAGGGACAGATTAAAAGAAAAGTTTAACAAAACATATAAAGTATTCTGTGCTACAAGGAAACTGCCTTTTTATAAAGCTTGTCTTTGGCATTCTGTCCTTCTCTTGACTTCATTAAAACATCTTTGATGCATGCTATTAGTGCTGTTAGTTCTGTTAGCGACTTAACTCTGTGTTTTACATTTCTACACTTGAAGCTTTTCTTATGTTCTTTTCTCTTTCTGCCTTCCAACTGAACACAGAGAGAAAAGTGTCCTTCAGTATCTCAGTGTGAAGCCTTTATATCTGAAGTAACAAGACAGCGACTGTAGGAATCATTAATAAAAATTAAGGGAATTTTTTTACGTTCTTCGTGACTAGAGCAGGCGAGAAATAAAAACCTACCTACCTTCCTTCCTTCCTTGAATCAAGGAGCTCTACCGGAGTCTACTGCCGAAAATTTGTAGATGGTCTTAGGAATTATTGCACATTGCACTGTTAAGATCTACTGAATAAAGGACAGTTCTCATCTCCCTAAGGACCAAGGTCTCAAGAATTACTCCAGGAAAAAAAAAACAAAACTTCTTTCATCTTCTGTTTATGACATTAGCCACTGATTTGCTTAAGCTTCTGCTAATAATTAGCCAAAAACCCCCTAACTAGCAGTTTATATTTACTTCTGTAAATCTCAAATAAATGCTGTAGTATTTTGTTGAAAATGACTGTATATACAGGTACAAAAACCTCACAGCTTGCTGGCACTTCACGGCCTTATTTGGTTAGCATAATCTGCATGAAATTGCTCTTTAAAAAGTTTATGCTGATTTTTGTTGCATACTGCAAGAGAAAAAATTGTTTACCTACATGAAAAAGTTCCATAACTAACAAAAGTGGGAGTCATGGGATAATCGTATTATATAGAAATTGTTCGTCATTTGTGTTTTTCACATTCCCGAGTTATTCTGCATATATATGTTCGGATGTTTCTGACAGGAAATTGCCAGGTATGATTTTTCTATAACTTTTATTTTAATATAAGGGTGTTTTCAACAAATGGCATTTCCAGGATAAGACTGTCTCATGATGTTTGTGTATCGACTGATTTATTTTTTTTTATTGTCTTTTGACATGAGCTGATTGTGGCTTAGGAGGTTTCTTGATGGCAAAAAGAAATGTAAATAATATCAGAGGCATTTTACAATCAGTTCCCCTGAAGGTTACCTTTTATTAGTAAGAAACGTTTTGTTCATTATTGATTTATATTAAAGCCAACAAATGTTACTGGTACATTCAGTGGTTGCCTACATTTGTTGTCTGGAAGGCACTTGCAGAGAGCTCAGGAGAAGTGTACGTGAATTTATAAGCAGACTCAAAATGAGTTATCATAATTCTATTTAATTACAAATCAGTACATTCACATTCCTGCTCTAAAGGGTTACGTTAACTGTATAACCTCGTAGTGTCCCGCTTCCAACTTCTACCTATGGCTGCCTCCATTCACATAGGTCAGCTTCGTCAACTTAACGACTCGTTTCCTGAGGCTCCTGGGTTTGATCATTTACAAACTCTCAAGCTGTCAGGGACAGTTGGACCAGAATCATTTTTCACTGGAAAGAGAATGCAGTTCAGCAGATTCAAAAGCATACTGGCAAGTCTTTTTTAAATTATTATTTTATTGGAATTTTGTCAAAAAGGGGAAAAAAGAGGAAAGACCAATAAGCTTTAGAAGAGGCTATTTTCTTGGTGTTTTTTTTTTTTTCCTTAAAGTGACTTCCTTCTGAAATACTTTTTCTAATAAAATGTGCTAAAAGATCTAGATCTAAACAGAGTATTTTGGTTTTACCATATAAACACTTGGTTTAGCCTGGGATTGTTTTCACAGAGAATTTAAACTTTTTTTTTTCCTTAATTGAAAATAGGACCAATTTGGCAGCTTTCCAGTATATAGAATTGCCGTTCTTCCTCTGAGGAAGTTTCTGGCATTTCATTAAAATGATTGGTTTATTTTAATTACCAACTCATACCAGCATCCATTTCTGGTCCCTTATTCTCAGCATCAAGATTTTCGTAGAATTTTCACCGATTTCGGAGGAAGCATGGTGATTTTCGCAGAGTATTGACATAGATCAGCAATCCCAGAAGCCATCTGAAGCCCAGAGCACTCCAGAAATCCAGCTCCACATGTTTTTTTGTAGGCAGCCTGAGCTCAGTTGCATTTGGAGTAATTTCCCGTGTGGTAACTGATACTATGAGGTTTTTGAGAAGGATTCAGGCATTCCCGACACTGCAATGACAGCTACGCAATGTCACTGGCACGGCGGGTGGGATGGATGGTCATGGCTAGAAGAGGTGCGGTGTCTCAGGCTGTACACCCCTAGACAGGTAATCTGAGCGTTCCTGTGTGAACTCAAAGCTCAGGGTGCAGCTGAGTTTCTCCCCCAATGCCAGGTGAGACAGGCAGAACACACTGTAGGAGAAAAGTACTCAACGCAGTAAGAATTGGGTGCTGCGCCTGCTTTCTGGGCTGTTCTTGTACCACAATATAGGCAGAGCCATACGGACTGAAGGAAGAGTTGCCTTTACAGAATTTCGTAGGCAGAGATGCACTCTGGAATGCCGGTAGCCCTTACTAAAGGCAAAGTTGTTATGAAAGAGAAAGGAAATACCATAAATAATAGGGAAATTATATTTTCAAGCTCGTTTCAGGGTCTGATTGTGACTGGGTTCTCCTGGCTCTGACAACAGAGGACTGGTGCACTTCAAAGCATTAAACCCTAACTGTTTAGTAGCATTACTATTTTTAGAAGAACATGTGTGTCTTGAATTAACAGATTGAAACTCGTAGTGCCAAATGCTGTTTGTATCGACAGAGTCTGAGCAGTCGCACGTGTTGAGGTAGATTCTGCGAGACCCTGGGAATTGGGCAAGAGCAGTGCATCGCCGTGGCCGCCTGGCACGTGCTTCTCTGCCGGGAGCTGTGCAGTCGCAGCCAGGGCGTAGTCATAAACTTCACAGTTGCTGCTTAA
Organism: Balearica regulorum gibbericeps; assembly: GCF_011004875.1. Lineage (NCBI taxonomy): Eukaryota > Metazoa > Chordata > Aves > Gruiformes > Gruidae > Balearica > Balearica regulorum. Next base: position 124,492,264 of record NC_046186.1, read on the forward strand.
TGGATAAGGCGTGTCAGAAGCAAAGCCCCTCATCCCAAACCCTGAGCGACGTTCCCTTGTAGGACAGACTCGGCAGGAGTTTGGGGGCAGGATTGGTCCCGCTAGGTCAGAGCCTGGCGCAGGTCAGGTTCGTGTGCCGGGGTCCTGGCTAGTGCCCCTCTGCCACTGCAACCAGGTTTCGAGCCACTTTGTCTCCATCAGTACAGGGGCTGGAGTGGGATCATTTTCTTTTTCCTTCATCTTTCCAGTCTGTGCCCTTAAAATAAAACAAAAATGTAGGTTTAATTTGGGAGCTGCCTCACATTTCCTGAAACGCGAACTCCCAGGGGAAGACCACAGCGGCTGTCAGCGTACAACAAGAGTACACACAGCTTTTTACCGCAAGACTTGCCAAATCTGTCACTGCTAGTTCAAGATTACAGAAGAGGTTGTAGTACTATATAATGTATATTTTTTATTTCCTTTTGTGATAGTCTGCTGAGGACTTAGTAACATTCCCAACATGTATTATTTCTAAACTTTTCCCAAGACATGATGCAGCCTCAACAAAGGAGCTCGTGTATCATTTTTAGTTAGGTGATACTGTATGTGTAAATAATGCTTTGATATTAATAAAACTGCCTTAAAGGAATGTACCTAGGTGTGAAACAAAACTTAAAAAGCTCTTATTTAAAACTGTAATTTCCTTTACATATTGATTTTTTTAATGTTTGCCATTGTATACATTTATTAACGATGTTATTAAAATGCCAAACCAAATAATTTTTATTCTTATTTTGTGTGTACACTTATACACACTTTTTTCTGGAAACTGATGTTATTGGAAGGATATTGGTGTTAAGTAATGGCGTTGTGGTCAGTTGGTGATGTGTTCAGTGAGCGTTTCTTTCAGAAGGAAACCGATAAAACTGTAGCAGAATTTTTCTGGACAGTGTATAGTTTGTTTCGTGTCATTTATTTGCGTAGACCTGCGTAGCTTTTAACTATACACTATTTTGGTATTATTTAAAATTTTAAAAAGACACTAATTTCATAAGTAAATACAAAAAGAAATCATTATAGATTTGCCAAATGTAGTATTTGACACTTTGCTTTTGCTTGGTCGTTATTTTTGCCAAGACAAGTCTTAGAATCTCTGCTGAGGACAAAGGTAGTTAAATTTTAGGTAGCACAGATTTTTAAGATTCATGAAGCATTGTAAACTGCTATTGTGCACATGTCTTGTGAACAATTTTTCACATTTAAAGCTTTCTGGATGGAAAAACCTTGACAAGTCAATATTATTTTTTATGTGAGAAGGGATTTTGGGATACCACAAAGAGGTACTCCTTAAAGGGGAGGGAGAGTGAGTGGCAAGCAGAGGGCAAGATAAATTTTAAAAGACGTGTCGGACTGTTATCTTAACATCTCATTTAGTAATGCATTTGTCAATCCAGAGTTCATTGATCAACCCAATATTGCCAAATACCAGCTGTTCCTTTCAGTCTTTTAGTGACAAATCGAAAATCACACATATTGGACATCCTTTGAGTGACTCTTCCTATAGCTTCAACATTTTTAGGTGAGTCCTTTCCCATTTGAGAGGGCTGCCAGGGGTCGGTTTGTCCCCTCCTAGTGTGGTGGGGAGAACTGCTGTACTGTGAAGTATTCTGTCATTAAGCTCACCTCTCTGAGATCAGGTGCCAGATCCTTCAGAAATGAAGGAAGCCACGGTAAGGATGTTTGTGAAGTAACTTGCCTTGCCCTAGAAGATGCTTTTTCTCACTCAGTTAGTGGTAGTTGTTCATTCCGTAGAATTTTATTTCTGTTCTGTCTCGGCTCGTGTTAACACAGTTGCTTGCCTTTAGGCACTTTGTACGTGACATTTTGGTTCAGCTGTGCTCAAAAGCCCTTTTCCCCATCACCTTCAGATTTTTGTCCCTCACTTTCACTACGCCCATCTTTGGGTTTTGTGTGGGTACTCGTTGCCACAGTACGCTTGCTGGACTTCGTGGAGTTTCTGCTGCTTCTGTCTTCGACACACAAGCTGTTTGAAGGGGGTTTTTATTCATTTAGGCAGGAGAGAGGAGGAGAAAGAATTGGATTAGCAGGTTAACGTTGAGAATGGGCTGGTCTTGTGATAGTAGGTACTTTTCTATACAAAATCATCTATTGAAAGCCAGGTTGGCCTCCTCTTAAACACACGGACGATTGTTCTCCCTGAAGGGAGAAGCTCAAGTACAGCTGCTTGTGCCGTTCTTTCCATTTCTGTAGGTGCTGGTTAAGGCATAGTGGAGCAGAGAAGATGCACGTCCTCATGGGTTCCTGAACCTGTAGAAATTGTGCACAAACGCTAATGCAGTTCAGGGTTGTATTAACTGTCCTCCCAGGTCTCACCCAGACACCTTACACCTGGTCAGGAGCCCGCAGTGACATCATTCCTGGAGCTCTTCTGCCAGGAGAGAGGCTGGTACTGGGGTCACACCCCGTCTGCTGTCAGATGGCTCCCTCCTCTTCTGCCAGTTCAGGAGGGGCTCTGGAAAGGGGTGAGGCATGCACCTGTCTTCACGGGGCAAGTAGTAGTCAGAAGACTTAATAACCCTTTCCCAAGGGGAGGACACTGTGAAAGTCAAAATGCAACTAAAAACGTAGACAATCAAACGAGTCTTCTGTAGGGTAGCGAAGTTGGGTTTTCTAGGTAAAAACCAAGCGATGTGTAGTAAGGGATAAATGGGTACAGGTACACAATTTAGACATCGGTGTGTATTGACATATATATTATAACTTCTACGTTAATTTCTTATTTCCTAATGATGTTGTTTTAAGTTTAAACCTTCAAGGCCAGTACTGCACATGGAAAAGTTCTGGGTTTACCCATTTTATGAGTAAAGACTATAACACTATTTAAATGATGCCTTTTCTACTTACTGGTTACTTAGTGCTAAATTGCAAATATGTCTTGTCTTTTTAAGAATATACTGTTAAACTTCCCATAACCTGAAGACAGTATTTTTTTCTCACCAGATTATACAGTATAAACTTACACAATTGAAAAAAATGAAGGAGTAAGCCTGGTTTTTTTCAAATTTTATTTGTAATGAGACTTTCACCAGTTTTGCTCTACAAAACCTATGCCTAGCAATAGAAAAGTGAACTTCATCTACCTACTGTCTTCATCAAAATGTACGATGATGGGCTCATGGCCTGTTGATCTCACGAACTTCAAAAAGTCATCGGGGCTTAAGCCCATGGTTGCAGCATTTGTCATTGGATGAAAATACACCTTTTCGTGGCCGCCTTCCAGAAAACCAGCATCCAGTACAAAAGTCACATCTCCCTGGTCACAGAAGAGGGCGAGGGGTGTCGCACAGCCCTGGCCCACTTTTAGCTTCTCCAGCATGGCGTTTTCATCAGCAAATCTTAGGTTTCCACTTCCGACACCCAGTTGTTTAGCAAGATCATTTAAATTGATTTGCCTGTTGTGCAGAACAGTCACCAGCCAGAACCCTTTCTTCTTTTTGTCTTTAAGAAAAAGGTTTTTACTGTGACCTCCTTTCATGTGTTGGACATGAGGCATCATTTCTTCAACAGTGAACACCTGGAAAATACAATCAGTGTAGTGTGAGGCTCCAGATCCCCTTAGACTTTTAGTTGCGTACTGGCAGGTATCTTTTGTTAGATATTTAGAAAATACTGAATGTTATACTCGGCCTAAAAACTGTACCCTTTTATGAAGAAATTTTAAGAGTAGCACAAATAAATCATGACATACTGCTCCTGCACACTGTCTGAATCATTTCTATCTCATGTATACAGCAAGAATATCACACTAAAAATGCGAAAAGGCCCCAGCAACGCTTTTTGCAGCTCCACCACAGACAGACTGATGTGCTGTGTGTACTTTCAACTAGGAGTGAGAAAAAGGTTGGAAAGCATCCTAGATACTGGTGATTTTGTGATGAAGAAGTGGATGAGCCATAGCTCTGACAGGGAACTGGAGGGGCAAAGGGGCATCTAGGGGACAGAAACACGGAGGGAGGGAACAAACTGGTGGGGTCGTTGGAAACGGCCCAAAAACCACCAGCCAGGCCCAGCATCTGTAGGTCTATCTAGTGAGAAATGCAAAGTCTGACACTTTACATACCGATACTTGATCACGGTAAAAAACCCACGCATGCCTAAAACAGCCCTGTAGCCTCTTCTGTCGTGTTCCTACATAGAATTCTATTTCCACATTTAAAAAAGATGCGGAGGATGCCAAGATGCAGCGCGGCCGCACGCTGCCACCGCGGCCCGCTCGGCAGGGGCCAAGGGCAGCGCCAAGGCCCGCGGGGAGAGGTTGGTGGCGGTGGCGGCCCCTACCTCGGGGTGCTCGGCCGTGACCGTGGCGATGCCCAAGTCCCGCAGCCGCTGCGCCAGCGCCTCCCGCAGCTCCGGCACCGCCGCCATCTCCGTCCTGGGCCGGGCAGAAGGGGCGGGCAGGAACCGCCACCACCGCCTCTTCCGTCGGGCAGCGCCCTTCCGAGGCGTTAAACTGACACGCCGCCCCTCCCGCGGGAACCCGGAGGCCGTGCTACCCGGTGGGAAGAGCTGCGGTGCGGGCAGCCCCAGCCCGGCCGGCTCCCTCGGGGGGGATCCGTCGGCCGGGATGAATCCTTGGCAGCTCGGCCAGCCCTGGTGGAGGGCACAAGGCTGGACCGGCCGCTGAACCAGGTCCGTTGGCAGTTTCTGAACACGAAGGGTGCTGTAAATAGAATACATTTGCCATAGGTTTGGATAAGGAAAAAAATCCCTAAGCTTCAGGCTGGATATAACGGCTGAATGCGTTATTGCTGTAACACTTTCACTTCGGAAGTTTTTTGGGTTTTTTTTCATAATTTAGATCTAAAGCGTGTGCACACAGGATGCCCTTCAAAAAATTGGCAGCCTTGGCCACCGGGTCAAACTGAAAGCAGGGCAATTTGGTGCCGGTTGCTGAGGCCCTTGCCTTAAACCCAAACCCTGGAACAGGATACCCAGAGAGGCTGTGAAGTCTCCGTCTGTGGAGATGCTCAAAGCCCAAGGGGACAGGATCCCAAGCAGCCTGCTCCCTCTGACCCTGCTCGAGCCAGGGCTGAGAGGGTCTCCAGAGTTCTGTGGTCTGTGACACACCAGAGACCAGAGCTTGCTGCCTCTTAAGAGGCAGAACAATCCAGCTGTCCCTCCCGTCTTAGGGCTCCATCCTCCTGCCATCCTCCTTCTGCCTCACCTAGCTGGAGAACAAAACCCTCCATAACGCTTCTCCGTATGACTCCCCGTACCTCCCCTCCCACAGTTCAATATATTTCATGTTGCTTAAAGCAATCTCTTTCCTTCTCAAATAGTGACATTAAAACAATACATTGCTTTGACACACACCAGGTTTTCACATCCAATGTGAACTGTATTTGGTTCAAATATTGGTTTCAAAACAGGTATCTCTCTCAAATATGTACCAATTAAATTGTTCTTATACATGCTTATTGTAATTTCAGGTGCTAGCTTGTTGCCTATATACAGTTTTGCTGAAAATGTTGCTGCTAAATAAGGAAGTTAAGAAATACTCAAAGTTAGAAAAATCAAACCAAACATTTAATTATGCACACTGCCTAAAACACGAAAACTGCATAATCAAATGTTAATTTTTAAAGGCAACCAATACTAATCAAGAATTGCAACTTGCAACTAGTAAAGCCAAGGATTAACGGCCACATAATTAAGTGGAAAATATTTCTACAACCCAAACCATCGTCCTGACCTATGACATCAGAAACGACTTGTTTTCAGTTTGCCCTTTGGAAAACAGGCAACCTATAATAAAGCTTTCAATTAAAACAGTATGAATCTGTGGTTAAGAGACATGTGGATAAAATACGATTCCATGCTAATTCCCAGAGACTTACAGCAGCACATAGAAAGATTTCCAGGCAGCATCCAACAGAAGATCAACTCAAAATGCACGTTTGCAGTAAGCTCTGGTGACTGTTTTGCATGCCAAATTTTTCTTGCAAGCGCGCAGAAAACCCATGTGAACTACCGCAAGTTCTGCGTTACTGGCAAAGTGCGTCAAATACACAGCTCAAACATATGTAGAGGATATTACGGTTATTACTCGTAACACGCAATTTGCAGCTGCCCAATGGAGATTGCTGTGGAAGCAGTGCTGTCCCAAGCGGACCCCAAGGCTAAAGGATGTCATAGGATGTAACCTGGGATTATCTCTGGGTTTTACAAACGGCATTAATGAGGGAACATTAAGGATTTTTCAAAAAACACTTACAGAGCTTCCTCATCCATTTTTTTTCCTAGTCTATTAAGTGATATTATTTTAAAGATGTCAAATTAGAGATATATATATATATACACACACATTAAAAAAAAAAAATTCAAAACCCTAGGATGAGGGTAAGACAACTCAGAAAAAAGTCACCGGCATTTCCAGCGACGCAGCCCGGGACCTCCGTCCTGTGAGGAGACACCCCCCCCCCCCCCGCCCGATCCTGTGAAGGAACTTCCCTCCGTCCTGTGAGGAGACCTCCCCCCCCGCCCGATCCTGTGAGGGAACCTCCCTCCGTCCTGTGAAGGGAGGCTCCGCCCCCGCCCGATCCTGTGAGGGAACCTCCCTCCGTCCTGTGAGGAGATCTCTCCCCCCCGCCCGATCCTGTGAGGGAACCTCCCTCCGTCCTTTGAGGGGAGGCTCCGCCCCCGCCCAGGGAGCCGGCCATTGCGGCGCGCGCAGCCGGCCGCCACTGCGCCGGCGCGGTGCCCTCGCGCCACTCGGCGCCTGCGCAGAGAGCGGCTCGCCCGGCCTCAGGCACTGAGGGCAAAGTGGGGAGGGGGGAGGAGCCGTTGGTGGCGCGCGGGCGGCCGTTGCGTTCCCTCAGCGAGCCTGACAGGGCGGGGAGCCGGGCCGGTCAGTCAGCCATCTACGGCTAGCGCTGTCCCGGGGCGGGGGTCAGCGGGGGAAGGGTATGGGGGGCTGGGGCCACGGGGAGGGCTGCAGCTGGCAGGTCTCGGGAGCTTGGCGGCCTCGCAGTGTGCGTCGTTGCTGTGTAGTCCCGCTCGCAGCAGGGTGAGGCTGTTTCTGAGGCAGCTATTCGTGTTCGTGCCCGCCCCCGGAGGTGAACGCGGTTTGTTAGGCGAAAGGTCTGTGTAGCCTGATGGCTTCTCTGTAATACTAGCCAAAACGATGAGTATAAGAGAGTACGAGCTAGAGGAGTGCGCCTGTCCCGGCCACGGGTGACCCACGGGCCCCGAGAGCCAGGAGTGGTTTCTTTGCAGTTAGCAACCTGATGTGGATTTCTCCTCTGTGAGCTTGTCCAGTCTCGCCTTGACCTTACGTTAGTTTTCGGTGTGTGCAGCGTCTTGTGGCAGCTCCTGAGGGTTCCCTGGTTTTACCAATCCCGCGCCTTTAAAGCTCTCTTTGGGAGGGGGGAAGAAAAAAAAAAGTTGTTGTTTTTGGTTGGTTAGTTTGTCATCTGCTCATTTCCTGCAGGTATGCGGATACAAGAGAATTTTTAAACGGACCGCAGTCATTCTGAGAGGAACTGATAGCATTTCACTCATTTGGAGCTGCCTGGAAGATGGTGCAAAGCCACCTTTGAGAGAAGACATAGAAGGTATAGAGAATGGCATCACTGAGCAGATGGACAAAATAGGCACCTCTGAACAAGAAGAGAAGTTCAAATAGGAGGCTGTTGCACAGGATAATTAGCACATTTACTCAGACCAAAGTTAAGATGGTTAAAACAAGATGTGGGATGATCTGACAGAAGCGTCTTGCAAAGCTTAATTGCTAAACCAGGGCTTATCCTCAAAGGACGTCTCTGTCCATGTGACAACACTGGTATTACTACAGTGCTCTAGTCTTTTGGTGGTGGTATATGCTCATGTAAGTGGTATTTGCAAATGTGTTTTACTGGCTTAGACGGGTTGGTTGCACCTGGATAACTATCAGTAGAGCACAAGGAGTGCAAATTTCCTTTTTTTTTTTTTTCCCCCTAGGTAATGTCAGAGAACCTGAAATGAGTATTTTAGTATTTTATATTAAAGATACATGGAGATAGGTGAAAGATTAGTAAGCTGTGGTGATATTCGTAGATCTGTGTGTCTGCAATGGGATAGTGGAGAAAGGTGAAGCACTTAAGGAAACTGAAAAACTGGAACAGTTACTAAATAGTTCAACTTTTTCAGCATTAAAAAGCCTGTTTCAAAACATAACATTTGTGCTTTGTGTTCCTGTCTGTGTTATCATATGAAAGAGTATCTTTCAGCTTTGAGGCTGATTTCAGTGTGTCCTTTGTGTTTTCAGTGAGGAAATGAATCGAGGTCTGATACGAAAGTTTGAAAATCTGATCCAGTTACGTGGTGCTTGCTGGCAGCTGCGTACTCTTTCCTACAGAAAAGTTTATAGAGCACAATGGAAGCCTGTGCAGTCGTCTGCACATCCCGTGTGGTCCGTTCTTCTGTATCCGCAGTGCTGGCAAAAGGACAAATTAATCAGTACTGCCTTATCGCAACGCAGACATCTAGCTACAAAGGAGGTAATTAACAAAATCCAATAATCTCTGGTTTTATGTGAGATTTCAAAGTACAAGAGCTTAGTTTGAGCATTTTAATTACAAAAAAAAAGAGCCTTATTAATGAATATAGAGAAGTTGTTTTAAATTTATAAGACAAAATGTACTTAATGTATGACTGTATTGTGAGCCCCTCTCAAATATTGATTTAAAGTGCTTGTACCAGCAGCATTGTGAATCTTGCAGAGGCAGGAGGAAATTATTACAAACAAAAATGAAAATTATTTTGTTGGTTTTTCCTCTTTGTTTTGAAAAATTAAAAAATGAAAAAAGATTGTGTAGTACGCTATACATTTTAAATATTCAGTATGATCTGTTAAGTCATGTATTTATTGTAATTCAGTAGTATTGCAGTAAAAACGATGTGTTTACATCATATGGTTTGAGACCATTGTCTTTTTAATACTGTTTTTATTATTTCTTAGTTTATGCCAGCTATGTGTTCCTATATACGTGTCTAATTCCATATAGGAGACAAAAAAGAAGAAAAAGAAGGTACCACTGACAAAAGGTGAAGTGGAGATAAGGCAGAAGATGACTATTGAGGAACTTGCACGAGCTATGAGTAAAGACATAGGTGAGAGCCTGCTCTCTTGTTTGAGATTAATAAAAAAAAAACTCAAACTGTTGTGTTTCATTCAGCTGTGCCACTTTCATGAGTTGTAAAGGTGAAAATGTCTACTGTGCCATCAGTTAGTGGTTGCTAATCCCTCCTTTGGTAAGGTAGATTGTACCCATACCAAAGAAAATGTTGGTAGACACAATGGCAGACTAAAGAGGAAAAAAAGTAGGGCCATCCAAATTACCAGGCAAGACACTTTAATGTGAAGAAGCCAGGACTGTCTTCCATCTCTTATCAGAAAGGCTTCAGATCCACGTAGGCTGCTTTTTTATAACTGTGTTTCCTAAGTGCTAAATTATTCTGGAAGGAAAAACATTTCACGCTGGTTTGTCAGAGATGGATCTCTGTGAGTAAAGAATTCATGGCTAAAGAGAGAAAGCGCAAAAGAGCTTCAGCCCATAACTCAACCCTTAGGTATTCAGCTGGGAGCAGGAATCGGATTCAGGAGCAATATGTATTTCATTAAAACAGTCATTTGATTAACTAGGAGCAGGCAGGACTTGTCTAGAAACACTCCCCTCTTTAGGTGACTGCCCTAACAGCTGGGTTACCGAAGCAGGCTTGTTCTTTTAATCCCATGAACCATTCCTGTATAATTCCAATCTCTTTTTATCCAGCTGAGTGCTTTTTCTGGCAAACTTCCCTCTCGACAATGAGAAGAGAAGCAGAAAAGAAAAATCTGTCATGGCTTGCTGTACATTTGTGAGATAGATTTGTAATGGTACTTCGGTCAGCGTGTCTCAATTTTTTACTAGTGCAGTATGTTCTGTATTTTTGCTACAAAAGAGTGGCATATGAACAGATTTATCAAATTTCCTTCCTCCTTGAATCACTTCTTTGCTGTCTCATTTAGATAAGTTCCAGTTGTTCTCTTCTTTGGGATTAATGGAAAAGCAAGCTATGAAAATCTGAGTGAAAAATAAGATTGTAGCATCTAACAAGGCAGCCATTTTCAGTAAATCTCTCTGAATCAAGTTCTTCTCTGCAAGTATGCAGCATAACAGGAACTTTCAGACAAATCTAACTAAAGGAAAAATGCTTTGTGAATGAAACTTATTAGCATGATTTAAACTACTAATGAAAAAGTCTTAAACTGTATGAAGCAGGGGTTTTGTTGTCCCACATGTTTTTGTGGATGTAATTGTTAAATGCCTTTATCCTTTCTTCAGATCATATTTATGAAGCGCTGCTATACACAGACATTGACCTTGGTTCACTAGAACCAGATTCCATCTTACATGAAGATCATATCAAACTAATTGTTAAAAAATCAGGAATGAAGTATAAATCAGCAAAACTAAAAGAGGAAAAAGAAAGAGAAAACACAGATGCTGTGAAAAGGTAAGTTGTGAACTGTTCTTTTTGGCTCTTTTTATCCTATTTGTTTCTGCAAGTGTTTTTCATATACTGCATTTTCTTTGTTCTCATGGTATTTTGATAATACCGGGTATAGTCACGATCTGATATTTAAGAAGTAAAGTTTGCTATTTTGATTTCTTTGGCCATAAAACTGATACTTGGATTTGATTTGGTTTAGGTGAGCTTTTTCTATGCCGTTTTCTGAAGAAAAGCCAGTTCTTTGATACACTGAATTGCTGTATTAATTTATGCAGCCGTAAGACTGAGTATTAAGAGGGCTAACTCTGTGGTGTAGGTAGGATTTGTGATCACAGTGGGGAGAAGCTAGTCTCACCTCTTCGTCGCTGAGTTCTGGTAAATGGCTCTCCGTTAGCCATGGTGGGCATGAATGTTGCTCAGTGAACTTTCGTGGTATTTACAAAACACATTTTTACTTGTAGGCCTCCTGCAGACCCAGCAGTACTAACCCCACGGCCCCCGGTTGTTACTATTTTGGGCCATGTTGATCATGGGAAAACAACCTTACTTGACAGTCTACGAAAAACTCAAGTGGCATCAATGGAAGCAGGAGGCATTACACAACACATTGGTGCTTTTCTTGGTATGATTCAAGTGTATGTGCATGTGTATAAAACAGCTTACGCTCTGTCTTACCTAATGGGCTGACTTGCTGCCAGTTTGTTGGGGAAAAATGTTGCAACGTAAATAGTTTGTATGTAAGCAGTGAAAAAGGAAATGATAACTTATCACAAGTCATAAATATGTGGATGGAACTTTGACATGGTTTGTCTGTGCAGTTGAAATAGTATTTAGACCATTTTGGATTGTGAAAGATTCCAGGACGCTTTTTGTTTCCTGAGGAGCTAAAAACACCTTTGACCTCCATGCCAACAGTTATCTCTGGCTAAAATCTGTCATTAAAAAAGCTCTCAAAGAAGTGATGCTTGATTTACAATAGGTCAAATAAAGCTATGCGAAATGTTGATTTAAAAATGTACCGTATATGTTTGTTGACAGTGCATTTGCCTTCTGGGGAAAAGATAACTTTTCTTGATACTCCTGGACATGCAGCTTTTTCAGCCATGCGAGCAAGAGGTACCCATGTTACTGACATTGTCATACTGGTTGTAGCAGCAGAAGATGGAGTGATGCAACAAACTATAGAATCCATTCAACACGCTAAAAATGCAGGAGGTACGGTGTTTAACTTGTTAATATTGCATTTTTAAGTAAGTGGCAGTCCCAGTACACAAAGTTAATATACAAAGTGTATGTTACTATGCAGCTCAAATAATGAGCACTTTGCAGACAGAAAGTCTTTGAATTGGAATCCACAGAACTTGGGAAGTAACTGTCGTGGTCCTGTTCCTTCTCCCCTGAGAAGGTGTTTGAAAATATATTGAATGTTGCAGTAATACATAAAGACGTTAAAATACTAATATTTTTGCAAGACTTGCAGGTTTGTGAGAAAAGCAGTCATAGGGTCTGTGAGGGGGGTTGCTGTTGTTGTTTTTTTTCTTTCCCTTCCCTACTAGGATAACTCTTCCAGCTTACTCATGGTAGCTCAGATCTCCATGGCTGATCAGGGAATAGGCACCAAGTGAGATGATTTGTGTTTCTGCGTGGTCGTAACCTGCTCTAACCTTTTATTGCAATTGTGCTTGTAGCAGCAAGTTTTGGTTAGGTTGGTAATGAATTTGTTCTCTTTTTAGTTCCTCTTATCCTCGCCATTAATAAATGTGACAAACCTGAAGCTGATCCTGAAAGGGTAAAGAAGGAGTTGCTGGCTTACGATGTGGTCTGTGAAGAGTTTGGAGGTGATGTTCAAGCTGTAAATATTTCTGCACTCAAGGTAAAGTTTTGGTGGAAAAAATTATGGTGGTTATGGGCATCTAATATGTGCATACAGCTGCATTTTTATTTGGCAGTTGCAACATGAAATGCTTATCTTCCTGGTATTTGATACCTTACCATGAACTACATGTTGTTAGCTCTCACCAGAATTATTTGAAACATACTCCTGTCATATTTTGAGGCTCAGACCTTCAGTGAGCAATAACAACTCATTTTTCTTCTGGAAATTTAGTGGATATTTTTCAGGTTAATCCTGATTGCTGCTTCCTCATATATTTGCTCATTGTATAAAATTGGTGCAAAATCAAGGTTGGTGATAATGCTACACATGAAAAGAAAAATTCAAATGAGGGTAGATAAATATTTTTCCTAACACATACCTAGTCACAGGAACATAGATTTGTAGTGGTCTTACAAGATTTACCATCTTATCCTTGCACACAACTGATAGGTAAAAACTGAACTAAAATCTGAACTTCAGTTTTGTGGTGGTCAAAGCAGCTTTGTCCAAACTGATGCAACAGTATCTTAGCCTAATTGCTATCTTTCTAAATGCATCCCAAGTAATTTTCTAAAATTTCAGGCAAGTTCAAGATCTTTTGAAGTCATGCCCTTACAGTTTAAAATAGGCATACATAAAAATGGCTTCTCTGTTCACCTCTGTAGCACATGTTGTTGCCGTAATTCCTGTAGATCTGGATCTGCTATATTCGCTATGAACAGAGAAGCCAGAAACTGTTCTTCCTAATGTTTCGTGCATTCTGGACCAGCTGTGCAGCAGTTTTAATAGTTTTAATTACTTTTGGTGCCATCTTGCCTTGAAGGCAAAGGAATCCGAGCTGTTGGACTGTATTGCATTGTTAAAAGTTCTGAATTAAATGGGGGAATTTGGCACTAAGAGTTCAACTTCTGATCTTACTTTAATTTAGCACTTTATTTTTTTTATATATATATATATATATAGTGTATGGTTTTATACAGGGTGAAAACCTGATGGTTTTAGCAGAAGCAACTGTTGCTTTAGCAGAGATGTTAGAACTGAAGGCGGATTCCACGGGTCTGGTAGAGGGGACCGTAATTGAGTCTCGCAAAGACAAAGGGAAAGGGTAAGTAATCTGCTGCCTTTACAGAAGCAATTTGTAACAATGCAGAGATACTGTTTGGGTGGTTTGTACATCAATATTTATGTTTAACATTGAACTTGATGTTGTTAAATAAAACTGCAACAGTTTCTTTGCAGTGTTTGTAACTAAAGCATTGAAATGTTACTCTACAGCAGGAAAGCCAGAAAAATAAGTTATAAACTGATAGCGTAAAATTCATCATGTCACTGAAAGAATCCTGTAAGCACAGGAAATATTTTAAAATGCTAGAACAGATTTATTTTTTTAAATGACATTAAGAAGTAAGGTAATAGTCATAATACATATACAGTTTTTGGTGAATTGTGTGTAATGACATTTTACTCTTTTAAAATATTTCATTCCTTTTGCAGATTCTCTGTAAACAAGATGTGTTCTGCCCTCTTTAAAAATGAATTGACTTCTAGAAATTTCTTGGGGTTTGGAGGGTTTTTTTGTGGGAATCACTTAATGCGTAATGTCAGTCTGTTGCTGACTTCACAAATGCCAAATTTTGTACCAATCTGCAGAAACGAAAAGAGTACAGTACAGGCTTGGGGCTTTTTGCAAGTCACTTTAAAATTTTATTAGCACTCTAATAAAATGTGTCACAGGAATACTCTGCCTGTGATTGATCACAAGTACGTTCTGTTTTGCATTTGCTTACCTATGCTAACCATGAAAACAGGGAGAAGAGTCATTTTAATTTGTCTGTTGTTTTTTCTCCTCTGCTCTTCACTAGTCCAGTTACCACAGCTATCATCCAAAGAGGAACTCTGAGAAAAGGCTGTGTTCTAGTTGCCGGGAAAACGTGGGCAAAAGTACGCTTCATGTTTGATGAGAACGGCAAAGCCGTAGATGCAGCCTCTCCAGGCATCCCAGTGGAAATCATGGGCTGGAAGGAGGTCCCTTCGGCAGGAGATGAAATCCTTGAAGTAGAATCTGAGGTACGGAAAGAACTGTTCAATAGAAAACCCATACTGCGGTAAGGTAGATGGGAAGGAGTTGAGTAAAAAAATAAGTGATAGCTTTCATTCTAAATAACCCGGATAATCTGATGAAACATGAAGGCCAAGCATGGGTGTTAAGAGACCTGAGCTAGGTGTTCTGTAAGAAGAATGAGGATTTGCATATTGCCTCTTTCTTTTCCACTGCTCCCATGTCTCCCCTGCCAGACCATCCTCTCCTCATCTCCATGCATCCAGATTGACTTGCTTTACAATCACATTAAGAAAGCATGCTGCCTCTGGGATTAAAGATGAGCCACCTTTGGTTCATGCTTTTGCTCCTCATTGTCATCCTGCCTTCCTCCGTGTTTTGTTTGCAATGACTGCAGTCCTGAATGGCTTCTGCTGGCGTGATCTGGGATATATTCTAAGGTGTTCTCTTTCAAAAGGCACGGGAGACTTTTCTCTTTTATATGATCACACTATCACCTTACCTGGAGAACAGTCCAGTACTTAATGGTATTGGCGTCTTAATTTTAGAAGGAGAGAACTAGTTTCTGACAAAGGAATATGCGTAAAATAGAGCTTGACGTAGGTGTTGAGAGCTGGACAAATACTACATGAAAGAATGAACAGAAATTTATTCTCTTCTCCAATGCAGAGTTACTATAAAAATAGGCCTTGAGTCATGTTGTTGTAGCCCAGGGAGGAAGCTATTGTGCTTATTTGCTGCCATCCTTGCAGCAAAATCTACTGTTAAATGTGAAAGAAAATGAGCGAGCCTGTAGAGAAGATGCAAAAGGATGAAACTGGATTAATGTGGAGTTTTCCGATGCAATGCTTTGAAAGGTAATGTTGTTTCTTTCTGCCCAGCAAAGGGCGCATGAAGTTGTGGCTTGGAGAACCTATGTTGAACAACAGGAGAAGATGAAAAGGGATGTGGAAGTTATTGAAGCAAAGCAAAAGGAACACAGGATGGAATATGAGAAGAAGCAAAAGAAGCTAGCCCATCTCACCTGGAGACAGAGGAAGGCAGTGCTGTACAAGGCTAATAAGCATCTAATGTTTTCAAAGCCTAAAGAGAGAACAGAGATTGACAAAAATGTGCTATCAGTAATTGTTAAAGGTGCTGTCCTATTCTGTTTACTGCTCCGTTGTTTTTGTGTTTCTCAAATGCTCAGTCTGAAGCATAGCCCTAAACTATTAACAAAATTTCTGTTACCAGAAGTTGGATCAGTGTAAAACTGAACAGATTATTGAACTTTGTTTTCTGATGCCCCTCCCCTTACTGAACATCCAGTGGTCAGAAGGATGCGCTTCCAGCAGGGCCAGAACACCACAAAAATTTATGAGCCCAACTCCCTTTCTCAGGAACTCCTGAGTAAAACCCATACAAGTGCCTATATATATATATGTAAATTTAAAAAATAGTATTTATTCAGTTCATTTTTTGGAATTAATAGACTTGTTAGATGTGTTTTAATATACTACTGAAAATATAGTAAGGAATGATAGTTGTCAAAAGACTTTATGTTGTGTAGTGTGGAGTTGCCATTCCCTTAGTTCTACTTCAGTGTTTCTTTGATGTATACAAAGTGTACCAGTGTAGTTCCATTTATGCACGCAGGTGATGTGGATGGATCTGTTGAAGCTATTCTGAACATTCTGGACAGCTATGACGCTGACAGTGAATGTAAATTGGATATCATTCATTTTGGAATGGGAGATATCAGCGAAACTGATATAACTCTTGCTGAAGCATTTAATGGTGAGTTCTGTCATTGGGGAACTTTCTGTGAGGGCTTTTTTGAGCCGTTTGTTTTGATACAAGGTTAATAACAGTCGATGTGCAATAGCGGGAGAAGTAAATGGTCCCTCCTTAAAAGGGAAGCAGTAGTAAAATGTTGTTTCTTGTATTGCTGACTGCTTATTCTACCCTGTGCTACAAGTTCAGCATTACAGAATAGACAGCAGAGGCTTTCACTTACTGTTTGAAGAGTGATCTCTTGTAGTCATGATTTGCTGATTTGCTGTTTTGTTTATCAGGTGTTGTATTTGGATTCAGTGTGAAAGCCAATGAAAGTATTAAACAGCTGGCTGCTAAAAAGGGAGTAAAAATTAAGCTTCACAATATCATCTACAAACTTATTGAAGACTTGAAAGATGAGTTAAATAGCAGACTACCCCCATCTGTGGTGGAGAATACAATAGGTGAGTTTTCAGTGACTTAAATTTTTGCTTCACAATGTGGCCTTAAGTTTATTCTCCAATGAAGTGTCCCTGTTGTATCAAATATTTTATAGTCCTCTGTAGCTGCTTTTCCTCTGTAGCTGCTTTTCTCTTTTGTTATAAAGCGTGGTAAGAGGAAAAGTATAGCTTGCTTTTACTTCTTGCCAATTTGTACTTCATACAACTCATGTACTTCATGCAACTTTCTATTTTAGGGGAAGCTTCTGTTCTCAACATCTTCTCTGTAACAGTAGGAAAAAACAAAGTTCCAGTAGCTGGATGCAGAGTACAGAAGGGGCTGCTAGACAAAAAAATGAAATTTAAGTTAATCCGTAACAGGGATGTTATTTGGAAAGGTAAGTGTAATTGCCACAAAACATGTATTTGCATTTAGTATAACACTGCTTGTTCCCCATGAAGTTAATGCAAAATGCATGCATCTGATTACGGGGCAATTCTTCAGGGTGGATTTGCTCCAACTAGAGAAAAGTTGCAAAACATCACTGTACTGTTATCCAGCCCTTGTAACCACTAACTCTGGTAGGAAAGCAGTAGCATCACAGGATTTACCTCCTGAAAAGGACTTATGTCTGATGTTCATTAGCTGCAAGTGCTCACAATCCATGTTTTCTTGCTTTCATTTTGTAACTACAAGGTGAAGCATTAATTCTATCAGAAGGGCAAACTGAAACACTTCTACGCTCTGGTGTTAGTGGGCTCTCTTTCTTTGACACACTTTCTCTTTGCAGGATCTTTATCATCACTGAAGCATCATAAAGATGATGTCCAGGTAATAAAAATGGGTATGGATTGCGGATTGAGTTTGGACAAGTACATAGAATTCAATATTGGAGATGAAATTATCTGTTATGAAGAAAAAGAAGTTCAACAGACAACTTCCTGGGATCCAGGATTTTAAAATGCGTTTGAATACATTAACGCAAAAGGACATGTATTATTCCTAGTGGGCCTTCAACTCTTAACATTAAATGAACTTTCAGAGGTGCACATGAGCTTCTTTATATCTGATGTTTATAAAATAATGTTCTGCTTTTAAATCTTGTCAAGCAACCAGCTTACCTCATTGGAACAATGCGATAAAGTACAACTGCAAGCACTTCGTGTGTAAAACTATCATGGTATAAGTATTTCTGATGCCTGTCTCTTGGTTCCTAAATAGCTGAGCCATCTCCTTTCTCCTCCTCAGTGCTGCTATACAATTTTTCAGTATGCAGTCTGCTTTTTGTTAGCAGAACTTCATTACCCTTTTCTCCAGCATTGACCCACTTGTAGATGGGACTTCAGACCTCTTGATCTCCTATTTTTCCAGATTAGAACTACTGTACTCTCTAGACCACTTCTACAGTTAGCTAGTGTTAGGTTTTCTTTTTCTCTGCCATTGCTACCCAGGATCTCCTTTGAAGGAGACTTAACCAGAGCCACTCTAAAAGAAGTTGCCGCTTCAGTTCTAGAGTCAAAGTATTTTGTCCTAGTTGGCAGTCAGCAGCCAAAGCTTCATAGATTCCTCCGCTCATAAGCGAGAACAAATACAGTGCCAAAGGAAGCAGAAATAAATCCTTAAACCGTACAGAACTTCAGATTTTTATTGTGTAGTACATTTACTTGTCTTCTGGTTTATTGAAGCAGTATGTCAGACAGCACTTGCCACAGTAGTGCCTGTCGAAGTGACTAGCCATGAAGACTCCTGCTCCACACTCCTCAGAGGGGCACTCCCGGCGCAGACGACTGATCTTGCCGTTCTCGTCCACCTGGGAAGGGCAAAGAGGCAACATCTCATATATACACTTGCCACCTTTTAGCACCGATTATACTTTTGAGTATTGTTCTTTGCTAAGGCAGTTTTCGTGATAGCTACTCTATCAAACTATGCTTTTATTAAGTTTCCCCTAGAGTTTGTTCTATGTACCTTGTAGTACTTCAGCACTGCAAGCTTAACCTTCTTTCTCTTATGCTTGTTCTTCTTGGGAGTAGTGTAAGACTTCTTCTTTCTTTTCTTGGCACCGCCACGAAGTCTCAGCACAAGGTGAAGAGTTGATTCCTATTTGTAAAATACATGAAATACTCAGAACGCTTTCTCAAAAGAGTACCATTTAAGCAGGCTTTTTCTTTTACCTGCAGAAAGTATGTAAGTAGCAGATTTTGAGCTACAGCCTACTAGGAAAGCTCTAAAAAATTTTTTTGCTATTAGGTCTGCAAATGAACAGGCTCCAGAAAACCGTGGGCCAAAAAGTTTCAATTACTATAAAATCTGTTTTGACTATATTCTTCAATTCTAACTGACAGAAGGGAAGCACTGGAAGTGGAAATCAGTAGAAACGTTTTCTTCTGACCTAGAACTACAGCCCGGGCTGCGGCCCAGTCAGTTCTAGTCCTACTTCCCCAGTCAAAAGGGCTGCCCAGCCCGAAATTAATTGATTTGGTTGAATCCATTTGAAACAGTTCTTAGGCTCAGCGGCAAAGGCCAGTCTGCTCTGATAGCGCCAGCCAGTTGGTGCTGCAATGCTCTGCTCAGCCCTTCCTACTTACTTTTTGAATATTGTAGTCAGACAGCGTGCGTCCATCTTCTAGCTGCTTACCAGCAAAAATCAGTCGCTGCTGATCAGGAGGAATGCCTAATGGTAACATAAATCAAGATTAAATGAGGAATGTGAACTATGCCATTCAATAATAAAATAATACATTGCTGCAGAGAACCACATCTGCATAAGATACACATCAATCCAACAGAGAAAGAACAAGAAGTGCATTTTAAACTCACCTTCCTTATCCTGGATCTTAGCTTTTACATTTTCTATAGTATCAGAAGGCTCAACCTATTATGACACGAAACAACGAGGTCAAAACGTAGGTTGCTTTTTAATTTGCCCAGAAACGCAGAAGAACCGCGAGGATGTTCAGACATTTCGGACCCCCACAGGGCAGCCAGCTCTGGGCAGGCCCGGCAAGCAGGGCCCGCGTCTCTCCGTGCACCAGAAGGCACCGGCCGGCTCGGCCCTGCCGCCGCAGAGGACCGGGATGCGGCGAGGCCTTGCCGGCCTCCGCAGGGCGAACCCCCGTCCTGAAGGGGCCATGGCGACTCACCTCGAGGGTGATGGTTTTCCCCGTGAGGGTCTTCACGAAGATCTGCATGGTGAAACCGGCACCTGCGGGGGGGGGGGGAGAGAGCGATGAGAGGCGGGGAGAAGGGAGACGCAGCCACGCGTGGGGCCGCGGAGCCGGAGCGAGTACTCACCCGCGACTTGCTGGCGGAATGGCGGCTCCCCGAAAGAGCGGCGCGCCGGCTCGCACGGGGTTTCCACCCGCGCCGAAGAAGGGGCGGGAGGCGCGGCGGGACTACGGTTCCCGGCAGGCTCCGCCGCCGGCAGCGGCGGCGGAGCCTGCCGGGAACCGTAGTCCCGCCCGAGGGGTTCCATGGGAGCCGTAGTCGGGAGTGGGCGCGGCGGGAGGCGGGAACTGCAGTTCCCACAGTGCACCGCGGCTCGCCTCGCGCAGCGGCAGCCACCAACGGTCGTGCGTGAGGGAGAGTTTCTCCTCAGCCGTGAGGGAGGCTGCGCGGGTGCTGTTGTGGGCGGGTTGTCTCTGCGGGGGAGCGATGTGTTGCTCTATAGGTGTTCTTTGTTGGTTTTTCAGGTAGTTGTGGCTCCACAGGTCTGCCCTGCGGCGTAAAATCCCCAAAAATGGATGCCCTCGTCTCACTCCAGTCCTGTGGAGGCTGTTTAAAAACATCCTACAGCCACCTTGCTACCTGCAGGTTCCCTAAGATCAATGCCAAATTTATCTGGGTTTATAAGGAAAATATTTTTAGAGTTAGAAAAAGGTAAGTTAGGAGTAGAGGAGAACTGAGAGTCACATTAAATTGGAAAGTACTTGTTAGGTGGTTTTATGCACATTAATTGAATGTGGGAAGTATTAAAGCAGAATGAAAATTTGCTTGAATACATGAGTATCAGCTGATGCTACTTTAACAAATTTCCACTTTTCTTCTAGGTTTTCATCTGAGGCAGTTGTTGAACAAAGGAGGAAAGGGGTTTAGACTGTGCAATAAAGGTGCTAAGTAGCCATGCCAGACAATCACGTGGGAGCGGAGAAATGTTCTGTCCTTCCCGCTCTTTTTGAGAAGGACAGGAGATTTCTGGAGAGCATACAAACATATATTGACAGAAACTGAGAAAGTGGTTTGTGCTGAGCAAGGACCATCTGAGGAGTGTTACATTATATACAGTAATGCATTTGACAAGGCAACAAATACTTTTCAGGTAATTGAGCAATGAATGATAATTAATAAGTAAAAAGTGGCCTTCTGCTGCTTTGTCCTGTGGGGAAAAAGGGTGTAAGCAGACTGATTGTGACAGAAATCAAGGATTGGTATATTTTCAGCAGTTTTTTTATGTTCCTGTGCACACTGCTGTCAAATAGAAGCCACTATGATGAATTCATACTACCAGAAGTTACAGTAGGGTTCATGCTTGATAATCACTTAACTTTATGCCAGTTTTGAAATGATAAAATATTGTAAAGCTGTCCTAAACCAGGAGAAAGTCTACGTAATTACAAAAACCTATGACATATATCCCATATGCCCTGTATTAGTGTTAACGGCTCTTCAGTGCAGCTGAAAGGTTATTACTGAAGTTCCTGAAGGACTCCTGCATCTGCCTTTTTCAGACACTGACTGAAATGGGAGATGCCAAGAATAAATAAAGATTCTTACTTTTCCAGGTGGATAGGAATAAGGATTACTGGGTCTGCTTTTAAATCTTGAGTTTAAGATATCAAAATGCACAGCCCCTGCTCCTTTGGTTTTCCACACCAGTAAGTGCTAAGCATGGTTAGTGCCCGTCTAGAGAAAATATCTTCTATTACATGGAGATGGTTGCTGCAGCTATCCAAATAACTGCTAATTGCCTTAGTTTTAATAACATCTGTGATTAGCGAATCTGAGGTAAGTTTAGAGGCTGTCTTTCACAATGTAAAACTTTTCTGTATTTTCATTATCTTAAGCAATGTTACTTGCTTTTGGGGCTATTTTTTATTGCATTAGAGCAGCGCTGTGGAATTTGCTCTAAGGAGTATTATTTTGTCTATTAATTTTATTTTAAACCTTATCAGAAAGTTCCAGAAAGTTCTTTTTCTGTTATTTCTCTCAGTATAAATGTTGCCTCTTTAACCATCTACAATATGCTAGAATTTTGTTAGGCGTGACTGCTATTTCTGCCTGGGCAAAATCGGGCTAGATTGTTACCATGCAGGATCTCTTGTCTCAGATCATGAAAAATAAAAAAGATGAAAGAGGTAAAGTCGTTAAAAATGAAATGTCAGCACAATCAAGAATGAGAGTAGACAATCAGCAGTAGTGGACTAAGAGTTTGGTCTTTAAGATGGTATATTTTATTTCTGTCTGGTAACTTTTGAGGGCAATGGCAGGAAAACTGTCTGAGTTTAACTGATGTGATAAAAGTTGTTTCCTAAACAATCTTCTGCTTAAGGAGGTTGTTTCAGTTCTTTAAAAATAAATGAAAATATTTTCAGTTCATGAAAAATGTGTCTTCATATAAATATATCAGTTGATAAAGTTCATGGTTGTTTTGCTGTTTGATGTTTTGTTATTTTTTAAATGCTTTAATGCTTTTAATTCCGATTTGCTTGTTGAGAGAGTAACGTGGTTATCCTGTGCTGGCATGTTTTATATTTCAGCTTTTGATGTTCCTAGTGAAATGGCTGAAGATTCATTTGAATATTTTGAAAGATAAAAAGAATATGGTTGTTGTGCTGTGCATTAGCAGTTTGCAATATCGTAGTTAATACATCATGTTGCATGCAGTCCTTCCAGGACACATTCTTTTTGTGACCCTTTTGGTGTTTGTAAAAAGTGCTGGGGTTGCAGCCATGCACATTAAGTCAATTGTTTTGGCATCTTCAGAGGTTCTTCCTTGGCCCTTTTTCTGAAGGGACTGAAATTGAAGAGACCAGCTGTTTTGTGTGTTGTGAAAACTGACAAGCTAATCTTAAATATATTTCTGTGTGTACAGATGAAAATGTACAACTTGAGGGTCCAGATGGCTGGAGGAAATTGGACATTAGACACTTTTGAAAATCCCAGTAATGCAACTGTCTGCTTCTAGGTGCCTGGATCTCGTTGCTAATATAATCCTTAGATATTAAAAATAGGAATTAGTTCATCAACTCATCTCACATAGCCTGCTGCATAACTGTTACACAGAAATAACTCTCTCCTGTATCTGGCATTGGTTAATTATATTAGTCCTTCATAAATCACAATCTTTTACAAGACATATATTAAAATATAGTTAATTTATCTTTCTGGTTGCTCATAGATAACTCCCTCCTAGGTTTTTCAAAGTTTTCATTATGGATGCTGTCCAAAGCACTAGGTGGTGAGGCAGAAGAGATGTAACTGGATATGTGGAAACAAAATGGCTGCTTCATACTAGAAAGTGGTGTGATGAAGATGTACTAGATTTAAATATGTGTATTTTAAAGCTGTATGTTCTCAGTGTTTGGGCTTCTTGACTAGATTGCCATACCATCAACCAACCATTTTATGTATGTATATTTGTATTCATTTAGTGTTTGTGTAACATAGCGAGTTCTGTATTTTTTTTTTCTTCCTCTTTCCTAATTTCAGTTAATTACTTTCAAGTGGCCAGTATGAAGGGAAAGAAGGGTTCCCTGTGTTCTTTCTTGGGTTCCTTTCTACTTAGCTCTCTTCTGGCAGTGTCCTTTTTTCCATGTATGTATTCTTGCTTAGACTGTTGTTGCTCAGTTGTGTTAACAGTTTTTCATTCTTACTTTATTTCCTGGCCATATTTCAGATAATTTTAAGATAGTGTTTTCAGGTTATCATCTCTTCTAGGGTTTATTGATTTTCTCATTCTATGAGATTTCTAAAATAATTGCAGGAAAAAAGATATTCTTGGGGGTTCCCCCCCCCCAAGTAAAAGAAGATTACATTTTAATGTCACCACTAGCTTTTCCATAGTGTTCAGGGAAATCAGTCAAGATCATTGTGGGGTTTTATGGTGAGGAAAGGGAGAGGTAACCATATGCAAGTGCATAATAATCTCGGTATCTGATTTTTCAGATGATTACTTCTGTTGGAAAACTGTCCTAGTACTGCATTAATTCGCTCAGTTAACAGTGGATTAGAAAACCACTGCTTTCACCTATGTGGGCTACAATCCTATCTTTTGTCTCAGCTGATCACAGAAAGCATGGTTTTGAGCTATAGGAGGAAATGAGCAAGAGAAGGAAGCACAGCAAAATTTTAATAACTTTCAAACTGAAAATTTTAATTCAATTCCCATTTCAGCCTATAAATTACTTTGGATTCAGTGTTCCTGGTTTATAATGTGATCTGAATAAAAGCTTTTGCTTCTCAGTGAGCTGAACTGTGCATTGTCGCATCTTCCGGAGCTCCCACAGGGATGAGGGTCACGGTGTCAGATTTGAGGGCCCATCCTGCCTGCACTCAGGCACAGGTTCAGTCTGTGCT
Organism: Balearica regulorum gibbericeps; assembly: GCF_011004875.1. Lineage (NCBI taxonomy): Eukaryota > Metazoa > Chordata > Aves > Gruiformes > Gruidae > Balearica > Balearica regulorum. The sequence goes on from NC_046186.1 coordinate 124,516,506, forward strand.
GTTGCACAGAGCACCCCTTGGGGCAACCCTGCTGCTGAAACAGCTCTGCAGGCACTTTGCTTGCTTCTAGCAGAGCCTCTATAGGCTGGCTCTTGGGCACCGTGCAACTTCAGCACTTACTGCTTAGGACACACACACACACACACAAAAATAAATAAAGTCCTACTTTGTTGTAAGATTTCTAAGTTTTCACAGGGAGTCTTTTTTTTTCTTTTTTTTTTTTTTTAACACCACCAGACACAGTGGCAGAAGCTCTTCAGGAAACATGAACTCAAGCCAAGGGCAGACGGCTGCAACAAACCACATAGGCAGCAAGTGCCAGGTCCTGAAGCTGCTCTGCAGATATGCTAACTCTCATCTGCCTGGACTTAGCCAGGAAAAGCATCCATGGATGGCTATTTGCCTCTATTGTGCTTATTGTGTCTTGCTCCAATAAACTGCCCTTAACTTTAGTGCCTGCAACTCCCCTGTCATTCTATTGCTTTTCTGCATTTCAAAAGTCATTTTGAGTGCAATCAGGGCTTTTGGCCTTTAAGCTTTTTTCAATTAAACTAAACACTTTTACTTATGGGTCTTTAATTTGATCATCTTTTTTAACTCAGTCTTAGGATTTATAATCTATCTATAAAAACAGTGAATTATTTGTGCAGTATGCTTAATATGAATAGTACAAAGCTTATTGGGGCAAATGCAGGATGTTTAAATGTGGTTGTGTTTTTCTTAGATGCATTGGAACAGATTATTCTAAATGATACCATCTGTACTTTTGGAAGACTGGAATATGATAGCAGTTGCTTGTGCAGAAAATAAGCATGGAAAGTTATCTCAGAAAATCGCGTCGATTCTCACCTCACAGGATGGACTGCTTGAAAATTCGCCATTTGCAGATGAAAAAGATGCAAGGATAATGGAACGTGGTTTCTGGTAGTTTTTCTATGTAACAACAGAGGGAGCTCTTACAGCAGTCAAGCGAAGAAGCCTAGCTCTTTGTATGAAGCGTAGTAAACACTAAGTATGCAGAAACAGTGCCGAGAATCATTTTACCATCAAATATTAGTTATTTGTCCCTTTTAATATGTCTGTGTGAGAACGTATGCATGTTTGTATTTTGTTTCACTGGAAATGTATTCTCAGCGTAGATGAAAGTTGATGCGTACTCTGGAATGGTATGGTAATGGTATGCATATACTTTTCATCCTGTTCTCAGCTTCAGTACATCGTGCCTGTCCTTTAGCGTAGCACTGGAGGGAGATGCTGCACAGGGTTTAGAATCTGTGTCGGTAAGGGAAACTGCTCCAAGTGGATCATCATTCTGAGGGAGCTGGACAAAGGGCATTGTGCAGTGTAGGCATACTGTGATGCCTTGGTCTTTTTGGGTTTTTTCCTGATAGGCCAGAAGGCTTGCATCACTAGAGTCATAGTACAAGTCATAGTTCCAAGATAATGTAACAAATCCTGCCAAAATACAACAGATGTCTACTCAGAACAAATTTAGGCTTCAGTTACATGTTCCTTGAATTGCTGTGGGAATTGTGTGATTTGAGGGCCATGTTACACTGTAAAAGCCAGTACAGGATCTTAGATTATTAAGAGATGGGTAATTCAGTCTTAGGGAAAGGAAGATGCACAACTGCAATCCTACACCAGCAGATTCACTGGGCGCCTGTTGGCAGAGCCTCTTTTTAGCTGTCAGCCCACAACCAGTATAAACAGGAAGAATACTGAATGTCATTTACTGTTGTCACTGTGCTACATGTTCCCAAATAACAGATATCTCTGTAATTAAGCTGGATATAACTACTGCTGTTTTGTTTCAGTTTTCATACATTTTGGCACTTTTAAAAAGCTGCTGGGCCATATTTATTATACGGATAAATCTGCAGAGTTAGGATTCACAAGAGAACTTTCTTTAAAAGAGAAGAATTACAAGTCTACAGATTCTGGAAGTATTGTGTGGATGAGGAACAGGGAAAGGTATGCAAGTTCAGTTTTCAATATGTAGAATAATATGTCCTGTGAATAGAACTCCTAAGTTAAATATACAAATGTAGAGATATTTTCTGAAATAAATTAGTCTTCAATATTTTTTTCTAGTAATGCCTTCTACTTAGTAGTGTCTTTCCAAATGCTCGTGAATTATTATTGCTCTGAAAAGCTTACAATTTATGCAAGTTTTGTTAGGGATACACTCTTTGTAATGAGTATTAGAACCTCTACCTCGAGTGGTTCAGATCTGTCAAAGGCTGGCCAGTTTAATGGCACTTGGTGCGTTCAGTGCTGTAGAAAAAGGTAAGTTCTGTTACCCTGCAAAGCAGGGCCTTGCCAGGATGTTTTTGTAGTTGTCTTAGCTGATCACATCTTTTCCTAGGTTGGATTTTTTTTTTTAATCTGATGTAGCATTTTCTGTATTCCATCTGTTATGCAGAGAAGGAATTTCTAGCATTTTTAAAAGTCATAGGGCAGATGATATAATCCTATCTGCAGGAGAGGGGAGAGAAAGAGGTGATACTGTCAAAAGAATGTGAGAACAGAGAATTAATACATTTATTAAAGCCTCAGTTTAAATAACATAGGAATAAAAGACTTAGGTGATATCTACTTTAGTCAAAATTCAGCTGCAATGATATGTAATGTTCAAGTACATTTTCCCAGAAAGGAAGTGTTTAAGGCCAGGTTGGATGAGGCTTTGGGCAACATGGTCTAGTGGAGGGTGTGCCTGCCCATAGCAGGGAGGTTGGAACTGGATCATCTTTGAGGTCCCTTCCAACCCATTCTATGATTCTATGAATTACTTAGGGTGAACTACAAATCAAGAGTGTAGTTTTCCCTTTTAGTCCTTTTTCCTATTCATGTTATTGAATGTAATTAATGTAATCCTGCCATTATGAACATATATGCTGATGCAGATACTCCAAGAGCAGTCAGGTGAAAAGTCAGTGCTGGTGGCTTCTGTATGATTTCTGAACACAGCACATCTACAGAATAGAATTTTATAAGAAATGCAGGGAACATGAAATGCTTATTTTCAGGATTGAGATTGTTTTAGCTGTCCAGACTTATTTCTGTAACAGAACTAGAGTATTCATTACTGACACCTGATCTTTTCCTCAACTCAGCTTGACACCACCTGAGTGACCACAGACTTCTGCACTTTTTGATTATGAAATGCAGAGCAGTTGAATTCCATAGAGAGAGCTTTTTCCAGAGTCAGGTATCATCACACGTGGTAAATGCAGAGGTCAATAGCCATTTCTTTTCCCACTTACATAATTTAATTTAGTTATAAAGTTCTAGAATTTTACTTAGGACCAACTTGTGTTGTAAAGTTCAAAGTATAATTAAATACTAGGCATAAACAAGGGATCAGAAAGGATGGCCAAATATATTTTGTATGCCGGGAAAAGAGAGCGGGTATAAACTGTCAGAAGTAGTAATAATACGCCATCATGGAAAAAATGGACAGTCCATGCTAGATGAAAAATGATATATTATTATACATTGCTATGCCTACTCAAACTTCAGGTTCAATTTTCTCATTTCGTTTTATGCTGGTGGATGTATATTAATTTTAATGGTGCTCTTACCTATCATAATGAGTGACAAAAGATCATTAACTGATTAGTTGTCATACTGATTACGAGATAAGGGGTTGTTTGACCTCAGATGCACTGTATATATTGTAACTTGAGTTACAGTGTAACATACAGCAAATTTTGACCAAAACAATGAAAACAATGAATGGAAAGATCACTGACATCATACAAGATGTAACTGCGATACTCCCCAGGGTGATTTCGTGGTTTGTGTTTAATATTTACAGCAGCTGAAAAATGAAAATGCTTGTTAAATCGAACAAGACAGTGACAGGCTAAACCACAAAGTTTTATTCTTTTTCTTTATAGCCATTTTTACGGTGCAGAAGTGATTTCTAGCAGGGATACATGATCAAATGGCAGGCCTGAGGTATGTGCTTCTTTAGTTGGCCTATTTACTTGCTAGCTATTTTGTATTAAGTGTTCTCTGGAAGTTTCAGAAATCATGCTACATAAAAAAAACAATGCAAGTGCAGTGTCAAATATGTAGTATTTTAGTAATATTCAAACACCCAAAGTTACATATAAAGAAGAGATGGGATTTCAAAAAGCTAGACACATCCGTAAATGCCTAAAAAAGTTCAAAAATCCATTCCTTACAAAACTTTATGTCCCCAATCTCAGACATTATTTTGAAGAACAATTACCCAGTTTCACAGACGGAGAAGTAGGAGAGCTGTCTTGTCATCTCGCTGGTAAGAGGGATTCTGAAACATTTTGGATACTGGCAGTACTCATGTTTCTTTTTTCTCTTATTAGTTAAACTCAGAATTTATTGTTTTCCCAGTGTTTGACAGACTTTGACTTGGATAAAAAAGTCTGTTCAAGATATAATAAAGTTGTTGTGAGTTTTAAAAATACTCCGAGAATGAACAGAATTTACAGGTACACAGCATCATGGTCCTTTGCAATTTATTGCCAAGCTCTGACTAGCTGACTTAATTGCTATCTCTGCTTGACTGGTGTGCTGCACTCACCTCCTTCAAATGCAAACTTCACAAAGGTCAGCCACAGATTTATACAGTGATTTAACGAAGAAATTAGGTTCTTAGAAGATAGGTGCTGAATGGAAGATTAAAGATACTGGAATGAGAAGAAATGTTGTGAGGTTAGTTATGTAGCCTAGTACCCAGAATGCTTACCTGAAGGAGGAAATCATAAGCTGTGCTTCCTGCTCATGGAATTCTTCTATCTTAAAATTAATTCATTATTCATCTTCTGTCTTTAAATTAATTCATTATTCACTGGACAAAGTGGAAAGCCCAGCCAAGATCCACTTCCCAGGTGAGTGTCCTTACCACATATAAAATGGTTTTGCTCCACCCCTGCTAAGAAATTTCATTAGAACTTAAAAAAATGATAATACTATTTTTATAGTATTTTTGTCTTTGTGAGATGGGGTTTTGAATGTTACTCCGGCAAGTTTTATGGCAAGGAGGAGATGGCCCTAACTTAGCTAGCTTCTTGCATGCTTCAGTCACAAAACTCTTACGTGATATGAGAGTTAGGTTCTCTGAAGTTATCAAAAGCGAAATAAAATTTTGTGATACAGCTTTCACCAAATGCAAATCACAGGTAGCGGATTATCAGTATAAAAGAGTTTGTATTGATAAACAGATAAATATAAAGATATTGATAAGGGTTTATATTGATAAGAGTCCATCAGTGATATTTATTAGGATCTTTTAAGGAAGATTGAGATAGTGAATTTTAAAATAATTTTAATGGTATTTCTTCAAGCTCTTCCTATTTAAATTTTTTTTCTTCTAGCTTTCTTGTATACTTTAAATCACAGAATGGTAGGGAGCAATCTTTCACTGGTGAAAGATTAATGATATCAGCATGGTGACCTAATAGGGTAAATGTGTTCTATTTCCATCCTTTTGTAACCCCATTGAAATCCATGAGTCACACTAAGGATGTTTGGCCTTATGGCTTTTCCTTCACTAACTTCTATGACTCTGTGAGCCTCCCTTCTGTTTTTGAAAGCTGTACATACAGTCACCTGATTTGCATCATTGCTGAAACCATTAGTCAGCAAGAGCTATTGAAGAGGCAGCACTGGATGTACCTGACCAATTAACTAAGCTCTCCCAAGCACAATTACTTATGTCCTAGATGTATTAAGATTGTTTTGACAGATGGTTTTGAAACTTCCAGATACGTTGAGAAATACTAATAGTTTTACTTCAAAGTAATTGATGGAATCTGCTGTCTAGTCACAGCGCTCCAGACTTCATTAATTAAAGCTGCTTACTGAATTTAGTAAACCATAAATTCTGGACTGTTTTTCTCCATTGATACTCACTCTGACTATTCAGCTGGATAGCTGAAAGTGGAAGTAGGTTATCTCTGAAGATAACAGAGTAAAAAAATGAAGTATTAGTTTCTGAACTTTTGTGGTTGGGTTCTGTCAAGCTTAAACTCCAGTTGTTCTCTATTTTATGCTCAACAAAACCAAACATAGTCCAAAAACTAAATTAAAAAGTGCTATAAATACAGTGTGGGGGACAGAATTAACAAGCATGCAGCTGCTGAGGGCGGATTTGATAAGCTGGAGTAAATTAATTTTGAATGAAGCTCACATTCATATGAAATTTAAAAGGTCAAATCATTTTTCCATAACTCACCATTAACCCCTGATGTAACTGGAACCTCTAACTAACTACATTCCTACTTTAGAAGTAAAAATTAAATAATAATAAAAAAGAGTGTGAAATGCCATAGTAGCTATGGTCATTTATGTCTGCAAGCCATGATGTTTTTTGTTTTATTTTAACAAGGCTGGTCCTAATAGCTGTTAAGAAGTGTCAGCATAGATGATTCCATGCTTTATGTTCAAAGTGATACTTTGCTGAAATGCAGGATGAACTGCACAACCCTCCCTCCTGCAATCAGCAGAGCAGCAAGTAGTCAATTATAATCATTTTGCTCATAAACTATCATGGGGGGGGGAGGCAACCTGTAGTTTTGTATACTGTAGGAACACAAAACCTTATAAGCAGAATACTATTTTTTTAAAAAAATATTTTTTTCCTAATAAAACAATATTAGAAAAGAAATCTCTGCTGGATATCTTGCCAAGGTTATTATTTCTTGTATGGCAATAGCACTGAGACTACATTCTCATTTTACCAGATATTGTTCAAATACCAAGAGACTGGAAAGATGAAAAGAAAGTACAAATACTGAAGCAGATCTGGAAATGTCATTGATAAATGCTTTTGTTCTGGTTACTTTTCTGAATTCTAAAATACACAATGAAAAGAGCAAAGGGAGAGAGACAGACATACACATCATCATGATCTGAAATTTCTAGAGCAGATTATTCTGATTCTATTCATTCTATTAGGACCAGAATTAAAGTGTAACAAATGTGGCTGCTTTGTGAGTATAATCGGGGTGTGTAGATGAGCTAAATGACTACTTGTTTGATAGTCTTGAGTGTTAGGTTATTTTACTCATGCTTGAACAAAAATACAAGGTGGCTGCAAAATCCTCAGCACCTAGTAAGGTTACACCCAACTCAAGGCACAGAACTCAGCTGAACTGTTAATTTTCTGAGGCTGCTACCGTCACTGTTGTGCATCGCAGGGTCAGAATGCAGTGTTGTTGCCGATAGCACACGATGAGGCCAGAACCCTCTCCCTGCTCCTCTCCTTAGCTGCAGTTGCTCAGGCAACAAGCTCAATCAGCAACAGAAAGGCACAGAAGGAAACTGCAAGGAGTGGGAGGAGAGAGATTTCCCAGGGGCTATAGAAAGGGTGGAGGAAAGAGGGGGAATATTGGTACATGTCTGGAGAAGATATTTGCCCTTGTTGTTGCATAGACAACGGAGAGAGGGTGCCTGAGGCTGCTTCAAAGTACTTCAGTTAAGCTTCTTTCTAAATTTCCCATTTGCAGTAGCTTCTTTCTCTCCCATGGCTTTTGAAAGAGGTGCACAGATTGAATGAGATCCCTGGTGTTGGATAGTGTTAATATCCTCCTTGGAACAGCATTCTTAAGGAGTCATTTAGGTGCCTTTATCTGGTAAAGTTGGTATGAGGCATCTGATCTAGTCAAATGCAAGCTGAGGTTTGTGTTAGGCCAGCAGCAAAGCTGTGCTGGCACACACTTGCATTGTTCAGGGGAGTGATAGGACCTCCAGGAGCAGCTCCCAGGAGATCATGGTATGTATCTTAGGGCTCTTGCTGTTTTGGTAACTGCCTTACCAAATAAGGGAAGATGGTGTCTGTGATCTTCCTCCTTAAGGAGCAGAGAAAATATTAAAAAAACCCAAAGACACAAAAAACCAACCACCACACTCACTCTCCATCAGTGTTCCTACAAATGCATTTGCAGTATGATATCATTATCAAAGCTGTTAAAGGTGAGGACTTGTTAGTGAAATTTCTTTAAACTTGACTGATGAAAAATAAATGTTTCTTAGGTCTAAATATTACCTGTTCATTATCATTTGTTTTAATAGCTATTACTTTTGATTTCATCAAAACAGAACACGAACACTCTGTAGCCTTAATTTCATTCTGTCTTTGCAGTTCTGATTTCCAGTGAATTAAAATTGATTAGCCGGACGAACATTTATTTTTATCACATCTTATGAAGGATCCAGGTTTTCCTTCACATAGATTTTTATTGCTGTTCTCTGTTAGCTGTTTTGTAGGGGGAAAAAAAAAAAGCTTTATAGTATGTCTGACAGTCCATATGAGACAGAAACATTTTATTTTTTAAAAGTTGCATTGCACTCAAAGTTTCTATCGACAACTAGATTTTTCTTCTTAATTGCAATGAATGATATTGTTTGGATGAACCTGTTTGTTTTCATAGTAATTTTTTTAAAGTTCTGATATGAATTCTTACAGCAATGCCTACAAAAATCTTGATCACAACCATATGATTAGTATTTCTCATGTTGGCCAATATTATTATCTTACTGTTTCCCATGTAGAAAACTTACATGTGTTGTGTCTCAGACAGTAAATTCTTTGAAGCACTGATTGTCTTTTGTTCTATATATAGTGCCCTGCAAATGAAGTCTTGTTTATGATCAGGGACCTTGGAATGAGATGCAGAATTTAGAATCTATAACAGGAATGAATAGATTTCATTAGATCAGGGTAGGAAGTGGTAAGATAAGTGGAAATGTGTCAGAAGGGAAATAAAAGTTAGTTCAGAGTCACCCGGAAGGTGAAGTAAAGAACACTGTAATGAGAGCACTATGGAAAGAACAGGAGACCAGAGCTGGCAAAATGGGTGCTGATTCTGTGCTGGGAATCCAAGGCACAGAGCATCCAGGATTTCACATTGACGGAAAGCTGCAACTTTGTACCATGAATGCACAATATTGTTCCATAAAAATCTAAGTTTCTTGTCATTGGGCGCATAACCAGTTGGTTTTGTTACCCTTTTCATCAGTGCAAGAATGTATGGCTCAAGAACAGGAAGAGAGGAGAGGGAGAGTATATTGCATATAGGGAGGAAAAAGCTGCACAGGGAGGAAAAAGCTGCACAGAAAGGAAAGCTGAAAGAGGAGACCCATATGGAAGTGAGGGAGGAAGAAAGATAAGGGGAGAGTTTAATACTGTATCCGAACTTTCAGATGGGAGAAAAACAGGAGAGAACCTAGGAGAGGATAGAAGATACAGACATTTAAGGAAGCACAGAAAATCTTTGAGCTGGGAAAGACAAATAATGCAGATGTTTCTGGGTAAACAGTGGGGAATGCTCAAGAAAGCAACCACAAATTCATTTAAAAAAATTGAAGGAATGTCGGAAGACACGCATATCTTTATTTTTCACGTAGAAAAGACTGTCATCCAGTGGCCCTTCAGCTGATTGATAGATGTATAGCTTTTATGCCTTCCATTTTTAATTCTTGTAGGGGAGTCTGTCTTTTTTTTTTATATATATATACTTCCTTTTCAGTAGAAGGAGACATAGAAGCCCAAAGAATGAATGAAATTGTTTACAGTCATATCAACATTGAAGTGAACTGAAATTTCAGAAAAGTTAAATTATTCTGATTATGAGGAGATATTTCTTAACAGTGTGAATATTACGGAAATGCTGTTCAATGAGATTATTTTCTCCTTTGGGATATTTGAAACTGCATTGGACAAAAGGCCAGAAAGATGACTGGTGATTTACTAAATGTTCGGTGTGTGAACATGAGTGATGCAGAATCAGCGTGCTGTGTCATGCACAGCTGAACCAGCATTGCTTTCTCTACATTTGCAGCAGGTCTGCATCTTTAATTAGGCTTACCAACAAGTAATGCTGCCTGAATTTGAATCCCAACGGTTGTATTCCAGGCTGGGATTTGATGTGCAATCAGGAACTGGCAGCTGCTCATGGAATATTTGGGTAGGGAGGTTATAATTTTTCTTCAGCACCAAGTATGGGCATAAATATTCTTATACATAAGGATTTATACATCCCTCATTAGTTGCACATGTCTAAATCCTCTTTTCACTGAGATACTTACAGTGGTTGTTTTAGTTATTCTTAGTTGATCCTTTGGCAAAAAAAAAAAGTATGACAGGCTTTAAAAGTTGTACACTTGCTTCTGCTAAGCCCAGCTATTAAAAATACTTCTAATTTCCATTCAGTGAGTATACTCAATTTGTCTTCATAGCTGTGGTTGTAGGAACAGGTTTGTATTTTTCATTAGCTAATGTTTCCAAATTGAGTTTTGTGTCATTGGCAGAGAATTTGAGAGCTGAATTTCTTCCTCATTCCAGAGCCTACATGTGGCAGAAGGTTTGTTTGAAGAGGGACAGCTAAATGATCTTCTCATTCTAAAATGCTTCTGGAAATTCCCTTCTTGATTCACACACTTGTAAATTTAGATTCTGTTTGTCACATACTAATAATGCCTAATTTTCTTGAGCCTAATGGGAATATCTGACTCTTAGAGGTATTTATTCTGTTGGGTTTTGAATGACAAGACCTGTACAAACAACAGTGTGTTCTTTCTAGAACAGTGTGTGGTGCTATCATCTGCAAAGAGAGAATATGTCCGGACTAGTAATAGGCATGAACTGGAATCTTACATCCATGTCTTTCTGAGTTGCAGGGAAATGGAGCTTCATGGCTTTGAGTCCACATCTTGGCACAATACACACTTGTAGCTCTTATTAAGAAGGTGAATCACAGTCTTCACTTCTGGTCAGAATGACTTCAGTCTTAGAGTCATATTCATAGTCAAGACCAACATTTTGTGGCTTAGGATCAATTGTTGTCTAAATGTGTGAGACATATAGTGGGTTAACAGCAGCAGTATAAATAGAATATATTGTAGGTTTTAGTAGCTTGGACAAAAGGTCACATTCAGCTGCTATGATGATTCGCTGTTGGTGGTAGGAAACTTCTGAGTATGGAGATTGGCATTGCTGAATTGTGTTCTCTAGGGCAAGGGTGTGTGTATGAGACAGGGTGGTTGGGTGCAGATCACAGGCTTGTAATGAGAGGCCAAGGTGCTACCTGGAGTTTCTCTGTCTGTGGGAGGAGTTGTGTCCCATGCTGGGTGGGCTCTACTAGCCCACATTTAGCTACCATGAGTGGGAGTGGACGAAGACTAGAAACATCTGTGTTGCGGACCTTTGCTGGAAGCTGTGGGTGAACATACTTCCACCTCTGGAAGAGAAAATGGCTTTTGAAGAAAAAATTCAACTTCGACCTGGGCATTAAATGTCATTAGAAGTGTCAATAATTAATAAAATGCCGGCAGATGGCGCCCAAGAATATTGAGTGCTGAGACCAGAGTCACCGGTACCCGGTATCATTTGCTCTGGTGCGGTACCTGAACTTTTTTTAACGTGCTGCTCTTAAGAAGCTCCACATAGCATGTCTTCCTAAATTAATTCATAGAACAACAAGTAATGCATCAAATCGACAACGACCCGTTGCTATGTGTAAGAACTGAAACTAACTGGGGGTCGGTTGTGACAAGAAGTGGCTTTGCAGTGCTAGTGATGGGAAGAGAAGCACTGCAGGATTCCAGAGGGTAATGCCCAAGGCAGGAAGAAAATCCCTTGTCACTTCAAAAGTAGTGACTTGTCTGAAACAAATGCATATGGTAAATAAAACCCTTATAAAGCCTTACAGGAGGCCAGTTAATTGCAAATAAATAATTGCTTGGATGGATGTAATGGTGATGGCATGTGAGGAATGAATTTTTTTGCTTAGTCATGCTTTGCAACATACATTCAAGCATTTCTTTACTCTCATAAATATTGGAGAGAATAAGATGGGACACCTAGATGTAGCAGCTTTCTTCTCTTGCTCTCAGCAGTCAGGTGAAACACACAGAGGGATTAAAAATGGATTAGATAAGCATTCTTGAGGGAGTAGAGAACTCTGGGAAGAGTGCTCTGGCCTATTAATTGTGAAGGATGCAAAAAACTACCTGGCCATTTTCTGATTTGGAAAAGCACAGTATTTATATTGGCTTTTATCTAATTTACAGCTTTCTTGTTTTGTGGGTTTTGTGTTTGTTTGTTTTTTCCTTAGTCTTTTTGTTTGTTTCAGGATATCCAATGTGTCTTTATGATTCTATTCAGATGTCCTTTCCCTGATGTATCCCATCTGCCTTAAAATGTCAGTAGGACTGGAAGTAAAACTGTGACCCATAAATTAATAGTAAAACTTCTGTGTGATTCCAACTTGTCAGGATACAAAATTTTACTTTTAGGCAATTTATTCTCTAGGGCAGTGTTCTCTGCCTGATTACTTCGAATTTTATTGTTGAATTCAGTGGGAAGGAAGTGAGGCCATGACATGTATATAATTTGTGCACCCATTTTTTTTTTATTCTTGTATATTTTCTAGATGATGAATGTGGAGGATAGTCAGAGCATGTAATTATTACATGTTAATTAGTGCCCTAAAGCTATATTTAATTAAACCTTTAATAGCAACAGATTACAAGTATTCCTGGGAAATAAATTTCTCTTTGTGAAGCAGGGCCATTTTAGTGCAGCCTCACCAGAAACCGATAGACTGACAGCTTGCACCATCCAACATTATGTTTCTATGGGGAAAGATAAGAACGCTGGTAACGAAGGGCAAAATGTCAGTGTCACAATTTTACCAGCTGAATCTATTCTGTCTGTCTCCTGCCAAATAGCCTATTAAACCTTTTAGCATTATGCTGTCTGTGACACTAGGAGTTGGTCCTATTTATACTAATGGCTTTACTGTGAGAGAGTAGCAGGAATACCCTTCATTAGTCCTACAGATAAAATCCTGCATAGTACATGGAACATGAGTTGCTTAAAACACGTTGTTCTCAATGTATCGTAGCATGTAATGTGTTAATTATCTATGTATGTTTAATATATAGCATGAATCGAGTATCCCTGTTCTACTGAAGCTCCATGTTGGCTTGAAAGTATAAAGCTGGTGTATATAAGTTCCATTTATTCCATGGCTGCTGTCAAACTAATTGATTCTTTACTAGCCCCTTTGTCTCCTTTCTTCCATGTGCACCCTTTTAAATGTGCTCCTTATAATCCTCAGTATAGTTCAGGATGGCACAAAGAAAATGTGCCAAACTGAGCAGAAGTTCATCACGCAGACATGTCAAAACCATTTTCTGAGCTGTGCTACACTTTAATGCAATGAAATGTTATCCTTTCATAAGGTTTGCTTCCTTACTTAGCAGTTGTTCAGAACTGCAGTATGCTATTTGCTTATGCACCGTGATTTCTTTCACAGAAAATGCATTTTTTTTTCTCCACAGATACTAGTCAAGAAACCAAATTTAGTTTGGTTTCTCAAAGTACAAATATTATTAGAGGTTTAAGAGTTCCAGTATTGCTTAGAAACAGATCTCAAAGACTTTCATCCTACTCAATTGGGACTCTGAGTTCCTATGAAATCGCAGAGGGTAAGATACTGTAGGATTCTGCCTGAAAACTTAAGCAGACGGTGAACTCTTACTCATGATAAGATGCCACACTGGGCTGATTAAAAAAAAAAACAATCAGACAAAAAGAAGTCAGAGGTAGATGTGTAGTCTGTGAATATTTAGTAGGAAAAAGAAAAACTGAAGCAGTAAACCTTCTCGGATACTATGCAAAGTGTTGCAAGTCACTGTGTATACTTGGAAGAAAAACCTTGCAAGACACTCGTGCTGAGTAGCAGATGCTTTTGGATTAACTAGAAGAGCCATCCTGCTGCACAGTGTTTTATCATATTATTCCATAAATGACAACCCTCAGCTTCAGTAAGACAGACCTGTTTTCTAGATTAACAGAGCAATGAAATAAAAAATAATCAGAAATTAGGTATGCATGAGTGAGCAGAGAGGGAAATTTGCCCCAATTTGCCTATGTAAATTTAGTTCATCCCCCCTGTGTGCATGGATTATTATATAGCCTTTAATCATGTAAGCACATACTGTGGGAAACAGCTCAGCAAAACCGCATCGTGATTTCTGCAGTGCTCTTGTCCACACTTGTAATACCATGCTATGCAAGTGTTTACATTCCCACACATTTATTTAATACATTTCTCTTCTCTTTAGCTTCCTCTCAAAATAATTGAATAATTAAACAGCTTATTTCCTGCAAAGATCCATTGGCCAGTATGTTTACTTTCAACTTTGCTATTGGCCAGGGTTGTAAATGCTGCAAATCTCCATGTTTCAAGCATTATGAAAGAGTTGAAGCTATGTTTCTTTTTGTTTCTCATACACAGTTGGTATTCTTATGCAGTGTTTGCAGAGATACTGCTGTGCTTTGTTTACAAATCCATCTTTTGATATCCATCTGGTTAAATGAAGTTTTCCTTTGTCAGGCTTTCAAGTCACCAGGCGCTAAAGAGGCAGGCTGAAAGGTCTAAGCTGATAGAAGATTTTGTCTCCAAAGCTACAGTTTGGGGAAACATACAATAAATTCCTGGTCCCCATATGCTATTGTACAGAACATGTGGTCTGCCGTTCTTAGTCGGGAAGCAGTGTTTGTGAATGCGAGCTGTTTCTGTCACTAAGATGGATGTATTCATTTTTTGCAGGGCCTTTGTACACAGCTATTGGTTAGTCTGATATTACTTCCAGGCTTTGATTTTGTGTAGAATGAACTGATCTTGAGACTTCCAGTGGGGGAAAAAACCCCAAACACACACCACCACAGCCACCCCACCCACCACCACCCCCAAAAAAAGAGAGAAATTCAGTGTTTCTTCAACTAGCATACTTTTTAAGGAAAGAAGATATGCAAATTCCTTTGGATTTCTTTGTATCAGACTGCAGTTGCAACTAACAAGCATGTCACTGCTGGCTGCTGCTTCACTCAGTCTTTTGCTCAGTGATGTGCACTGCAATGCAATCTCAAAATACATACAGTATTGCCATACAGTCTGTTTGTGTATTACGCATTGGTTTGGGCTTTCATTTTCAGAACAGTCCATTCTGAATATTCTTGTCACATTGAAGACTTCTTCATTTAGGTTTACTGAGAAGAAATTTCACAGCTCCTACTTAAAGGCTTGCAGAAAGCCTTCTTACTGAGGCTCTAACATTTCCTGTTAGGTAATTGAGGTGATTGTAACACATTGCTTGAGGGGCATACAAGAGAACAGGCTTCATCTGCTATTCCAAAATAAATGCTGACACAGTTTTTCAGTTAAAAAAAGTTTGCCAGAATATTTTAGAAACTAACAATTATATGCTAATATTTCTAGACTAACAGGAATAGAAATTAGAATTAATGAGTTCTCTGCAGGTACATCTGTCACATATTTAATAATACGAGGCATATTTCATGCTCCCAGCACTTTGCTAACATTATGCAACCCTTGTAATAGCTCTCTGCAGTAAATACCAATCTTGATTTGCTGCTAGAGAAAATGAAACGTAGTTTCCAGGCATGACACCCTGAAGTGCTAAGTGTGTTTACCCCTGAAGTCAGTGGATATAAAAGTTGCTTGGACTATCTGCAAAAAGTTGTGCCCCAGTGGACTTGATGGTATTACTTGTGACTGAGAATGTCCTTGTCTAAGACATATTTACCATTTAGAACCTCTGACTGCCATAGTTCTGCGTTGCCTGGTTGGGTACATCAGTTCACAGTAGCTGAAGCATCGAATACAGAGAAGCAGCAATTTCCAAACATACCTGTTGAGCTGCTCATGTCTCCAGGAATGAAGACAGAGATAAATGCTGAATAAATATATTTACTTAGAGAACAAAGTTTAACCTGGAACTAAGCTGTCAAGTTTTCTGTGGAAGCTAATTAAGTGATGTGATTTGTCTCTGTTGCCATTCTCCCCTGTGTAAAATTAGACTAATAATTGCACCTATCTTAGAAGAAACTAGAAGAATAAATCCCTAGCGTTGAGACAGTGTTGATCCAATAGAAATATGGCTTTTTCTTATGATAGAATAAGAGTACCTAGCTAAGGTGCCAAACCCTGCTGTCCTTGGCATTGTACATACACTGACAAAAGTGTCATCTTCCTTTGGCAAACCATGTTTATTCAAAAGAAACAAGATAGATACTGGGTTCTTGTGTGTGAGATTGGTGTTGGTAGGTGTCGAACTCACTTCCCAAAAAACAAGAAGACCCACTCTCAATTGGTTTGAGTGTGGTCCTGGGAAATGTTCATGCTTCTTTTTGAACGACCACATTTCAGGATAGGATAATTCTATGTATGTGCATAGCTGGTATCTTCAGGCATAGAGGTGGACCTAAAAGAGTAGTTTTCATTTGGATCTTAACTTTCCTCACATCTAGAGGCTGTTTGAAGGTCTATGTGAATCCCATTATAAGCTTAATTTCTGAAGTTCAGTTCTAGTTCTGAATTTTCCCTAGGCTAGAAATAAGGAGAATTTTTTTTCAATCTGGATATCCGGTATGTATTCTGTCTTTGACATCACTATTGGCAGACTTCTTGACAGAACACAAAACCTTTCAATTTGCCTGTTTAGGGAGTTTCCATTTACCCTGTATGATAAAAACTTCTGCCATGAATATAGAAAGACTATGCCTCATATTTTTGTTCCTGAATTGTATATAATAACTTATGCCTTATCCAGGGAAATAGGGAACTGGAGAACATGGAAATGTTTTGTTTCCAGAAATATCTCATGCTGCATTTGTGTATGAGGCTTTCCTGTTGCAGTGCTGGGTAACTCACACATATGGCAAGCTCTTAGGCACCTGAGATAATAGTCTCTTTTTTTCCCTTCCTTTTCAGTGCATCAGTATGACTGTCATTTTGTGCCTTTGCTTTAAAATAGGTTTCTTCTTGCAGATTAACATCCACTCAAAAGGACATCTTGTTTGCAGATAGATCATCTTGGCTACTGTGTAGCAGCTCCTCAAGCATATATCAGTGACAAAAATTATCCATCAGTACTCATTATTAGTTCCCCCACAAGGGCTTTTAAAGAATGTTTCTTTTGTTTTAAGGATATAGAAGTAAGAGTTGTTTATAGGAACTGTTGATGTCTCACTAACGGTGGTGAGACTAAAGAAACTAAACTGAAGAAAACAGAGTACTTCTGTTGCTGTTCTTTTGCTTTATTTTTGAGCTGTAACATCTGAAAAGAGTGTTTTTAAACAGGAACGGTAAATCAAGGGGTGACATAATCCCGATTGTGTAGTCCAGATGACTGTAGACTGAATGAATGTGCTTTAGCAAGTCACTGTTTTTCTCCCTCGGGACACGTCTGCACTGGAGATTGCAGTGTAGCTCAGAGGTATTCAACCTGACCCTAAACTAGACTGTCCAGAAATAGGGAAAATTAGCCCAACAAACTCTCTTGAGGATTGCTGCAGCTGGAGAGCTTCTGCATCTCAGTTCAAGAAGCTGGGCTGGTTTAAAACTTATTTTGGTTTCTATACATTGTATCTCATGCTTCAGTAAGGATCTATCTAGTTCTAATTTTCCCTCTTTAATCCAGGGAAAATGTTATGTGTGCTACAGGAAAAGCTTTTTCAGTTGTGAATAACAAATGTTAGGTGGGGCCAGTAGTTTTTGTAGAATGTCTTTGATTTTTTTAAGGGCTGCACTGTCATCAGCAACTAGGTAAAAAAGCATGTTGAAGTAAAAGGGGATCATGTCTTGTATCCATTCTCCTCCTAAAAGAGATGTTGAAACTTCATGAAAATAGCAGTAACACTCTTTTGGTACTACTGAACTGAATTCCTGAGAATGATGAATGAGAAAAAAATGATTTAATTCATTTGATCTAATCTCTGGAGTTTAATTAGGTATCCAGTTTTAAATCCGGTTATGTTTGCATGTGGCTTTAGCACTGCGTCTTAATGCAACCATGTTATTCTCTCACAGACTTCTCTGTAAATGGTCTTTAAGGTTGAAATGCCTGTCAGAAATATTCATTAGTTTTCTTTGTCACATTTTTATTGTATTCCTGAAAATTTGTTTGTTAATAATCTACAAAATGTGAGTAAGCTTCACTTAAAAATCAAAAAATAAGCAAACTTGAAATAAGTAAATCTCACAGCTTTTGACATTGAGAATAGTTTACATACGGAAACAATACAGGATTATGAAGACATGCTTCTGGTTACCTGTGGTCACTGTGCATGTGTGCTGGACTCTGCAGGGTGGTGAGCAGATCCTCCAGAGAAAATGTGCAAGGCCATATTTCCTTTGCATAGGGCTTGTGGTTTTTAAGATGAAAACAAGCGTTCAGAATAAAGACAGCCAAACTGACTCATTTTTCCCCAGGCCTTCACCCATCCAGGGCATCTGAAGCCTTGTATCAGCTGGTTACTCTTTCTCAGAACTGCACCTAAGGGTGGTCAAGGGCTTCATCGTCAAAATTTTGCACCTTGCATATAATTCCAGTTTGTAAGGACTTAAATTGAAGAGGAAGTGAACTAAACTGTCTCGGTGTTCAGCACTCTGCTCTGATCCTGATCCTGGTTTGTGTCCTTTTAGGCCTTGATATGGTCACTTGTATGTTGGCCATTGCCTAAGCATGGTCTTCTTGAAGTCAAATGAGAGCTATGTGAATAATGGAAAATCAAGATCTGAGACTGTAAAATCCCAGTGCAAGGACAATGTTTTCCTACTGTGCAGTTCATGTTTCATTCTGAGTCATGCTGAAACAGGTTCAGCAGCTGTGCATTTTAAATTGTTCTAAAGGCATGCTATTTTCATGTAAAGGTAGACGTAAAAACATTCTGAAATAAATCCAGGTTGGCAAATATCAGCTGTGTTGATTTTAGCTGGAATTAAAACTTTCCATTTGAAGCTGTGAATGTTTTAGGAACATCATTGAGAGTTCATCTGAACTGGCTTCTCCAGTTTTGATTCCTGTTGTTTTGTAGCCCTGGTTTTTGATTGAAAGGAATTAATTCCTTCCAAACTGAAAAGATATTTTGGAAGAACAGCTTGTGAATTTCTGGACCTGGTCATCTTTATATTGCTACTCTGCATTTTATGGCTGGCACAGATGTCTCAGATAACCTCCAACCATAACTAAATTTCCATCTACCTTTTTTATTTTACTAGTACTTGATTCTGGGAAGCACATATGCATATACCAGCTATCTGTAAGATCCAGGCACATGAGCATGCACTGCCTAAGTTAATAGTGCATCATATGTTCAAATTCAGCTTTGTTCTGTGAATTCATCTGTCTCCTGCTGTCAGTTATCTGCATTGCATATTTTATAATAGGGCAGTTCATGCATTAAAGATCCTTATTGATCAGCCATGATTTGAAGAAGTGATAATCAGACTTGGCCTAGAGTTAAGCATAAGTCAAGTCAAGGACAGAGCTGGCAAGTATTCAGGCTAAGGCACCACAATGCTGAAATCTGCATTTATTCTAATCTGTTCAGATGCGATTTCTGCAATGCAGCCAGTGGCTAAGGCTGACCTTAAATCCAAAGAATCCTTGACTGTTGGTCTGTTTCCAAAGGCTTAATCCCTTTTTGTCTTGAGTTTCCTTTGTTCTTCCTTATGCCTCCTCAGAATTCAATGATATTTCTGCTGCTGTTTTATGTTTCCCAAAGCAGTCCTTCACATCACTTATGGATTATTGGTAATTTTGCACTGGCTTTTTGAAGTATTAATTTCACTTAATCCTGCTTCTGTAGCACTCTGTTTCAGCTGACATGCAAGCATACTTTGAATTGCATCAGTGCTGCTCTGTCAGTCCGGAGGCAGTATCCCAATGTGATATGAGGCACTCCTCCAAAGAGTCTAAGCTGAACACACAGCCTCCACTTTTCTCCCTGTCTCCCTGTGGTTAAAAAATGGGAAATGAGCACAGAAATCTTCCTAGCACCATCAAACCACAGATCAACAGTTTAGTGAGTGTGATGCATTAAGTGTTACAAATATTACAGCTGGAATAAAAAAGGGGAAATTAAGAAACAAGCTGTGCTGCCCAAAGTACCCATCTGTGATCTTTGTAGGTAACCTGGCAATGCTTTATTTTATTTTAATAGGTAGAATCTTTAACAGGTAGAATTGGCTGTCAGTTGCTGTGCAAGCAAGATGTCTTACTCCATTCTGCTCATTTCCTTCAAAATGTCCTTGTGTCAATGCGTGTGTCCCATGTGCACTCTGAAGAAAACAGTGACCTTCTCCAGGCTGACTGCACTGAAGAAGAGGCTACTGTGAGCAGGACAGGAGACTTCATGAGCTCTTTCTCAGTGCTCGGCCCTCTAGCATCTGGGTTCAGCAATTCCAGGTTAAAGTCCTTGGGAGGCCCCAGAGCTCACATGCTGCAAGTGGGTAGTGCTTGCACATTCTGATCACATATAGAGTTGTAAAAGACATTGGCATCTCTAGAAATTTAGTAGCTTCAAATTCAAGAAACTCTATAAAGTACATATGAGTTAGAATTTTTCTGACAATTATATGTAAATTTATTTCAGGGACAACAAGATGTACAGCTTACCAGTTACATGCTCTTCAAGATAAAAAAAAAAACCCAAAACCAAAACCCAACCCTCTTAAGATTTCCTTTTTAATATTGTCATAACAGTGTCTTTTTCTCTCTGAGTTATTTCTTGGAAACAGCTGAGTCATTTCTTTCTGAAAAGCTCTCCAAAATTTTCAGCCAATGGCATGGAAAATTTTGACGCAATGGTTTATAAGAAGCTGAAGTCAAGTTGTTTTAACGGGGAGTGGCAGGCAGCTGTACAGTATGGAATTCTGTGAGCCCAGGGAAGAATACACATGTATGAAAACACAACCTTCATGTTGGATCATCCAAGTGAATAGAACATGAAAGGCTTTTATTCTGTTAAAGGAATGCAAAATATTTTAAAACAATGTAATCATTTTTCACTAATAGTAATTGCATTCATGTGGATAAGCAAGGCTAGCATAACAATCTGCATCTATTATAGAAATCTGAACTTTCCTGTAAATCTGAGCAAGATAACAGGTCTTTGATGTCATCTAGAGCATAGAGTTCATATCTGCCTTAGCACTGTGGCTGGAAGCTTTTCTGTTCATAGCAGGCAACTGTTTTGCCATAAGTTGAGATTCCATCTCACATACTCAGTAAGTTTCTATATTAGAAAGGTTGTGTAAATTGAATTACACTAACACCACCTATGGATTCAGGGCTATCTTATTTGCATAACAAATGGTCTTACACACAGTGTGCATACTGTACACTCAGCAATTAGGCTTTCTTTTCAATCCTCTTGGTCACTGGTAAAAAGGGGGAAGGTTTTTTCCTTTAGTGGTGGTGTTGCAAAGAAAAGGGGCTAATGAAGGAATGATGAATGGTCTGATTGTGTTGCTGTTTGTATAGTTTCACCTTCATTTGCATCAGTACCAGGCACAGATCCCAAGACTCATTTTTCAGTTTTCAGTGCTCCTCTTCTTTAGCCCCTGCCTGCACTAGAACCAACCAAACAAGCACAGTTGTCTTTGCCTCCTAGAATAGGAATATTTCCCTTTTTGCATCACTGGGGCCTACAGTGGTGGAACGTGTACCTCTCCCCAAGCACATCTCCTGTTTTCTGTGGCAGGCTGATTTGGAAATCTCATCAGCCATAGGATACACAAAGTGTACTGGGAGCTATCACTATACCTTCCCTCAGGAAAACTTAATGCATCATCTTGAAGTGTGCATCCATTTCCTGCTCCAAGGAATGGATCTTTTATTTAGTATCCTTTTCCAGCAGTTCCCACACTGTGCTTGGCACTGTAAAAATAACTCTGCCCCCACTCCCCCCCAAAAAACAGAGAAAGCACACGAACAGAGTGTCAAATGCTTACTTAACAAACCCCTAAATGATGCAAATCAAAAGTCTGTGAGTCCATTCTGCAGAGCGAACAGTGGAGCAATCCCTCTCTCCCCGTAGCAGCAAATGAGTACACACAACCCACATTTGACAAGTGACTCTTCAGTTCTGGGGTTCTTTGGTTTTTCATATTTTTCCTGTCATTTTGAAAATATATCAACTGCCAAAAAATAATTATTTTGTTTTTAAAAAAGAAAAAAGAAAAAGAGAGAATGTGTCCCTTTGTTTTCTATATCTGTTCAGGGAACAAGCTTCATTTGATTGAATGCCAGGGAGAGGATAATGCAATCTCCCATTAGGCTTGTTTGCATCTTTTTCCAGGATGACAGTTTAAGTCTGCTGGCTACAGATGGCCTTTGACAACTGACAACACTTGCTGTTATGCCAGTGTATGACTTCATCTGTGTGACACTGCATGTGACTGCAGCTTTCTTCCTCTTTTGCTTGCAGAAACCGTTCTCCATTTCAGTAGCACCAGAATAACAGAGGTTTCCCTTGCATAAAAGAACCAGAAGCCTAAAACTGCACTGCTTCTTATGCTAGAAAACACTGGGAGCTGGAAAAAGCAGCATTGTTGGAATCTGTTTGTTTGGGGGTTTAACCACCAAGCCTGAAGTTAATTTGGCCAAATTTGGTAAAGCCTCTTTACAGTTTCAATACTTTTTCAAAGGAACAGTTTCCAATTCTGTTAAGGTCCAGCCTGGCCATGTAAGAGTTTCTGTAATATCTATCCTCTGTGCACCAGAGTGCTTCCCAAGTGAGAAAACAGCAGGCTGTGCGGAGCTGCCTTGTTCTGGTGCAAAGCCTGTGGACCTGTGCTGGAATTTGCAGCAGCAGTTTTTGTCTCCTCTGAGTCTTGGCAACCTCAGGGAATGCTGCAACTTGAATGAATGAGGTCATCCATCATCTAGCAGTGACTGGAGTAGGCTGAACTCATTCCCATTCTGCCTTTTGCTTCAGAAGCAGGAAGAAAGTAAGGTTTATCTTCTAGACCTTTCTTTTTACCACCTTTGAACAGGGGTCAATTTGTTCTATGGTTGGTAGCTATAAACTTTTCTTAATTTTTATTGTAACTGTTTGATCTAAACACAGTCCTAGGGCCTATTCCAAAACAGCTAACTTTCCCCTCCCTTTTTTTGAAAGCCAATGTTAATACTTCTATCTTTTCCTCAAAATTTGTTTCTGTTTATTGTTCTAGACAAATAGAGAGCTGAAATACACATACAGTAGTATGGCTTATAGGCAGTGCATACACGTGCTGTCAAAGTGATCCATCATAGGTCTGAACTGGGGATGAAGTTTAGCAAATATTGTGCCTCGTAACAGAAGATGATAGCCAAAAGGTTAAATGCTGTACAGGAACAAAACTCCGGTCCTAACAGAACACAGCGGTGGTGTTATCTGTCAGCACCTGAATTGCAGCTTGCTCTAGCAGATATAGAAATACATTGAACGCCAGGTACATGGCCTCTGAGTCTGGGAAACAGTGCAGAAGGGACCACAAGCTTTCACTCTTCTAAGAAGTCCTCTGCTGTGTCTTGAAAGAGGAGATCTAGCTGGTTGTGGCAGAAGGAAATAACTGGCTTGCAGGGGTAAATCAGCGTGCCTCGCTGGAGCAAGGCTTGATCGGTAGAGACAAAGATACTAGGCGTCATACTTTTCATTCTTTTTTATTTTTAATGGAGCTACAGGAAGCCTCCTCTGAACTGTATGGTACAGGCATTTCAAAGTCTTCATATTAGTCATTCAGTTTTAGCAAAATGATGTGGTTTTCAATATCCAGGGAACAATGAAGAGTATATATAATAATGTCTGTTTGTTCAAAGATCTCATTTCAAAGATGATCCTGTCTTCACCTTGGAGTCACACTCCTGTGAAAATGCCACTGTCACGAGTCTGTGGACCATGCTAGAGAATAGGAAAATGAATATGTGCTTATCTGAAAATGTATTTTCTTTGAGTGATAATGTCCTTGAGCCCGGCCCACTGTCAAAAAGAGGGGACAGCCTAGGAGAGGAGTGAAAATTAAGATCTCAGGATTTGTATTTAATATTACTAAGGAGAACCCTGCTTCTGCAAAGCATGAGTAAATTCCATAACTATTTCAGAAGACAGTTTATTAAAATAAAATTGAACTCTCATGGATAAGTAAATTGCCTCAATTAAAGGAAAGTTTTGGAAACAAAGCATTCCGAGAAGTTGATTCTGGCTCCATACTGTAAGCATGCTGAATTAGCCTTTGTCTGATGAATGAGTCACAGACTCTTTACAAGATAACTTCTTCAAGTATAACTAGTAAAATGATATATTCCCCACATCCTGCTAAGAAAGAGTGGGACAGATGCTGCAGATTTAAAACTTTGACACTTATCCCATCTGGTCATATGGCAATTTAAGAGATGACAAAATAGAGGGATGACACTGACAAAAAGAATTTCCATCCCAGTTTCTTTAGTCATGTGGTGGACGTGTTAGATGAACAGAGTGACATCCAGTGTGTTGGGAGTGCTGAGTTATAGTTCCTGTACTGTCCTGAAATCCATCACCTCCTCTATCAGGTAGAGTGTTTGATCCCTTCAAGCTGGCAGGCATGTGGCCAGCTAAATGTCATCTCTGGTGTGACGCTCAAAACACCTTCTTCACAGGTACCAGTATGTTAATATTATTTCTATAGAGTCTCCTAATACAACTCCTCTTCCAAAAGATCTTGGATCAAAAACTTTGTTTGCTTCTTGTGCCCTTGGTCCTTATGACTTTGGATGAATCTGTCCTCTTGTTTTGAGACTTAAGAACATGTGAATTTTCCCCTTGTTTAGCCTGATCTTTCTCTATCTAATGACTGCGAAGTTGAGCCCTTGGAAAGGACAGAGAATAGCAGCTGCTTAGCTTAGCTGTGAGAAATCACTTTGGCTGGCAGTTTGTGAAAGAACACAGTCTGTTGACTGGTAGTGATATAAATATTCAGGACTGGATTGACAGTATGCAGGACATGAGCCTGCTGGGAATAGTGAAATAGAGACATGACTTCTTTCCTTCTTTCGTACTCCTTTTGTGAAGGCATGAAGGGTGTCCAGCAACAAGTTTTTCTCCTTCCCCAAGATAAGCTGTTAGAGGACAAATCGAACTGAGCAGCGAGGAGGTTTTGTTGGTATTGTTTTCCACTTGGTTTCAACTTCTGCAAACAAAGCTAGAGCTGGTAAGTGAATATGGTTTAGAGAGCTGCTGGACCCTCCCAAAAGTGCTGAGTCTCAAGGCAGCTCTGGCTTCTTCTAGGCTGAAGAGGGGCTGGGTAAATGACAGAGAACATTTTGGTGTTGGCTACATCAGGCCATTTTTTGGGTAGTTATCTCATTGCCTATCAGTCTGAGGTTTGATGCAAAAGATAATTAATTTCCGTGACAGTGAAGAAGCAGCTCTCAGTGACACTTAGGGGGCTGCATTTAAAAGCTAATTAATACAGTGACATCATTACTGAGGAATGTTATTTGCAGTCAGATGTGGCCAAAAAGATTAATGGTTCTACTACAAGACAAAAGCAATTAAAAAAAAAAAAAAGTTTAAATGCTTTTCTAGTATACATATTCCCAGAACTTTAAAACTGATTGTTAGAGCCTTTTTTAATTTATCTGCTATTGGGTCAGATGAAACCAGTATGATTACTCAGGAGCACTAATAATAACCAGGTGAGATGAGTATTAGAGCTAAGCTAAGAAGATGCAATTCTGCTTATCAGTAGACCAAAAACTGCATCAGGTCTGAGATTTTCCTAATACTATAGACTAGGACCTAGATCTGTTTGTGTGTATTATGTAGTTGCACGTGAAGCAGAACCATTTGGTCTGTGTACTTATATTTATGCCCTTTATTTCCCCTTTTCTTTTTGGGCATTTTTGTGTATGCAGCAGGAGTGCACCTGAGCTGAGCTCTGAAAACTGTTGGGTAATCTGCGGGCAAAAAGAATAGCAGGGGAAATGCATGAAAGGAAAACTACCAGATTGTGAAAGGAAACCAAGACTGACTTTTTGCTTTATTCTTATTGACACATGTTGTTTCTACTTCACATTCTTACATTGCTGAGAAACCCTGTCATCTGCAAACATAACCAGCTCATGCATTATAGAGCTGAGTGTGTGCAGAATGTAAAGAGGGAGATATCTGTACTCAGCCTACAAGAGCTTGCCACATTTCCATGCACACAAAAAGTTACTTACTTTTCGGCACCAGAGTTACTGCCCTGACAGCCAACCTCTCTGCAGTTCATATATTTTATGTCAGGAAGTTTTTCTGACTTCCACACTCTTAAGTAGTAAATAAAAACCTAGCGTTAAGTTATGAATTATGTTCCAAAGCATCAGTCAATATATTATTAAAATTATAGCACATGGGATTACTGGTCTATTATATAGTCTTTTAACCAGGAACACCTGACTCAGGGTTACTGAATATTTCTCCATACCCTTGAAAAGACAAGTAGTTTTAGTACTGGATTTAGTAAATTCTTGCAGAATTTACATCCTCTCAGGATGAAAAAAGAGAGGCTTAGCTGTGGATTCCTTTCTGAGCTGTTCACCAGCATTTACCCAGTAAGAGCCAAGCCTGTCCTTGGATTTTTAGAAGTGTAGCCCTAACTAGGAAATGCTAAGACTGCAGGATTATATCTGAAATAAAATTTTAGTCCCAGTGGTGAAATAACAGAACATTTCCTCAGCCAAAAAAGCTGCTTAGTCAGACAACCTGAGAGTAATGGACTGGCTATATTTGTATTGCTGCAGTGACACATTGCAAGACTCAAACCAAGAGGGCACAGCTGGCTTAAGATCCCTAATCGAAGATATTCATGGTAATGAAGCATTGTCAACAGTAAGCTGGTGGTAGGCAGATGGCAGTGCACAGGCTGCTGCGAGGGGTGTCCTCACATTCAAATTCCCCATTATATCTGCAGGGGTCTTCTGTCCTTAATAGGGGACTTGTAGCTGGGCTTAATGGGCTCTGACTAATGACTAAAAAGGAAAAAAAGATGAAGAATTAGCTCCTTTGTGATTTTCCTTTCTTTCTTCCACCCATCCTTGACAGGCTGTAAATGGATTTTCTGTAGCTGCTACATTTCACTGGGAAAATCAGCACGGTATCTGTTTAGATGATTAGTCATTACCTATAGAGTTTGTGCTCAGCTCTTGCACTGTAACCCTGTGAGATGAAGAGGGAACAAGGAGACCAAGTAAGAATTCCTACTGGGGTGTCTATGGGAAAAAAATCACCCCAATGCTGTTTATCCCAAAAGCAGTAGCAAGGCATGGTTAGCTTCATTGCTTGGCACCTGGCTCTGGAGACTTAGTTTCCGCAACTGTCATGACTACCTGGCTCCTCTTTAAACAGCTGCCACTGTGCACGCTCAAGCATGCTGGGTAAACATCACAGAGAGAGAAGAGACTGCAAACCCTCACATTTTCTACGTTGTTTTAGCCCATCCTCTGCATTTTTGAAGGCTTCAGGTTTTCAGATATTCATTGTCTAGAATATGTAAAACAAACAGCTTTTTTGTTGATAAGGTTAAGAAAATGTAAAATTTTAGTTCATCCTTCATGCTTAGCAAGTAATTCCAACTTCAAGGAAAACTCTGTGGAGTAACTTCCCTGATACCCCCTGTTTGCACTCTGTTTGCAGCAAGCTTGTCATATGCCATGTCACAGTGTTTGTAGGAAGTGTTGGGTCAATATTTCACTTTTGAAATCTTGAAAAACAATGAGGAAAATTCATGAGCTGAGACTACTGCTGTCTATATAGGGGAAAAAAAAGAAACCTTTATAACTAGAAAAAAATGCTGTCTGTATAGATGGTAAGTCCTTATTTTGGTGAGACTCTAAGGTCTGCTGTAAGGCAGGAAAGGAAAACCCTTTTAATACAGACAAGCTTTTTTCAAAGCTGAAGAACGTGAGAAGATGTGGGCTTTTTTCAAAGTGTATGGAGTCCTCAAACAGATGCAGCCATCAACTTCTTCCAGAAGCCCAGCATAGTTATGCCACTACACTGGGTGAAAGAGAGAACGCAGAGATTAATTAACTGGGGATTCCTACCAGGGCATCTATGGGAAAAAATTGCCCCAGTACTGGTTTTAAAAATGTGCTTTGGCAGGTGAAAACATGTGAAGGACAATGAGGGATGGAAGAGAGAAACCTACTTTCACAGAAGGGAAAATGTATAGACAATTTAGGCTCCCTTTTTTGGCTTAGTACATCTGAAATATTTGAGAGAACTCTACATGGCATGTTTCTTAGAGCTGAGTGATATCCTGGTGTGTGTGAAATTTTTTTTAACAAAAAATATTACATTTGTTAATAGTCTGTGATAAGCTTATTGTCAGTTTGAAGCTCAATCCAAAGAAATATGTTTTGTTTTGCAAGGAGGTGATTAACTCTGAGCATACTGCAAGTGAGAGAGAGTTTCCCCTGACCAAAACTTGAAGTGGTGCAACACCGATCATCTACTGGGACTCTCACAGATGTGTGAAGTTTTAAAAAGGGGCTATTACAGAAAGCTTATCTGTGGTTTGCCAGTGTTGCAAAGGCATTACATAGGTTGGTTGAGAAAGAAAGGTCATTTCAGCACTCTGCAGAGCATGACTTAGTATTTTCAGACCTGAAAAAAGCATCTTATGACTGCTTCTTCCTTGGCTTATGGTCCCTCTCACATGAGATTCTGATGCCTATCTATCCTTTGAAAGGATTCAGATGCTAGTGCTTGTGGTTTAAAGATTCGTTGGTCTAAGAACATAAATGTTGGCAGCCTACATAGAATGAGTGACATGTAAAACTTTATGTAATATGGAGTTACCTTACCTATATCCACAAGGCGGTATGACTTTTCATTATCATCTCTCTTGGCACTGAATAAGAAATCCGCAGTCTTAAAAATAAATTGACTTGCTTTAACTAGGTAAGATATGGAGGTAAATGTGTTTACAAAGGAAGCTAAGTAGTAGAAGAGGTTTGAAGGAAACATGCATAGAAAGATGGAAATAGCTATAGAGGAAAAGAGGAAGATGACGTGGACCAAAGGGAATGAAGGCAGAGAGTGTTGAAGTGAGGTCACAAGTTCCTTTTAGAAAGTTTTCATTTTGAGGATTTGGATGTATGTTTTTAAAAAAAGAATTTGACTCCTTCTGTGTAAAGAAAAGAAACAAAAAGAAGGCTGAAGTATTTAGTAAGTCATGGCTAGGGATCCTTCCCCAAAGGAACTTATTTGGACCTTTTGTTTTATTGGGGGAAGTTGCCAAGCATACATTGAACTCAGCATTGATGTAGCAAAGAACGTTTGAGCTAGCAGAGAAGGCTGTTTCCTCAGAAAATGTAATGACTCAGAAGTGACAGCAGCAGCAATGTCGCCTGGTGAGGATCAGAGTTACTCATCATCATTGTGTGACTGAGCTAAATCAGTTCCCTGACACCATTTTCAGAAATCTGCTGGTGAAAGCTCAAACTGGAGAAGGCTCTGCTGTGGCTGTCAAAGGGAAGAATGGTTTGTGAGGTAATATATACTAAAGCTGACTGAAAGATGACAATGCATTCCAGTTTGGGGTACTTCCTTTCAAAGCTGTTGTGTGATGTCTGCCCAATAATAGTAGAGAAATGAAGAAGCTTTTTCAGGGTCATTTTTCTGCACTTTGCTCTGTTTGCGTTTACAGTTAGTAATTCTGCTTCTCCACAAGAAACAAGTGTATTGACACAGGCAAGCATAAAAACGTAGACAAATCCAGAAGGCAGTTATGTTCAGTTGGCCTAAATTACACAGGTTAATTAACCTAATTGAGGTTTGCTGGTTTATTGTAGCTGAGGATCTGGCCAAAATAAGTACAGCATGTAGCACAATTGTAATGTACCTTCAATTAACAGAAAATTAGGAACACTTGTAATTGCTAGTATATCTGGTAAATAACTGAAATAGATTCAATCACTCATTTCTATTTGAACTCCATCTGTAAGAAGCAATGGCAGATTTTCTGAATCAGATATGTAAAATGACTGTAATAGCTTTTGTTCAGCCATGAAATGAGACATTTGAAATGAGACAGTAGATCACCCAGCATTTTGATAACATGAAATAATGAAGTGGTAAAATGCTTTTAGTATCCTACTAATTTGTTATAATGGAAATAAATTACCTTGGTTGAAAATTGCTTAACGGACAACTTAAGATAGGTTTCATTTGTTTGAGAGGTTATTGAGATGTTTATTGTATTGTACAGACAAGAGAGTTTGGGTCAAAAACTTCAGGGGAAAAAGTGCTTATCAGAATCCTTATTAAGGTAGCCTTTGCTGTGTAGTAAGGTAGTCCAGTTTGAACTTGAAAACCACATTTCCAGCGCTAATACAATTCTGCAGCTAGGATGACTCTAAGAAACTAAGCATTTGTCACCTCTAACCTGTCATGTCTCAACATGGATGTTCAGTGTAATATCACAATGCTTGTAAAAAAAACCCCCCAAAACAAAAACCAAACCCTGAAAAAACCCAAACCAAAAAAGTCACCATGACAGCTTACCACTGTTAGCCTTCCTGACTGCAGTCTGTGAGTACAACTGATGCTAAATAAATGCTCCTTAAGAGCTCTGTGCCTCTCTGCATCAGGTTCCACCTGGGGAGAGTTCAAAAAGGAAGGAGAATATCCAGTGGGAGCCTTCGGAGAGCAGGGATACTGCCCAGGGACTTACTGTCTAGGGAGACTATCTTATTGGAAAGGTATTTCCAGTACATAGCAAAAGGTTTTTCTCTTTTTCAGTGAATATAGACAATTTATACTTCCAACAGGGAGTCCAGATGATACAATTTGCTTTCCATTTTTAGCCTAAGTCATAATTTTGTTTTGGGGCAGGTTCAGGTACATAGACTAAACAACAGAGACGATGATCAGTGCCAAAAGAGCAAAATGAAAGTTACTGAAAGAAAAATCAGTCTTTTCCAGACAGGCTTTAATTTCATTTTCGAACCAAGAAAGGACAAAAATTATCTTGGTGGGAGGAGAGAAAGAAAAGAGTGATTGATACAACATGGAAATGAACAGGAATAATTTTAATCATGTCAATGAAAATATTTTTTTTCAAACAGAAAATATTCAGTTTTAACTGTCTCAGTTTACCCACTGGCTGCTCCCTTCAGTACTTTCACTTTCTATGGCAGTACTTTCACTGATCGTTGAACATTCCACATTTCTTCTTTCTGTCTAGAGATAAATAACTGATTATCTTCAGTTCAGATGATTGCTGTCCAGGTTAAAAGTGTGAAAGCAATAGTTACTGAATTGTTAATTTTATTTGGTCAGCATTTAGGGAAATAATTGTCTGCTTAACTCACTGCTTGATATTTTTTATGCTTGAAAAATAGGTTGAATTGAAGGATTATATCATGCAGTGTGCACGACTGCTGTGAATCATGTCCCTATTAAGGGTTTTTACCCATCCATCATCTGTTCCTCTTTAAATAAGATTCTATTTGGAAAAGTCTGAAGTTGTGATATCTTTCAATTATACTTAGGTATTCTTGGATTTCTGGTATCATACTAAGGCTAATTCTACAGTCCCTTGGGACTGTACAAAAATAATGGGAACAGGCATTTCAGCAAGTTCTCAGGGTTAATTCCTGAAATTCAGATCCTCTCTTTGGAGCTAATTTTTTTATGCACCTAAGTATTACTGTTAAGCAACACAGGCTTACTTCCTTGAATAAAATTCACGTGTGCAGGTGAGGCTTGTTGATATTTTTGTCTTCTGTGCAAACATGAAGCAATGTAAATCAAACTAGGCTGTAAATATTTTCTATCACTGTTGCAGTCTTGTTGCTTCAATACACAAAGAGTAAAATACAATTTAGGGGAACATGGAAACTTAATAGTAGGATTTATTGAAATATTTACCAGTGCAAAGGCCCAATCTTGATATCTCTGTAATGAAATAAATTACTAAAACCTAATGTAAGTATCTGCTAGATGTGTGAGGCCTGGAAATAAATTGTTCTGCATTTACGGAGTCAGAGGCAATATATTTGGCATAAACTGTTTCATAAAAATTTAATACACATCACTGCCTGACAGCCTGGTTTATTCTGTGTGTATTAAAGACAGTGTCTTTCTACCGAGTGCTATCATCTTTTTGACTGAAGTCTGCAACATTTATACCCATGAATTACTTTATTTATGTGAATACTTTTATTGAACTCATGCATGTAAATATTTTCAACGTGGAGCCTTGGTCAGTGTAAATTCTTCAGAGAAGCGATTATAATTTAAAGACATATCAGCGATATATTTGTAGAAACTTCAGTGGCAAATACTCTTTTCTAAAATGTGTTTTGAGAAAGGACATATCACTTAATAGTAAGAAGAAATTTGCAGGAGTGTAAAAACATTGGATTTCTGTATGTTGGGAGACAGAATTTAATTTTTTCAGATAAACTTGTCTGTGCAATCATGCTACATGTATTTAGGAAAAGGGAGATTTTTTTTTAACTAAGTACATTTGAAAATAAATTTATTGTAAATAAAATCTAGTATCAGTGTTTATAATCCTATTGATTTCAGTTGAATTGCTATATCAGATTTGGACCACTTGACTATCAACAATTTGTTGATCTTTTAAAAAAAGAGATCAAATTTAAGTCTAGTTGTGATCAAGCAAATTTCTACTGAGGTTACAGTCATACCAACTAATTTCAGACCATGTTAGCTGTTGACCCAATTTTTTACATAATGGGATACTTAAAGGAGTAGATTTTGGTCTTTCTATGGATGCATGAGAACACTCAAATCTATTCTGCCATTGCCTATAACCTTTGGGCAAAATCTTCCATGTTAGCTAAATATATCTGGATGAAGGTACAAAGTTAGATTAGTACTTTACTGAACAAGTTTCACCAATGTAGTAATTGAAATGTGTTTGGTTGCCTAGGATTTCCTGCTACAACATCTGTCTTACTGAAATCTTTCCTAATACAGAGAAAAACTACTGATTCAGGTAAGAACACTGATTTGTTTTCTTCAGCCACTGAAGTGTAGACGTTCAGAGACATGCATGGAGTCTTGTAATTCATATTTTCTAACTGTGCTACATAGTGTAAAGGGCTTCAGAAGCATATTTCTGTGCCAGGATGGAGTTCACTTTGCATGCCTTGCTTTATTAAATGTGAGAAGCACACCAGCAACTAGAAATGCCTGGCTGATAAGCTGATGCACTTTTTATCTACTTTGGAGCCTGACTGACATCTTTGAACACTGTTGTATCTAAACAGCTTGAATATGTGACCTCATTCCTTAAATACCATCACTTGAACAGCTCTTGTTGCTAAAATAAAAGCAGTGTTGATTCTCTGTTGTGAAAACTCCTACAGATCCTCTGACAAGCGCAAACTAAACCACACCTTCTTTTACTAGGATAAAAATGATTGCTTATTTGTAGCAATTACAGTGTACCTGTAGCAGCAATTACAGCGAAGGTATTGCTTGCAGTTTTTATCACATTCACTTTGTGTTAACCTGTGACTGTCACAGAAAGCTCTGGCATGTGGAATAAGACTAGGAGACAGACCTCAAGGAAAATTACCCCAGAAAGGTAAAGTGGCTGAATAATTTTGTTTTGCTATACTGACAAATAGTTCGTTAACTACTCCGTAAACTGAGGGAAGACTGGAGTTGAGCCAAAGTTTCCAGTGAGATAAAAAGAGGCCAGTATCAGCTTTCTTATTTTATGCTGTCTTTTAATGCTCAGAAATAAGCCTTCTGCAATGCAGGCCTGTGTCAGTACTTTGTTAAGTATAACCAGGATTTTAAAAACGCAAGCTATGCCCTCCATTCAAACACAACTATGTGTTTCTCTGGAAACAATGTTTGTAAGTTTTTTCCCAAGAGGTGATATTTGGAAAAGCTGAACTTTTACTGGGAAGCTCAAGTATGGACTGGTTAAAAAGAAGCTTAAAATTTTTATCTATGAAAACCATTTTTGTAAGAGGACTGATGTGTAAATTCCCTGCAAAGTAAATAAAAAGAAAAAATATTGTAATGAACATATTTATTCACTATTGTTTAAACAGTCTTTTCAGTTAGAGTTTGGTGCTTAAAATAGTATTTTGAAATGCAATTGTGACCACATATTTGCATACAATTGTTTTGCAGATGCGTTTATGACTACAGATACAAACTCTGTTCTGTGTTAGGTTTTGTCACTATTGACAGTATTGAGACAAGTGCTGTAAAGGCCAAAGGGGGTCATAGGGCAGAAAGGATATTCGGGTAACTACCACACCTTTAACATAATCTAGACCTCTCTCCCCAAAAGCTGGCTATAAATTGTTAAAATTGCATTTAAGTAAAAACTTTTAAAATATAAATCCTGCTCTTAGGTCCAGTCCAGCAAATGCTTTGTTACTAAGCATAGTTTTGGATACTAGGTAGGGCAGGTTGTGACTATGAAGAAGAGCAGACATACAAGCACTGCAGAATCAAGACCTGATAGTTGGTGTACAAGCAAATGAGAGTGCTTACGGTTTTATTCATGGATGTGAGGGTCAAAAGAATTAGAAATTGGTGTTGTCCTTAAATTACATATTGCATACAACCAAGATTTATTTATTGAAAGTTTTACTGGATTGAAATAAAGGTAGATGATGTGGATTGATTTATACTAAAGACAGCTCACTATTTTTAATCTTTTCATCCAGTAATATGAATTGCCATCTGGATCAGTGTATATTTGCTGCCTGTTTCTTAAAGCTTGGTATTATTTCATTAAGAGAAGAGTGTGACTGAGAATGACAACTTTAACTGGTATTTTAATTTATAACAACCAGATATAGCATTTACATAAAAATAAAGGACTTCAGTGTAACTTTGGATGCCCAACCTGCATTTCAGGGGGAAAAGGGGGTAAAAAAACTTGAATACAATCTCTGTAACTTTGGTAATCACAGTAAGTTGGACATTTCTGCAGGAGAAAGATAGTAGAGGCAGTCGGGTTGCCAGTTAGCTGGGCACATTTGTATACCTGCTGGTGAGACAGCGAGGACTCGGATGAGCCTGTTTAGCACTCGGGAAGATGAGGGAATTGCTGCCTTGGAGAAAGCGCTCGGGTCGAGATTCCACAAGGCTTTAAAGGTCAAGAGGAAGCACCTTGAGGCCAATATTGAATGTGGCTGGCAACCAGGGTAACTAAGCCACTAAGGGAGTTATGTGCTTACTCTGTCTGCTGCCAACAAAACTCCTGCCAGCATCTTTTTGTAGTAGATGAAGTCTATTAATTCTGCATGCATACACATCGGCAGAAAGGGTCTAACATTATGCTGATCTAAATGGAACAAAACATGGACATGAAGAAGGGCAGTCGCATCCGAAAGAGGCAAGGAAGTGTATTGGCAATATTCCCCAAAAGAAAGGAGAATCATTTCACTCCCCTGAAGGCACTCTGGTGATGTGCTGGACCAGAGATTCCTAGCATTGAGAAAGAGCAGTATGAGATGTTGTAAGAGAAAGGCAGGGTTTAAGTTGTGTCTAGATAACATGGCCATTTTCTCTGTTAGCATTGCATTCATTTGCAGACTTCTTTACACTCTGCATACAGAGGAGTCAGGTGCACTGACAGTGCACAGAAGTGGCAGATGGAATAGTGGTAATGATTTTTAATTACATCTGTGATACTTGGGATATGAATGAAATTTAAGCTTCCTGATGATTTTATTAGATCCATAAGTGAAAACTTTACAGATTGAAGAACTGAAAATAGTGCTGTGAGCAGATCCATAATGAGTGATTTAATGAAGTAGTTAAATCCACTGTAGAACACAAACTGTTTTTAATTGGAAACATTGGACAGTTTAATCTTTCCATCAAATGTTCAGAGGAAATCAAATACCCTGTTGTATAAAAAGCAGCTGGGACACAGGGAGAATGGCACTTATATCAGTGCTCCGTAAGAGGTCAATGACAATTTTAATTGATGCTATTTCAGTTCTTGTGGTACGGTGGTAACTAGAATAGAAATGTCTGAACTGCTTGTTCTTAGAAATATGTGGACTTTATTCAGGAGAATCTTCAGCTTAGAATCAAGTACAAAGATTAGATGTGATCTGCAGATACAAGAAAATGCATGCAGTTCAAGATCGTTTCATGGGTACATCCCATTCCATTAATTTCTGAAAAATATAGGGAGTGGCAACATTCACTTATTTTCAAAGACACAGTTAATAGTTGATAGTTATGCCAGATATCATTAGAAATGCATGTTGAACAAAAACTAGTATACAGTTCTAAAAAAAGATTGTGAACAGCAATTGCTTTAAAAATTTCTTTTCTTGATTTTTTAGACTTTGCAGAGCCCTTTTATGGCTTGTTCTTTCTCAGCCTGAGATCACAGCATGGTCCTACTAAATCCCTCTCTTGATTTCTTCGGTGTCAGTGTTGCATACCATCCCAAATAGAAACTGTGTTACTAAACTGGTGGGAATAGGGGCTCATATTTGAACAATAGCAGTATTCCCAGTTTGGGTTTGCTTTTTTCCACATATACAGAGGAAGATTGCTGTAGGGCATTAGAGACAATAACAGGAAACAGAATATAGCTGATTTTGAAGGTAGAGTATTTCTGAAGTTTATCTGTGAAGAGACCAATTGTCATTCATTCTAAAAAAAAAAAAATTTTAAAAAAATTCCAACTTTTGGTCTTTGCTGTGGGCTGAAAGCTTGTAGTAGGGTATTGGGAAGTATTCTGTAGCTTGTGGTAGAAGTGTACGTGACAAGTGGATGATCTTTTGACCTCTCTGGACTAAACATCGGGAAGGTGGACTTTGGGAGTCAGGTGGTCCCATCAACTTCATGTTTCTGTGATGTACGGTGAATTTGGTATCAAACTTTACCTTGGAGTGTTATTCTGCGCAGAGGTATCTTCTGATACTATGCCTTTCATGTAGACCATATTTCATTTAGTTAGTTTTGAACCTCTTAAGCCTAACTGTAGCAAGCCAGATTCTCAGCTAATACTAATTCCCAACAGCGTGTTGATTTCAGTGAAGCAGCCTGAATCTATAGAAGCTGAGGATCTAATCCAATAACTCTTTGCATAAGAAGGTTGGATCTGATTTTAGAGACAATTCTCTTAAATACATAATATGAACTCCGTACAGTGAATCTTTACCCAGGTTGGTAAAAATTAAGGATCACTTCATTTTTCCCCAGAAGCAAATATACATGTGCACGATTTCACACATTTCTGAGGTTATCTTTTGAAAATAGTATGGTCTACCAATGCCATTAAACATGTAAAGCTGCGACAAAGTGCTGTGGTATTCTTAGAATGAGGTTGTGCTCCTTACACTGCAGAGCTGGGTAGAAGAAAAGCTCCCTCTGGAGAAACAAGGGGGAGACGATTTCTGCAGGGCTGCTGCAGGCCCAGAAAGTGGTCCACAGTCCACAGTTCTCAAACTGATACAGCAGGGTTTCAGTGGTACTTCAAACCCTCATGAGCACTAAGGATTATATTAATATTGGTAACTTTATGTTAGGACAACACCAGCTTCTTTTTAAGTGTCCTTTTTTTTCCCCTGCTAGCTGTGGTTCATGTTGCTTTCCCAAACTCTCGTCAGTTCAGCTCACTTGTGTTTCTCACTTCATCACACCAGTCTCTGGGTTTGAAGTGGCTATACTGGAGTCAGACTTACTTTGGCTGAAGAAGTGATGAGTTAAATAACTGCTTCTCTTGAACTGTTGTTCATTTCCAAGTTTGAATACTGTGGGAAAATAACGGAAGATTGGCGAGGAGGATTGTAAACACGCTCAAGTGACTTGCAGCTGGGATGTAGAAAAACATATATCGGACTAATTGTTGTTTAGCCTTGCGCGTTGGACAAGTAGAACATCCGTGTTTAGGTAACATATGCCTGTGGTGGACTTCGAGGCACCTTATCGAACATGCTTGAGATTTCTGGCCTGCTGTGGGAAAGATCAAAACACAGTGGTACACTACGCCTGCGTGAATTCTTGAAATACATGTGAAAACAGCAGGTTTGGTGATCCTCTAGCATGGATCGAGCTCCGTGGTGCCTGCGTCCCTGCTTGTGTGCCTCTGCCCAGGTGCTACTTTGGGGATCCCCTGGTTGGTGAGGTAAGGAAAACAAATTTACTCTTTGCATTTCATCCATGGCTTTGTGGTTGTTCCTGTGTCCTGCCTGTGCCGGCTCACACATTTAGCATAGCTAGCGGGATCCAGGAACAAGCATGCCGTGGCTGGCAAAAAAGTCAGGGCCTGGGGAGACCATGACAGTGACTCCCCATATTCCAGTATGGCCCAGTACTCAGTGCTGGGCCCCCGTGGCCACTTGCCGGGCTACATGGGCTCCACTGGAAGCATGGCCTGAAATAGATGACAGGGTGGTGGCTACCCTCCAGACAATTGAAATGGCTATGGCTGGATTTCCATGGAAAGTGGCATCAGATTCTTCTTGCAAGTTAGGAGGGAGATTGGCATGGTTATTAGTTACCGGTCTTAAAGTTCTTGGCCATGAAGTTGTTGCCTTACGGAGTGCAATGAGAGAATTGGAAAAGGAAGTTGAGGTTTTACAAGATGCAAAGGTGATCGTGCAAGAAGTAATTACTACTCAAGCAGAGCAGTGCCACGCGCTGCAAGATACTGTAGAATGGTTGATAGCATGTATTGCTAATAAACGAGGGGAAGGAGTGAGCAAGCGACTGTGTAGTGCTTAGTTGCTGCCTGGGGTTAAACCATGACAGTCCTTTTTGGCACACAATGTGGGGCATAAAGGGTTCAAGATAATGACAGATCTGTTTGGAATGTGCTAGATCGAATTTATAGTTATTGCTGTTTAGCTGTTAATTGGCAGGCTTCTGCACTTGCCATGGGGCTTGCTTGCCTTATTGTATGTTAGAGTCTAGTGCTCATTAGTGGCTGCTTTTTGCTTTCACTGCTTGCTGTACTGGTGTACTGCTTATCATCTTACAGTGCTGTGCCTGGGAACATTTTGATAACAGCGATGGTTTATGTGTGGATTAGGGGATTCAATCTGGACAGGGTAGCAGTAACGAGAAGTATCAAAATGCAGCTTTTGAGCGGAGTACCTACCTCACTAAAACCTTTAACTATACCAGCAGTCACAAATGCTACTGGTAATGTAGGTGCCCTAGCAAATACCTTGAGGGAAATTGGGGTGGTAACTTTGGGGACCATCTGTGTGGGTGGTGAATAAAGCCGGCAAAACCAAAAGGAGTTACGTCACAGGTGACGAGGAAACATGTGGAATGATCTCGTACAAGCGGGTGTCCCACAATCAGAAATAGATGGGATTACAACATCAGAAATGTTTTGCCAATGGCAAAAGTTAGCGCCTAAGCAAAAAAAAAATGACCGCCCCTGGCCCCACCACCAACTCCTTGCCCACTCTCCACCCCGTCTGCCACCTCAAGGCAAAGCATTACCTGGAAAATGCCAAAACAGCAGAAATGAAAGTTTGGCAAGTCCTCCAAAATTGCTGCCGCTGTAGCCTCTTACTGTGAGGGGGACCGATGCCTTGTGTTCCTTTAACTATAAAGTGGTGGTCTGGGGGGATTTTACATGTGTTAGCTCTGGTGGATACTGGAGCTGAGGTTACTGTATCACACAGAAATATTAGTAATAAAGAAGCCACATCACAGTTCTGTGGATTGGGGGGAAATCTGACCCCTGCCCTCTGAGCTAAGGTTAC
The DNA here is from genome assembly GCF_011004875.1 of Balearica regulorum gibbericeps. Lineage (NCBI taxonomy): Eukaryota > Metazoa > Chordata > Aves > Gruiformes > Gruidae > Balearica > Balearica regulorum. Next base: position 124,556,076 of record NC_046186.1, read on the forward strand.
CTTAACAATAGGAAATGCCATGCTATTTACCACAATTACGGTGTTAATTGCCCAGTTAAAGAATCTATCTTCAGTACCTGAAGGGGGCCTACAGGAAAGATGGTGGGGGACTGTTTATCAGGGAGTGTAGTGACAGGACAAGGGGTAATGGGTTTAAGCTGAAGGAGGGTCGATTTAGATTGGATGTTAGAAAGAAATTCTTTACTGTTAGAGTGGTGAGGCACTGGAACAGGTTGCCCAGAGAGGTTGTGGAGGCCTCATCCCTGGAAGTGTTTAAGACCAGGTTGGACGGGGCTTTGGGCAACGTGGTCTAGTGGGGGGTGTGCCTGCCCGTGGCAGGGGGGTTGGAACTAGATGATCTTTTGAGGTCCCTTCCAACCCAAACCATTCTATGATTCCATGATTCTATGATCTTGGGTATTGATGTGTTGGCAGGATAAACAGTTGAAACTTTAAATGGTCGCTTCTGCTTCGGGACTTCCCAAGTGGGATTTGCTATTCGATCTATAACTTGTCTTGTGTGCATACCCGAAGTGGGATCCTGTTGTGCTGCCTGTGCCTGCCAAGGTGGTAACTGTAAAATAATACTGTATTCCAGGGGAGAAGGAGGAATTTGCTCAAACCATTCAGGTATTTCAACAAGTGGGAATCATTAAGGAAACTATAACTGCTTTTAATAGTCCTATTTGGCCTGTTCGAAAACCATACAGCACTTGGAGAATAACTGTAGATTATAGAGAACTGAATAAAGTCACCCACATACACACTTGCAGTTACTCTTATAGAAAAAATAAGCAAATATTTACAACTCTGGAAGGAGATGATAGTCCTGTTTTCTTCCCTTATCACAGGTTGGCTTGTTGTGCTTTGTAGTCTTGTACTCTAAGCACATGCCCTGGATATGTTTATGTGAGATCGACATGTAAATACTTGGATCTGGTTGGCCTCTACTGTAACTAACTCATCTGCCTTTTATATTGAGGAAGGATTAACAGCTGCAGATCTTCTGACAATGTGTTTCATTGGTGTGCCAATCCCAGTAGCTGTATTACAGAATTATACTATGCTAACTGCTTTTTATATTAATGTTCCTCATTGCTATTTTTCTGTGTAGGTAACAGCTCTATGCCAACAAACATTACAAAATCGGTTGGCGATGGACTATCTCCTCCTTTGACACCATAAACGCTGCTCCGATTTTGAAGGCATGTGTTGCTTCAACATAACTGATGAATCAGCCAGCATAGAGGATGACATTCAGCATCTCCAGGACTTAATGCATCAAATGAAACGATCAACTGACAGGATGAGTAGGACACCTGATTCAAAGAATTACTGTAGAGATATGTTTATTCCTTTTTCTACATGTATTTATTATGTGCCTCTGTAAATTACCCTGCCCTACACCCCACAAGCCCAAATGGACACCTCCAGCTTTGCCAGCCCCAGTGGAAGTGCTCCCTTGAGCGAGGGGGTGGAATGTGGGAAAATAACGGAAGATTGGCGAGGAGGATTGTAAACACGCTCAAGTGACTTGCAGCTGGGAAGTAGAAAAACACATATATCGGACTAATTGTTGTTTAGCCTTGCGCGTTGGACAAGTAGAACATCCGTGTTTAGGTAACATATGCCTGTGGTGGACTTCGAGGCACCTTATCGAACATGCTTGAGATTCCTGCCCTGCTGTGGGAAAGATCAAAACACAGTGGTACACTACGCCTGCGTGAATTCTTGAAATACATGTGAAAACAGCAGGTTTGGTGATCCTCTAGCATGGATCGAGCTCCGTGGTGCCTGCGTCCCTGCTTGTGTGCCTCTGCCCAGGTGCTTCTTCAGCTGGTTGGTGAGGTAAGGAAAACAAATTTACTCTTTGCATTTCATCCATGGCTTTGTGGTTGTTCCTGTGTTCTGCCACAAATACCTTTTGATTTTTTTAACCCAGCTCTAGTATGCTTTCTAGATTTTAGGTGGAATCCTTCTAAAATGCTTTAATCACATTAAATGTTTAATCATAATAATGGTTTTGCTTTTTAATGTTATTATACATTCAAATGTCTTTTCAGCTTTTAATTGTGGGTGGGTTTTTTTTGCTTAATAGTCATTTGAGGATGAATTCTTAGTCTACAAGAAGTTTAATCCCAGTGGTATTCATAAATGCAGAGACTCAAATTTGTTATTATTCATTAAATGAATGCATGGTTGTTTCAGAATATTGTCTAACTTAGGGTAACACCTTCCTATTTTAATATCTTTATACAATTAGAACAAGCGGAATGGAAGGTCAGGCTGTAAAGATAGTCCTCATCATACTAAAAACACTGTAAAAACTGCCTCTTGATTTATCTTGTACCAGATGTTAGTCTTCTTGCCTTCAGATGGCCATAAACAACTGCATTTTACTGTAGTAACACTTAGATGCATATGCCTGAGAGAAAAACTGGTCCTTAGAACTATGTGTTGGATGAGAAGGGAGAGTAGAAAATAATATAGGCTGAAATGTGTATCTGAAATAACAGAACTGAGTCAAACTAGAAGTACATTCAGTGCAGCAAGGTAACTTGAAATTAGATTTTTCGTTGTTTTTCTGCCTCACCTGTTTTTCTGCTTGTAAGGAGGATTTTATGCCCTTTCCTTTCTTCTGTCTTCATTTCAAATAACAGAACTGAATCAAACTATTAATACATTCAGTGCAGCAAGGTAACCTGAAATTACATTTTTCACTGTTTCTCTACCTCATCTATTTTTGTGCTAGAAAAGGGGATTTCTTGCCCTTTCCTTTTTGTCTTCATTTTTTACAATTTCTGTATATTGGGCTCATGATTCATTTCACTCTTCTTCTCCTAACCCTCTCATGTCTGGCCACAGGCCACTCTTTCAAAAACTTAGGGATACAGATTCCATTTTGTTCCGCCTATTTTCTTTCTTCTCCAGCTGCTGCTCACTGACACTGCTTGGCTTGTCCTCCCATCCAGGCTGCAAAGCACCGGGAGTTTGCTCCGCTATCGTTCACAGTTTCTGTGTACAAATTCCCGCCTTTCTCATTTGCCATCTCAATCACTTCCTCACATAACCACCACTGAGAAGACCCCAAACTCCTAGCTTCAGTATTGCATTGCTCTTCCTGAGAAAGGATGTCATTCACACACATAGGCAGGAACAGCCAGCCATTCTTTGTGCTTGCTGTATTAGATGGCCATTATTTTTGGACGAGTACCACACAGCTTACGGCAGTGTCAGGGTTTCTGTGTAACAGCACTGAGAACACAAATACCCAACTTTATCTCTTGCAGTAGTCTTGTGGGTTCCTTATCCAAGTATTGCCAAACCCCAAACCCGCCTATCTTGTCAAATGCCATGTGACGTTGCCCCAGGTGACATGGCTACAAACATTGCATACACATATCCCATGCATCTGTGTGGTGCCAAGACTCAGAAAAGATTTTAAAACAAATCAGTCATGTGCTGACATGAAGTCTGACATGAAGCAGAATAAATGGAAATGAAATTGTTCTGTATATTGTGCTATTAACTTCATGGGCATAATGATTCTTCCTGTCTGCGGAGTTGTGAGAAATCTGATTGAAAAAGAAAAACATAAGCCCATCCTGGCAGGAGGTATTTTTGATATCTATGTATCATGCAGGGGCTGTGGTCAAGATTATGAGTTCGTTGTGTTATGCTCTGTAAATAGGAGATTATGTAGTCTTTGCGTTAAAAGCTTACAGCTGAGAACTCACAGAAGTGTGTGCAATTAGCTAGAATATAATATATAGTGCCTGTATATGTGATCTGTTATATTCTGGTCGGCTTATGTGTCTAAATTTAGTATTATGGGATGCTATTCTTAGCTGACTGAAGATAATTTTTTTACTCTTTTTTTTTTCTCAATGCATGTATATATTTCCTTGCTTGCTTCTGGATCTGTCTTTCTAATCCAAGCAAATCCAAAACATCTGCAAAAGAATCAACTACCCAATAATGGTAGGTAGTAAACTGACTGCTCTTTTTCCACTGACCTCTTTGGTTTGTTGTTACCTCATTTTTCCAAAACACCCCCACGCAACAGTGTCCTTCATCCACCTGTTGTATTGTGTTTTGTGAACTGTGTGTAGGAGGAATTGACTTCTTAACATGCCAGCACCTTGCGTAATGCAGTGAGCCTTGGTACTTGACTGGAAAGCCTAAGCACGCCATAGGGTAAACATGAACCTAATTAAAGCCACACAGCTGGTCAGGCCTGTATTTTGCTTTTTTGGTTTGCATTTTGCATATGCATTTATACATACATACATACATATATGCGCCACACACAACCATAAATGCATAAATACTTAGACTGAAGGAATATCGATAATTTGAACTGAAATTTCCAAGCAGAGAGGAAGACAAAATCCCTAACACAGTGTAGGAATGCAATAAAAATTTAAATGTCATTCAGTTGCCATAAAATGATCTAAAATTGAACAAATGTATTATATACTATGTATTTATATGGGGGCACCTGATTTCATTGTTAAAGCAGTTCAAATAGCACTTGCTATTCCTGAAAAATATGGGAGATGATATCCTGTACTATTTTTAGGAATAATATGTTTATCTTTATTTGGTTGCAGTTAGATGGATGCTATATGAAGATGTAAGAAATAACTGGTGTTGGGCTGTTTTAGTCTGAGGGAACTAAAGTTAATAGTTCTAGATTGTGCCAGTTGCCAGTTCTGATCTTTCTGTTCTGTGGGTCAGCAGCTGGAGGACTAGCTCATTTTAGCATCCCTTCTTGTCTGCTCCCAGCTGTCTTTCCTCTTATCCCACAGTGGGATACATAAAATACTTTTACAAGTTCAGCATCCTGGAACAGCCATAGAAATGGATTTTGGGGAGGAAAAAAAAAAAAAAAAGTAGTGCCTAAGATCAGGGCAGAGAGGCTGAGTCTACAGAGGTAGTAACCACTTGGTGGAAAAGCCAGGATAGAAGTTTTGATGATGTATTTCGTTTAGTCAATATAAAATGCATATGCATCTTGGTGTCTTACAACCTTTCTTTTTGTAATATTCTTGAAGAAAAATAAAGGATACTTTGCTTCAAAGAAAGAGTTCAGTACAACTACTGAACATCTGTACGAACTTCAAGCTGTAAGAAGGGCTAAACCAGGTCAGACGAGCAGCAACATAATGACAGTGATGATCTGTGACGGGATTTGTCTTAAAGTGGACTGAATTGAAGGATTCCTTTGAGACAAGGGTTGAAGGTAAGCATGGCCCTTCCATAAGTGCTGAAAAGAGACCACATGAGTGATCAGAGGTACCTCTTACCGTCACATTAGTTACATGAGCATGCCAAAGTATGAAGAAACTGCCTGTAAATGGTCTGTGATCACACAGCTATTGAGCAAAAGAAATTCTTAGATTTAATAGGAACAAGGAGGCTGTCTTATCATTGTCAAAAGAATTTATTTAAAATGGCAATCAATAGGCTTGTTGTTTTAAGTTAATTCTTTTTTTACTTACAAAACAGTTTTACACTGTAGGAAATACAATGTGCTGAAAGAATAAACTAAATTGACGTGAATTCAGCGGCAGCCTGTAAGTATGCACATATTTGTATGCCTTATTAACTTGTTCCTCCTCTAGATTATAGTCTAGGTAAAAGAAATTATTGCTAGTGGAACGTCAAAAAGTTGCTTGTCATCACTCAGAGAGGTTGGCTTTACAGCAGAATACACAGTTGAAGTGTTATATTACTTTATTCTTTTAGCAGCAGTCATTTGATTTCCCAGGTGACATTTTGGAAAAAAAAAAGTGAATTTTAAGGAAGTCACTGTTCTCATGAAAAATCTGATTGAACAAGGATTAGGTAAAAATAAAAATTGCATGCAAAGAGAAATGGGGAATGAAATAAGTTTATGAGGGTAGACACTGCCTGCCAAGTTGTAATGTCCTCCATCAGAGAGATCTGTTCAACCTTACTATAGCACAATGCAGAATTTACAAGAACTCTGATTAATCAATTTAAGTGGATAAATCTTGAAGATTGCTAGTTCTAAATTCTGATTTTATTTTCTAAAGCTTTAAGTGGGTAAGATTTGGATGAGAAACAAATAACGTAGAGCTAGCTACCTCTAACGCCAAACCGATTTTTTTTTTCCAATTTACCCAGGCATTTCTGCCCAAGATATGGTCAAGTTAGAGTTATTTCCAGGCTCATACATTAAAACTTGCACTGTTTAGTGACCTGATTCTACCTGATGGAATAAAATCAGTTAATCTTAGCTAATAGCTTGTGCTGAAGTAGTAATTTGAGCAGATGTTACATGATATTCAGGCAGTCAGGTTTTACTGAAATATGTTAGTTTTTCACAAGTTACAATAAGAAGAGTAAAAACTGTATTTGCACTGAAAAAGATGCATTTGAAAATAGCTTAGAATAAGTGATATCTACCAAACATCATGCCTTAGAAAGTCTGACGAATCTTGATTTTCTTTGGGGAATAAAGTAGCCCTATGTAACTTCTCTTTCATGCACTGTTTTTCCAAGATCTTTTCCTTTTGCTTCTGCTCCTTTTCACAGGATATATCAGAGAGAATTCAGCCTGCAAGATTTATCTCCTTTATCTTTTTCCTGCCCTTGCCAAAACTGGCTGCACCTAGGTAGTCTTCACCACACTTCCATTGGCATGACTCACCTAAAATACATCCCTATCTACAACAGTCAGAAACTAGTTCCAAAACCAGTAAAACTAGCAAATTCAGGTTTCCTATAGCTTCGGGTCTCACATTGTTTGCATCTCTATCCTGGAATATCTTCAGTCATTCTCACATCTTTCTTCTCCTCCTTTTTGGTTTTGCCATCTGGGTAAAAGACTGACATGCTTGTAAAAACTAGCTGATGGCTCCCAAACAGAATGGATAAAAACCAAATTCTCCCAGTTCCCTCTCCACAGGAGAGCTTGTCAGCTCTCTGGAATTTAGCCAGTTGCTGATTTTTACAAAACTATCAGGAATTTAATATTCTTGAATCTTCTGCCGCTGCCATAGTTAACTGAAATTGTCCAAAGTGTTCAAAAGCTGGAGTGTTTTACATAGGGAAAGGTGGAGATAAAGGGCTTCAGTGTATGATCAGCTTGATGTGATACTGAGAAAGCAGGGTAGTAATGTTGAATTTTTTTTAGCTGTCCTATCTTTGTCTGACCCAGATAAAAGGAAAAGCTCCCTAAACGCTCATAAGAAAGAAGCAGCACTCATGGTCTTTGTGGTGTCTTCCAAAGCTGCCATACCTTCTGTCTTTGGAAATAAAAAATGCACTGCAACCCCAAAACACCACCATAATTCAAGTGAAGACTGCAACTGCTGTAGTCTGATTAAAGCAGTTATAAGGCACAAGTTATTAAGCAGTGAGCAAAGTGCTAGAAGATGGTAGGCCGGTACTTTTCAAATGTGAGGCATTTAAAATCAGTACTGTTGCTTCCGTGGCAAACTTTGCCTGTATATTTAAGTTTCTACCTTGTCTACAGTAATGGTGAAAATGTTGCTACTGCTACTAGCAATCTGTTTACTCCTCGGGCATATTTGGCAGCCAAGGGATTAGCTCTGAATGTTGGTTACCAGGCTGTTTCCTTCCCAAGTGGGTAAATTCAATGCTGAAAAAGAGCAAAGATGTATTTCTAATTTAAATTATATGCACTTTTCCTTTTAAAAAGCAAACCAATTTAAATTTAAAATTATTATAACTTTTATGAATTCCTGAGTTTTAAAAAAGATATTAAAATAATGTAGATAAAATACTATGATTTCAGATAGTTCATTTTTGCTGTTGGACTTGTAACTTCTAGTCTCCGAGCGGACTTGTAACTTCTAGTCTCCGAGCTAGTAACATCACCAGCTCAGCATCTGGAATCAGAATGGTGGAGTTGCCAGGTCAGCTCTAGCCACCTGCACCTTCCTCTGACTATGCAGGGAACATACTTTCCGCAGTTGGTTTGTTCAGCTAATTCAGCTCAGTCACTTGTGCATTCCAAGTTAAGAACTATCAGAGGCTGAGCACCCCTGATTTAGAGAGGCGTTAGATATTCTGAGCCTGGAACATGCCATCCTAATTCTGTTCGTGTTTAAATGAAAAGTAGGAGGGGAGAACAGGAATTAGAAAAAGTAGTTATGATACTACCTTGATCTGTTTGCAACAGGTATTAATAGAGAATGGATTCTTCGTGTCTAGGTCCAATGAAGCTGGCAGTGGTCCCTATGTTCCTTGGGGGTGTAAAGTTTTATGGCCAAACTGGTAAGTGAATAATTTAATTGTATTTCCTAAAAGTGTGAGGAGCTGAAGAATAGCCATATTAAACGTAAAGCGGGGCATTACCAGGAACATTACCAGGAATGCTCACAGAGTCTCAGAAGACTTCATATGTGTAGATTTTCTGCAGTGACCTGATGAATTTAGAAAGTGGTGTTAACAATCATATAGTGTACATCGTTCTGCCATATTCCCATGGTTTTGTTTTCCTAACACACTATTATTAAGGTGTGAATGGACACATTTGATTCAATATTGTTATTAATATATTGCATCATTGTAATAATGAAAGGTAAGTGTTTAGTCTTTATTTTCACTTAAGGACTTTTCTGATTGACTGCATGCTCCCTCAGAGTGTCCAACCCTCACTCCCCTGCCTAGGCAAAGAGGAAAGGACTTCAAGGAAAATATTTATTTTAAATCCATACTATCTGCTTGTGGGGAACTTGTTAGTCTTACAAGCTAAGCAGCCTTCACTAGGATCAGTATTTAGATAGGAAGTTATCTGGGAACATGGAAATGCTACAGGAAATGTTTGAGGGTTTTGAACAGAAGTCTCATGTGTCTGCAGTGTAAACAGTGTCTTCTTTAGGTGCAGAAGGAGCCCGCTGCTTAGACTCCTATGCATCAGTAAGACATAAAATCTTAACTGTGTATTATCTTTTGAGACCTAACAGTTCTTTGCAAGGAAAAGAATAATCAGACCAAAATCCGATTAACAGTGGATTCCTGTGCAGTTTTAGCGAGGTGAATTCCTCATGGCATAGTCTTGTTTGCTGGAGAGCACTGTTGCTTTGATTCACTTCAAATGCTGGTATATTTTAATGGTGAGCAAATATATTCTTCTTCACTGTTGTAACATTATTTTTAATGTTATGCATCAGGTTTGATTCCTTTGAATGAAAGCTTAAACAGTCCAAGTTGTGGCCTAGGAAGAAATTACCTGGATGTAGGAATTTAAAGCTACAGCTAATGGCAACTTTTCCCTCGTGGCAGTTGGTGTAATTTAGAGCTGTCCTTACACCGCTCTCATTTATGGACAGGCTCAGCACCTGGCTGGCTGGCTGGCTGAAAGGAGTTTTAAAGAATGTTTTGTGACATATCTGAATCAGAATACTGTATATTGACATGGTTATTAGGACATTTATTGTAGTAATGGACTGGTTTGATTTATCAAGTTGATGTTGGGAGCATTAAAAAAAAGTGGAAAAAATGGGTCCATTTAAGTTGGCTTATGGGATGTTAGAAACAATTCCAGACTAGGAAGTGCCTGGAACACTAAAGAACATAAAAGGTTTAAAAAACTACTGTCAAGACAATGTTAACTATTGTGGAGGACCAGGCTGAAAGGCAGGCCCCACAGAAGATTCTGATAAAGCTGAGCCTGACTCAGTGACCATCCAGAGATGGTAATCCCTCTGTACTATTGCTGTAACACTTTTCCCCTCCATATGCTGCATTTGTATTAATAAACTAAGCAGTGATTTTGTCACAATATCCCACTACTGATCTTGAAAAGAAGTACAGCAGTAGTTCAAACGAAGACAAACCTGCTAGGTAAATATGCTCGATACTCCAGGCACTGCAGCACAGGCAAAATGTGAAAACAAAAGAATCACAGAGTTTTATCCTTCCACAGATAAAACCATGATGCCTGAAACCCAGAGGATTGCACTTTGAGCTTAAAAGGAGGGACAGAAATCCAACCATCCTTGCAATTTTAACTCCATCTTTTTAAATTATCTAAGACCGAATGTGTTTGTTTCTGTTTGATCCTGCTGTGAAGTGATAATTCTGCATTTGTCCCATCACAATTATTTTCCTAGTCTACAATATGCTGTGATATCCTATTACTTCTGTAAGATCAAGCAAAAGGTCACAGCAGACAGAAAAAAATCCAACCAGTACATAGCCATTGTCAGCCCTGCTGTGGAAATTCAGAAACACACCAACTGGCGTTTCTTTGTCACGTGCTGAATGCTTTTCTTCCTCAGTTCGCTATATGAAGACATCTCATGAAAACTAAGTTTGTAAATTAACTTGCTGAATATCTGCAAAGTACTCCTACTTGTTGACAATCCATATAAGAATTGTAAAATGTTTTTCTAAAGAGCTAAAAGAAAGGGCATTTTGCAGTATATTTTCAGCACTGGAAAACTTTATTTTCCTCTTGCTCGTTAATTTGACTTGCTCAGGCTATCTGGAACTCCCTTCCTGTTTCCCTCCAAGACCTTTAGTGGCTTCCTTTGTCTAAATAAAAAACCCCTTTCATTTCTCTTTAAGTGATGATGGATTCTCTTTCAAACATTCTGATAAAATCAGAATGTATCTAGATTTTTCCTACTTGTAGATGATTACAAATCACTGCAGTTAGATAAGTAAAAATTAGTTTCAGTGCTGTGTCTGTAGTCAGAATTTTACACATTTTTAAAAGTACCTTGTAGCTTTAGGGTATATTTTAATGGAATTTTAAAATTCCATTTTCTTGTTTAAGCAAGAGATGTGAAAAATAGACTAGCTGGTAGAATTATAAAGACTTTATTGAATCGAAGTATTTTTATTTGCTATGCAAAAAGTGCAGATTTACAATACAAAAATAAAAGTCTGTTTACTTTCCTGGTAGGTAATAAATGAGTACACAAGAAAACTGTGTAAACTCCTTTTAGTAAAATATTTCAGGCCTAGTCATCTACTGTGACTGGGGTAAATAGCCACTGAAGATTACAGACCTCTATTCATCGATAAGGTCATTAAATCCAGCCTGGGGGTTTTTTTTTCCTCAGATAAAAGCCATCATCCGATTGTTACTCATTTCTTAGTGCAATTTAGTTTATTAAGCTTCTTCAAAGAGTAAAAGTGTTCTGAGAATTTACATTACCCAGAACTGAGTGCTCTCCCCGCCCCCCCGGTACGTTCTCCAAATTGACTAGCTGGTAGGAAAAGTGAGGAAGTACTGTTAAGATTTTCTTTGCATGCATGTACACTGTGGCAGCTGGTGTAAGACACTGGGTAGACATAGCAATCAGGAAGTAAAAAGAAGACTGAAAGTATTGGTTTGTACCTTAAATCATGACCAAATTAATTACAGGCTCAGTAAGCGCTGGAACTGGAGTTACAGCAGAGATCCAGGGCTGTGATCCTCCACGGCAGGACCTGCCATTTCTACCAGATCAAAAATACCGTTCAGGGATAACTGACATCTAGGTGAAGTTCAAGGTCAATACCTAAACTGACTGAGCTGAATGTTGGGTTACATTCTGTCCTAAGTAGCGTAATATAAATTTCAGGAAGGATGATGGGAGCCACTGAGCCTGTTCCATCTTTATTTCTGCACATGCAGTCCACTGGCTGTAACAATAAAAGTAGGAATAGAATTTAGCCAGAACTTCCATGTTTTATATTTAACAGTACATGGAATTTAATCCATCCATCCTGCTGCCACTGTAACATCCCTTATATCACCGTAAAAAGGGCTGACTTGAACATATACACAGATAATTTGTGAATAGAAAATACAAAATCTTAGGGAAAAGAATGAAGTCTAAAGACCTCACAGGTTGCTAAGTGGTTATTCACTTGCTGTGAAATTTTTATCTCCATCAGGATAACAGTGTTACCTTCACTGTGTTTCTAAAAATACTTTTCACATTCCTTCTAGTCATTTCTGGTAGAGATAGGGAATATTGATGTCTTTGTAAATCCTTGCAAAAAATCTCATCTGCAGCTTCCTGTGCCTGAACTGAGACTGGATCGGGTGCAGGGAAAGGCTGCTTGGAGGAGTGAGGGAAGGGTGATGGCAGAACTTCTCTAGAAAAGAACAATTTAAATTAAAGGGAAAAGGACTTATATTGGCCTTGAGCAAATGAAGACTGGAAATTAGGAGGAGGTCTCTATGATTATTTAGAAAATGAGATACTTTAGAATAGCCTTCCCAATACAAATAGAAGCAACAACCTGCTCCACACTCAAATATTTGGGTTCTAACAGTTCATACAAATGATACATTTTTCTGAGACAAGAGAGGACTCTGGGATGCTGGGACCCCTTAGAGCCCCTCCATTTGTGTGTTGCCATCCCGCTTTTCGAAAAGCGACTGCTGGAAATCTAACCCCAGTTTCACGCCAGAGACTCTTTTCTCTGCAGTGTGAAACGTAGCTGCCCCCTCACCGCCTCCATATACGTGAAACAGAGCCTAAGCAGGAACTTCTGATGCCGGAGTGTCAGTCACCCCGCTCAGTGGGACCACGCACCTGAATATGCATCTTTGTATACATTGCATCCTACATGGCAGAATGCAAGTAGTATTCCCAGAACACTTAAGTTGTTCCTTAAGTTCTCACCAAACTTGCAGTTCGCTTGCTCTGAATGTTGCCATGAACTAATCTCTTTATACAGGCGCATGTGGGACAATAAATCATCTGTGGGTTAAAAATCCGTAATAATAATGGAATAGTATTAAATATAGAATTATAAGTCCTTTTGGTCTTATTGTGGTAGCTGTGTGGTGGAAACTGCATCCAAATATACACCATTTTAGTTAAATTGTTACCCTAAGGGCTTTGGCCAATGTTCCATCTCTGAGCAGAAAGCAAGGGACTGCACCAGTGTCTAACACAGAGATATACGCCAATTGGTGCTTTGTGAGCAGGCTGCCATTTTTTCTTAGGCAAGCTGCTTAATTCAAATTTTAAAGAGATTGTTAGATGCGTTCAGATGGCTGACTTGAACCGAGCCGTTAAACAAGTTTTACTCTTCTGAAAATGTCTCCTCTGTTTTTTTTCAGATGCAGTAAGTTTTTTGCATCATGTACACTTTTTCTATTCCCCTCGGAGGAAGGCTCCGCATCCCACCCCACGGGTGATGTTCCTGCCTGCGCCGGTGCCCGAGGAGAAGGAGCCGGATCGGGAAGGAGCCTCACCCCCTCCTGGCCCCGCAATGCGGAGCCGCCCGGGATGCCTCGGGACCCTTCAGTCACATCCAGGGTGAGAGAAACCGGGTTACGGTTGATCGGTGCCTTGCAGCACGGGTCCCCGAGGAACGCGATGGTGCTCTTTTTTAACAGCTAAGGGGTTCTGGCCGCTGTTTAAAAAAAAAGTAACACTAGTCCTGGCAGAGGAAAGCGATGAATCACGACACGCACTCACAAGATGTCTGTCACGCTGCTGCCCGAACCACAGCGCGGCCCGCGGAGGGACCCCCCGCTCCGTTAACACCGAGGGCCCCAGGCTGCGCCCCCCACCCCGCCATGTCCCCACAGGCCCGTCCCACAGGGGGCGCCGCGGCCCCCAGCGCCGCGCCCTCTGCGTGGCCCACGGGCGGCGCGCAGGTGGGACCCGCCCGGGCCCCGGCCCCGGTTCCGGCCCCGGGGCCCCGGCGGGCCGCCCCGGCGGGCCGCCCCCGCTCCACCCCGCATTCTCCGCGATGAACTTTACCCGACTTCTCCATCCCCGCTTCGCCATCCTTCGCGCCCCGCCTCCGCGCTGCATATTCATGAGGCAGCCGCACCCAACGCCGCGCCTCATTGGCGGTCCCGCGCCCCCTCCCACTAGTACTGGCTGTTGCCGCCGTCGCTCAGCGCCGCGGCGGGCGGGGCGGGGCGGTGCAGGCGGCCGCGCCCCACCGCCTCCCCCACCGGTGACTCAACAGGGCGTGGAGTCCGGGTCCTGCGGCGGCGGCGCAGCCTTCGCCCTCCCCCCGCAGCCGGCAGAGGCACAGCCCTAGCGCCGCGTACTCATTGTTCCGACAGCTCCAGGCACCATGGACGAGCTGGACCAGTCGCCTCTGGTCTCCTCCTCCGGGCAAGCACGGCCGCAGCAGCCCCAGTTCAACTACCAGTTTGTGCTCGACGACGAGAAGGAGGAAGAGGAAGAGGAGGAGGAAGAAGAGGACGAGGACGAAGACTTCGACGAGCAGCTGGAGGTGATGGAGAGGAAGCCCGCCGCGGCTCCCGCCGCAGCCCTGCAGGAGCGGCCGCCGCAGCTGCTGGACCTCGGCGGCCCCGCCGAGCCGCCCCGCCCCGCCGCTCCGGAGCCACCGCAGCCCGACTGGAGCCCCCCGGGAGCCGTCTCCTCCTCCTCCTCCTCCGCCACCACGCCGTCCCCAGCGCAGGAGCAGCCCTCGGCCCCCGCCCGGCCTGTTCAGCCCCAGCTGCCCGAGCCCGCCGCCGCCCCCCGGAGAAGAGGGTCCTCCTCCGGTTCGGCTGGTGAGTGCCTCTGCCCCGGGGTGGGGGTGGCGGCCGGGCGGGGGGGGGGGGGGGCGGCGGCGGTCCTCGCAGCCGGGCGCCTCCGCCCGAATCGCTCCGGTTCTCGCTCCCCGCTGCCCCGCCGGGACGTTCCCTTTGTCTGCCGGCCCTCGGCCGCCTCCTGCAGCATCGCTCCCTCCCCTCAGCCGCGCCGGGGCGCGGCCCCGCTCCCCGTGGCCCCGCCGCAGCTCGTGCGGGAAAAAGGGCTCCCCCTCCCCCTTTTTAATTTTTTTCTTTAATTTTTTCTTTTTCCCTCCTCCTCTCCTCCCTGTTTTGCTAATAGCGGGAGGGGGGGAAGCGCCGCCCCGGCCGCCGCCTCGCACGTGGGCCGCCCGGGGGCGAGGCGGCCGCCGCCGCCGCCTGGCAACGGCCGCGTAGCGGGGGGGGTGGGGTGCGGTGTGGTGCGGGGGGCAGAGCCTGAGGTAACGGCTGCGGCCGTCCGTCTGGGTCCGCGCCGCCTGCGCGGGTCTGGCTGGTTCTTCCTCTGGTGCAAAACCCACCTGCGGCGTACTGCTGCTTTCCCATCCCCTCGCTGCATCGTCCCGGGCACGGTTCACCCGACACAACGGCCTACGGGCCTGGGTGTGGGGGGCGCCGGGCAGCCCTGCGGCGGGCGCCCGCTGCGGCCATGGGAGCGCGGGGGAGGAGGAGGGAAATAGAGATGCTTTTAATCCTACTCATTTTAAACAAATCACCTCGCTGGGAGGGGCGAGAGAGAGGAATTAAGGAGCAGCGCTGCGTCCTTTCCTAAACCTGCCTCGCTGAGGCAGGGAGCCAGGCAAAAGGTGAGAGGATGGGCGTCTCTGCGGGCCTGGCAAAGCCGCCTGTAGCCCTTTGTGGGAAACGCTGCTCTCTGGCTTCAGACAATGAATCTTAAACCCCGAGAGGAAAGGTAAACTAGTGAAGTACGTGAGGAAGCACAAAAGGCTTACAGGCTGCTCGCTGCTGTAGGTGTGGCAGTACTGGGAGAAAAATGTCAACCTCGCATCCTGCGTATGCCTCCTGGATGGCTGCAGCTAGCCATAGTGGTCATCTGGGCTTGTCTAAGGGGATCACCCCTTAGTGTTGGGGTACCCCGAGTTCAAAACTGCCGTAGTGGAGGGGCGTGCCACCCCCGAACAACTGCCAGTGCTGCTGGAGTGCCAGAACCCTTCTTGCAAGTTCTAATCCAGGAGCTGACCCTGCATGACTAATGTGTTGCCTGCGGATTGCAATTGTGCCTTGGCTTTGCTTTTGCTTAGTTCAAAATACAAGAGCTAACTTGAAGCTATTAAAACAGTGAAAGTGAACAAATCGAAGGGCCTTATCATGATGATGCATTCTTCATTGCTGTTGATAGTGGTATGCTGTGTATGTTTTAAAGATGCAGGATTTCAATAGTTTGATGTCATGGTATGAGTGAACATACCATGACATACTCATGATCTAAAAAAAAAAAGCATCTGGAACAACGACAAAAAAGGTCTGTTGTTAAATCTGAATTTAATTTTGTTTAGGGGGTTTCACAATGCATTTTATTTGCATATGTGACAGGATTTCATGGTTAGTTGTGCAGTTGTCTTTCATGAAGCCTGCTCTTTTTGTTCTTCTGCAAGCTCTCTGCGTAGCAATACACCAAGGAGATTTTTTTTTTATATTTCCACCATTTGAATGACAGATGATGACAAAAGCTTGCAACAGACTCAAGAGGAGGGATCCTATATCATAAGTGAGCAGAAATTTTTCTAGGCAAGTTGTTTGAGTGGGGCTGCAGAAGGTTTGAGTGGAACAGAATGGAAGGAACAGGATCAACCAGGTTTTGCT
Source organism: Balearica regulorum gibbericeps (assembly GCF_011004875.1). Classification (NCBI taxonomy): domain Eukaryota; kingdom Metazoa; phylum Chordata; class Aves; order Gruiformes; family Gruidae; genus Balearica; species Balearica regulorum. Next base: position 124,572,406 of record NC_046186.1, read on the forward strand.
GTTTCTTTGAAAAGTAGGGATACACGTGTGGTTTCCAGAGCTAATTTGTTTTCTACTCCCTGACCCCTGAAGGATAAGGCAAGGAGCACAGTAATTGCTGAAATCTATCCTCTTTATTTTAGAGGAGACCTAATTGTGTGAGAGCTGGGTAGTGTAGCTGAGAAGTGGTGTCAAAGAGTTATAAGACCTAATTGGAGGGGACAGAATTTATCAGCGATGATTAATTTAGAACTCTGAAGTGAGGACCGGCATCTCTCGGAGGCCTGGTTGCCAAAGACAAGGTGTTGTAATACATAATGCTCACCTAATGATGGGTTGGGATATTATAGGCTATGTTTTAGGAACTTGAAACTACTAGATGAGAACAAATTGTTTTGGTAAAAGCATTGTCTAGTTATGTCACTGATACTTTGTTTCTCTCGGATGCAGGAGTACTTAGTTTTGAGCATGTTAAGTATCCATTTAAACATCAAGTTTTTTTTAGTTTTGCATCTAGCAGTTCATGTTAAAACTATCTCCATCAAAATACTTGGGTTCAAATAAGTTCACTTTCAGTTTTGCTGTGAAATTGCAAAATCAGATTGATGCCTGCAACTTGTTGCAGGGTGACCATGGCAGGGATAGCCACGTGTCTGAGATGGCTCCCTCTCTTCGGGAGGGTTAGGTTTCATTTACTTTCAGCTCTGTTGTATGAATGTAAGGCATAACCAAAGAATTGTAGTTCATAATCTAGACATTTAGGAAATACACTATTCCCTTCATATTTAAAATCTAAGGCTTTGACTTAGTGCAGATTTGAGGCAAATAACTTTGAAATTCTGTTTCCAAGAGAAGGTGAAAGTAGCGTTGCCTGTAGTAAGGATGTGAAGAATAGTAGAGATTCCTTTATGTGCAACAACAGGCCATGGTGCTGCTCTTTGTCAGTATAACAATAGAGGAAATGTATGGACTACTTGGTAGCCCATTAAAATGTATTATTTATATATCTGGATGTGTTTTAAAAAGTAAATCTTACTATTAGTCACATACTTAAGGGTTCAGTATCATTGTTATAAGAGACTGTGACATAATTATATGTAAAGCAAGTCTCTGTGTATCAGCAGCCTACCTTCTTAAGAGCTGATATAAATATTTGCTGGAGAAGAAAACAAGCAAGAGGACTGCAGTAAAACTTATGCTGTCCTGGACACATTCTTCCTTTGCTACTCACTGTTATGTGGGTAGCAAAAATTACAATTCTTCTTGAGAGATTGCTACTTAAATCTTTTGATTACCTAAATTTACATACAGTGCAAAGAAAAGTAAATTTGAGGTAGTCATACATGGTAAAAGTAGTGTACTTTTACTTTCTAGCTGCCCAAAGAAAGGTTAACCAGTAAACTATGGTAAGAAGATAGATGCCACTTTCCACCTTTAAAGCCCTAGATCCTAGCAGCGCATACTGCTGCTTGTAAAGGCAGGTTATATGTCATTTTCCTGGCAGACACTGTCGTGGTTTGAAGTTAAACCACACACTTAGAAGAAGCCTGTATAGTAAACCCACCAGACTGGCTACAGACCAGCATCCAAAGTAAATAAAGATGTCTCCCTGTGCATCAGTTGCCTACAACTTGGCCACGGTTCAGTACATATGCAAATATTCTGAAGGGCCAATTTATTAATTAGTCTTGGTTTTCCATTTAGTTTTATAGGACTTGGTTTTAATTCATCAGTGTTGAGGAGAGGTTTCATGAACAGTTTGCTTATGTGCAGACAGTGTCAAGCAGAGGTCAGCAGGGATGCCAGGAGCACACAAATTGCTCTGTGTTAGAGTTCACCCTCACCAAGCAGACCTCAGCTGCGGTAGGTGGTGATCAAATGGTGTGAGCTATACCTGCTTCTGCTCGCTCTTTTTATCCTGCAGTGGGGATATGCAGATCCTGTAATTTGCATTTTATACAAATTCTAAGGCATCATATATGGTCCTCGGATTTTTTTTTTCCCCTGTGTTGTGGAGTTTTCTGGTGTGCTGCTATGTATGCATTGACTTATACAGAGGAGTTGTGTGGATTTTAAGGACAGAATGCAGCATGACTTGGAAAAAATATAGCTGTCCTTGAAAACTACCACTGGTGACTTTCATTTGCACCCTTCATTTCTTAAAATATGTTCCACTAATTTTCAGTGTTTCTTTCCCAAATATAGTCAGTAAAGCTGTAAGGGAGGTGGTCATAACCTAGGTATATCAAAGATAGAATGTGGTTGTTTTGTTTTTCTATTAGGCAGTTTCCATTATAGTGACATACGGGGAGGAGAGTTACCAACAATTTGACTGGTATATAGTAAAGCTAGTATCTTCATCTTTGTGTTCCCATCTAGGTGAGTTCAACAAGGGATGGTTTTATTTATTGTCATGTGCATGTGCAATGGCTAGCACAGTAGGCCTGCTTCTGTAATTCAGCTAGTATAAGAGTTTCTAGAGCCAAACAGCTATTTCTTCTGTTAACCAGAAGTATGTGCAAGGATAGTCCTGCCAACTTTGATAGTATATTTGCTTTGTATGTGTATCCTTTGGCTTGTTTTCCAGGATAAAACCACACAGCTTCCACCTACCATATAATGATGTAGCCCTCAGGGAAGTTTTGAATTGCATTGGGAGTTTTCCCCTCAGAGTTGAAATCCTACAAACCACATTTCAGGAGACAGTGAAGAACCCTTTTGTTTGTTTGCCCTCTTTTCCCTTCTTCCTTATCTGTACTTAAATAAGTTTGCAGCATGTCTACCAAGTGAGGACTATCTTGTCCACCCTGTTGCATCACCACTGGTGAGCACCTCTTTCTTATCTCAGATAACCACTAACAACAGGACTCCTATAAGTGTATAAGGATGACATTTAAGCCTCCCGGTCAGTGGGTTTTCTCCTGCTGACTGGTACAAATTTGCTAGGCAAGCGTCAAGTCCTTCTGCAAGAGCTGATGTGTTAGAAATCAATCAGCAATTGTTGGAATAGAAAGGCCTGAGCTCAAGAGACTCAAACTTTGAGGCTCACAAGGAGAGAAATAAACTGTGGTTGTTGGCAATTGGCATGGTGAAAAGACGATCTTAAAGTAGATCTGCGATTGGAAAAATACGATTTCGAAGTGGCTTGCAGATGCATCTTGTGTTATTTCAGTAATTTGTGATGCCTTTTTCTAGTATAACTTTCTGGTTAGTGTATCGTGATGATGTTATTTTCACTTTTCCTTCCTCCTGCTCCAGTGCCCAGGTTGGGGAGGATAAGGATTTTTGGAGAACACTCACTCTGGGAGCTGGGCTACTTAGCAGAAGGTGTATAGGTGTCATTCTTCTAACCCTGGAGACCAATTTTCCCATACTGTTAGAATTCTGTGGCTGCTCCGGTGTTTGCCACGCAATTTTGAAGGAGATTAGTGGCTTTGCCTGCCTGTTTCAGTGTCCATTTTGCCACACCCAACTGCTTGGTGCCTCGCATCAGATTAGTCTGGCCTTTGTCTGCTGGGAAGGTATTAGAATAACAAAGGGAAGTTCACTTACAACTTGAGGCATGTCTTGGTGTGCCTGAGTTACGTTTCTTTGTTGTTAATATTTTGAATCTTTTTTTTGAGCTGGTGTGTTACTATAGTTACTATGAAACTCAGATACAAAAATTAGCAACGCATAGTTAAATCTGAAAATGTCCTTTGGGTTCTGGCTATTTTGTAAGCAAAGAGATAGTTCTTGGTCTTTTGCTGACTAGAAGATGGAAAGCAACGTGTAGCTTACGCATAAATTGTCCTGAGATATTCAGAAATGCTTATGCATGAAGTAGGAGGAAAATTGTGTAACTGTCATGTTGCATTAGAAACAAAAGAGAAAAAAGGTGTTATTACCAAGTAAAAAATAGTGAACCGTGAGACTTATTCTAGGTAGAGCAGTTGAGTATGTTTTCATGTAGTTTTTTTATTTCTTGTTTTATGATCTAAAATAGTAATTAGTCCTGTTATGCTTTGAAAACACTGCATAATGTTTTCTATGTTCTAAGACTGTTTTTTAGGGCAGTGCAGTGCAGCTAGCACTGAGATCACTGGACTACAGTCGTATGACATACGTTTGGTGGATAGCTTTTTAAATTGGTATTTCCATCAATAAGAACTATTACAATAGTGATAAATTAATGGACTTATTAATATTCACAAAGTCTGAGAAAAATTATCTCAGTAGAATGTTTTTATCTTTCAAGTGGAAATAATCAATCTGCTGCTAACCGTAGCTGTCAAAATACGAAGATTTTAAGTTAGAGATGTTTTTAAATTACTGCTCTTCCCCATGGTTTTTGATGGGTTTGTCTCCATTTATTGCTTTCCACTGTATGAAGAAAGAATACTTTTTGGGATTCCTCCCCCCACCATGTATAAGTGTTAGGAATACCAGTTTGACCCTCCCTGGTTTTGCTGGAAGGTTTGCTTTGTGTCTCAGGAATGTACTGTGAAGTCTTACGTGCAGCTTTTTTAATGAACAGGGCAAACATGTCATCAACTTCATCAGCTAGGAAGAATATATTAATTAAGATGTCTTTAAATAAGACACAAGACTAAGATAAATATAAACTTTTTCTGTTGCCAATTAAAAATGTTCTTGGTCTATTAAATGCTGCTGATTTAATGTCAAAATCCTACTGCTTATCCAGTTGTTACTGGCTTGTGACAGTTTTTCTTGAACTCTGCTAGTCTCTCTTTTCTGACAGAAGAAAAATTCCTTAATGCCTGTCCTTCTGTCCTTTGTGTGTGATAAGGAAATGAATGCCAAGTAAAGCAGATGACAAAGCATGTGCGAGGCCTTCAAAAGCAGGCTGTAGCTGCAGAACTGAAAGGAAAAAGAACAAGCAAGGTCTGTAGGAAGTAGAAAGATGTATGTGGTAGTGGTGGAAGAAAGGTTGCTGCTTTCTTGGTGTTCAGCCTGGTCTTCAAGTATTCATGCCTTCAGCTTGAGAAATGCTCTTCAAAGGGCAAAGGGATGCATTTCCAGTGTTTTAAACTTCAGTTTCCTTTAAAAGATCACATTCTTAGATAAGCAAATCAGTTTTCCCATGTATGTGAATTGCATCAAAGTGACAAAAACCTGAAGTAGATAGCTAAAACCTGTATTGACCAAGATCTGTTGCAACCCAGGAAGTGCTGTGCTGCTTGATATCGGATCATCTTTGTTGACAGGGAGCACATCAGGATGATGTGTGTGATCTTTACACTGCTTTATCCATTTTATTAAAAGATATTCTTATACAAATGCTGATGGCTGTAATGAATGTCCATGTTCTTTTTCCCCTCTCTTGAGATGAAGATATCTTAGATATCAACTTGTTTTTATTTTACAGACTGTAAGCTCTTATGTCGGAGGTTTGTCGCGCAAGGTAATGTGTTGGGAGTAGATGCTAAAAAGAAATCAGTAGCATCTCTTCTCCATTCTTTAAAGATTAATTTAGCTAATAAATATATTATTCTGCAATAATAAAGTTGCTAATCTAAATAGTGTTTAATTTGGTTAATTGTGGGGAAAACAAGGAAAAATTCCATCTGTACAAATCAGTAAAAGGGAATCTTATGATTGGTATAATCTCTAAAATTAAATTGGATAATGTCTGCATAATGATAGGATTTGCATGGCTCGCTAGACCTCCTGCCTTTGAATAAGTTCTGGTGTAATTATTATATTTTTCTGCTTTGTGGCACTGCCAGAACCTAAATTTCTGTTTGTTACTTCAACATATGGTTAAGGAGTCTGGGTCTTAAGGAAAAGTCGTTTTGTTTTTAGAGGAATTATCTAGGTTGGTTTTTTTTTTTGTTACCAATATTGCCGAAGAAGGAATATTTTGCTTTAAAGCTGTGTCTCGCTGGACATGTGTTTGCAGTTGGCTAGATTGTTTCTTTCTGCTTCTTTCTTTTTAATTAAATATATTAAAGTAATTTGGTGACTGTAAATGCTGGATCTGTGAATGTTCATATCTAAGATTGTTCTAATTAATTCTAAGCATTGTTATTAAATATATTTGTGATTTAGATTTTAAATATAGTTGTGATTGTGAAGTGGGTATTTCAAGCCATCAGAGATGGGCTGTGAACAGTTGGAGTTGATTATTGTGGCCAGCTGACCTTAATAAAGGGAGGTATTTACCCACCACCTGATGCTAACTGTAAGAAGGCAGAATTCAGGTGATTAGGTCAGTTGATACACTTGGGGGAGAAGGCACAGGTCTTCAGGGCACAGTTAATCTACGTGGCACTTCTTGTGTGCTCAGAAGCCAAGAGGTTTATCTTCATTCTTCAGAGGATTTAACTTTCCTCGTGGGGAGCCACTGTGGACTGCTGGTCTGTGATAGGTATGTGCAGTCTGTTTCTGACAATTCCTTGTTCTCTTGTTATGCTTGGTATAAGAATAATGAAAAGTTTCTTTGGAACTGACCTGTTTGACTTTTTTCTTTGTTTACTTTTAATAGCAAAATGTACGAGATAAAATTCTGACCCTACTCTGAAGAGATACAGTGACATTCATATTGCTGAAGGACTTTTAATAGGAAGTGGCATTCTAGAGCCATCCTCTGAAATGCTGCTTGGATCCTGTCCCTAGTGTTATTGATCAAAATGTTTGGTTGCAAGAGTGAGGCAAGGCTCACAGTTAAGTGTCTGAAGTATTTAATGGCCTTTTAAAAACACCCTTGTAGTGGGTACTTACTTTGGTGGTAGGGATTGTAACAGAAAGAATTGTAATAGAGCCAGAATGAACTTACTTTCTTTGTCTATCTGTTCTTGCTTTGGTTGGCAGTTGGGTATTGCAGGGGAGTGGTACTGTTTTACTTGCTTTTTACTCTATAACTGATCAAAGGAAGATGAAATGGCATATAATTTACCTCTTCCATTGTACACTTTATGGTATCTGCATTGCTAGGCAGCTTGCCTCAAATGTAATTTTTCCAAAAGAGGAAAAGTTGCTGCAAGTTGGACCATGTAAATAAGATACTGAAAAAAACCCCCAAACTTGCTTAAACCATTTTGGTGTTAGATTTCTGCTTAGACAATAAGAAAAGGCTTTTTGCTGCAGACTTGTGTTTCCATAAACAGAATATATAAAGTGTGAAGCATTGTTCAAAATAGTGTTTTTGAACTTTTCTCATTTCATGTTATTTGAAATAAATCTCCTGTGCAGTATAGTGCAACTTGCTCTGCAAGTGATGCATGATACCACTTCGCAGTAATTTCCATGAAGACCTGAGACGATCTACAGCTGCCTTTGTTAATAATCCAAGCTCTTGGATCCTTTTGTGATCCTAGCTCTGATGTTAAAATGAAGCTCCTGTTTTCACTTAAATCTTCAGCAATTTCCACGTTCTGTAGCAGCTTGTGTATTTTCCTCAAATATTTCCAAGTAGTTTACAGTCTGAGTTTCCTAAACTGGAAACTTTTCTGTATAAACTTACGCATATAACTAAAAAGAGCCAAATGAGAAAATCTAATTACTTGCTGTGGCTCTGCAGCTTGATCTAATGATGCGAAAAGATGCTATTAATAGTTAATGTTCTTTATCTTGAATGCCTTAAATATTTGGTGAAATACCATATTTAGAACAATTGCATCATAACAGGAGATGCTTTAAATGGAGTTTGTCTAGGCAGCTGCTTTTCTCAGGAAATTCTTGTGAAGTTGTGTGCCATTGTTTACTCTGCAGTAGGACATTAGGCATCCAAGAGCTTGGCTCTCCTTGGTGTCATTTAATTTAATTTTTATATGGCCAGGTATGTTGTCTTTGACACTTTATGCCAAGAGGTAACAATTTACTCATAATAATTTGACATCAATACACACACAAGGAAAAAAAAAAACCCATGGCAGTTCCTTCCTATGGTTATGAAGTGTGAGGGTACCACAATGGTCTCCAAAAGCCTTTCAAGGTTTTTGTAGTTCTTGAATCTGTAAGAGGGTAAAACTTCATGGCAGTGCTGTGTATGTGTGTTTTGCGTACAAAATGGTTTGAGATCAGAAATGCTGCTTGGGACAGTCTTCACTGTGGGCAAATTAACAACTCTGTCCATTGAAGAAGCAGACAATTTCTCTTTCATATCAGCCTGAGAGGGATTGCTGCAAATGTAACTATATACTACATATGAGTCATGTCACAGATGCCATTCCTTTGAGTATTAATTTTGCCCTGCTTTCTTTTATTGTTAAATATTTGTATTAACAAGAGAGGCCCTTCAAAATCAGTGTCCCATTGTGGTAGGTATGTAAGATAAAAGCAGTCCCCATCTTGTTAGTTAGGCATTTTGCTCATTTTTCTAAATGTGCAAAGGTGAAGTGGATTGTCAAAAACTTTATTTTTGCCAAGTGTGGGTTTTGTGGGGGTATTTTTTTTTTAAGAATAACTTACATTCTCCAGCAAACTAATCCAGGAATTTTTTTTTTCCCTGAAGACTGAAACTGCCATCTAGCAGCCTAATACACTCTCCTGCCAAAGCTAAACTGTGCATCAGGATGAAGTTTACTCTGTGTTTATATGTAGAAAATAAAATATTTAGATTTTTTTTTCCAATGATGAGCTCATACATAAAAATGAGGGTATCAGAACAGCAAACCTGCCTTATCACAGATCTGCTGCTTATGCTTGGAAGGAGTCATGTGTGAGAGCAGATGGAAGGGTATGTCACCAAAATCCAGCAATGAGGGATAGAACACGTTCTTGCTGAGTTCTTATTTTCTGTGACTAGACTTAAGTCCTCTGCTTTCTGTTTCATTTTAAAGACTCTTCTCTCCGCCCCCCCCGCCCCAAGCAGGTAGCTTTACTTTCTCAGTTGTTTGGGAAATCTCTCTCCATTTATTTCTCTGCTTTTTTTATCCAAGACTTTGATACTAAATTTAAAGTTTTATGCTGATATATCTATATCGTGATACAATACCAGTTAGTGGGCAATCAACAAAAATTAAAATGAGCATTTAAAATGACATCTCTGTCATGCTAGTGTCAGGGGGTTTATTTTTAAACAAAACTGAAATGTATTTCTTGTTGGTAGAGCTTAGGTTTTAGCTGAAACCATAATACAAAGTTTTAAAGTATGAGAGTTCACGCTAATGAAAGGAGAAGCTACAGAGTTGTTTGTCAGTGGCTTTTTTTTTTAGGGAATATTTAATTTGCAAAAAGTCAAGGTAAAATTTGCAATTTTTTTTTTATTAAAAACAGGAATACAATCAGAATGAATCACTTTGTGCATCACTTTGTTCTGATGTTCCTTAAATGTGTTTCCTTTCACATTAGGGAGAAATGTTAATATACATGGATATTTAAAAAAAAGGGGTGGGGGGGCAGGCTGGAGGAGTGTGTGCTTGCGAGCCAAACTGTTAACTTTCTCTCATTAGGCAAACAGCAGTCATTGGTTTGGTGATGTGTGAGTGTATATGTTTGCATACAGGATTAGTATTTTACTAAATGCTATAAGATCACCTGGGCAAAGTTGAGTCTGTCTATAAAGTTCTCTTTAAAAACTATCAATTGAACTACTTCAGTAACTAATATAAAGTAATACCACTCACAAATAGGAGGTCTGTCCTTCTCTTGTCTGTAATGCTGAAGGTAGGTTACTAACCTGCACTGTTACGGATTTTTGGCAGGTAAAATTTGGAGTAAAGATTCTCTTCTCCTGGAGATTTTGTTTGTTCCAAGGTCTCTTCTGTATGTTGTCAAACAAAATCTGTCTTCTGATGAAACAGTTACTGAGCAGTTCATCTTACTGAGTTAATTTTTTTTATGATTTGTAAAAACTGAAGACTTCTTTACTTAGATTTTCTTTATACCTTTGTGTGAAGTTTTGCTGTGGTGAAGGCCCACTTCATAGGTCAAGAAAAGAGCTTTGAAAATGCACCTTTACTTGAAAATAATCTTGCTTAGAGCTTGATATATTCTGAAATTTTCTTGATTCTAGTAGTAGTGTACTGTTGCTTTGTTTGTTTCAATCACCTAACTTCTGCCATTGATATGCAAATAGGAAAGGCACACTCAGAGACCTATCCTCACACTTCTTTGCAAATGAAGTTATTCCACTCACCATAGTACTTTATTACAAAACTTGGGACACTTGTCAGCTGTTACCAGTGCTATGAGCAGTGGGTGGGCAGAGGCAGCCGGTTCTCTGGTTCCATGTGGTGTGCCTTGGAGCCTGGGCAGTCTTGCTGCGTGCCAGGGGGCAGTCTGATAAATGCTGCATTCTTTTTTTTTCTTTTTTTTCTTTTTTTCTCCCCTCTCTTCTACCAAAGCACCCACAGAGTTCTGTTTCTGCCTCCAACATTGGAGGTAAGGATTCTTCAGTGCAAACGTCATTGCTGGAAAAAACACCATTCCTTTCACCATGTCATTTGAATTACAATCTGAAGAGAATGGTTGGTTCAGGTAGCAGTCATGTTGACATGGGAGTTGTAGAGGTCCTACTCTGTTCTCCCTGTTTGCCTGGAGGTGTTATACAGGGCCCACAGCAGGAAAAAGTCCTTGTATCTTCTTCCTTGCAGCAGGAAAAATGCTATTCTGATGTGGGTGGAGGGAAAGTGGGTGGTTCTCCTTGGCTGGTTAGGAAATACTGCTTTTATGTAATCACTTTTCACACTGCAGCTATGTGTGGAAAATAAAGTTTGGGTGTGGGCATAATATCCTTCCATTAAGAGAACCTGGGAATTCAGTGACTGGCACAGCTACTGTATAGTTGTGTTGAGTAAATGGAAGGCAAACCTGAGAAGGAGTTTCTGCATTCTCTTGTCTTATGGAGCATGAAAAAAATCAGTGCTCGCTAAAACCAGTGTTCCTCACCAGAAACTGAAATCTCTGGGGTTGGGAAGAATTCAGAAGATCTTAAGTCTAGAATTTTTGGTAGAGATTGTAGTTATCTTTGGACACCAAGTGTACTACACCTTCAGGGACTTGTGCATTTTCCTCTTTGCATTCTTAACCCTAGTGGACTCTGTCATCTTTCTTTGTCCTTCTTTTATTTCTACATTTTCAGCACCTCCACTCCATTGATTTGTTCTTGGTTTCCTTGTGATGAGATCCTTTTCTGTTGGGCTGTCTGGGGGCTCTGTCTTCATGCTGCACAGTCCAGTCTCATCAGGTCCATCTTGCTTTCTCTCCCCTCTCCTCCGATCCAAAGCTTAGACCCCTTCCAGCAAAGAAAGGTTATGCTGCTGTGGCATGGCCCGGAGGTGAGAGCGTGTGGTTTCAGGGAAGTTGCAGGCTGAGGAGTAGTCTTTGTTACCAGCTTCCTGGTGAATTCCCACATCATGTATCCCCTGAGGCTTTGGACCTGGTGTGTGTGTGTGCAGTGCTCTAAGGGGAGTGTGCCACAGGGGAGTAAGGATGAGGTGATGGGTTGCCACTGGCTCAAGCACGGAGTATGTGGGCACTGGTACTCCACTTAACCAACAAGTGATCAGGTATTTCAGCAGGATCGGCATCCAGTACACACACACAGACACAGTTCTATGTTTGTGGTCAGGGGATGTTGCTTGCTTGGTCCATCTAGGCATAATGTTGAGAGAAGAAGAGAGCAGGCTGCTGCTTGGTGCAAACCCTGAGGCTTGCTTACCTAAAATCTTAAAGCTCAAGAGTAGCCCTTGATGTACCAGACACGCTAGAAACTGAAGAAAACCCTCTGATGTTACTGCTAAAAGCCTCATTGTGAGGAAGGCGGAGCAGCTCTCTGGACTGGTTAGTTCCAAGCTGGGCTCTCACTGAAGCCCCTTGTTTTACTTTCCAGACCAGGTGACTTGCTTGTCTCATGGGGCAGGGGGCCCTGTGTGAGCAGTCTGCTCACAGAAGAGGTCCCAGTGAGCCGGGGCATGTGGAGTCAAGCATCTCCTGAAATAAAGGGCACGTGGTGATACTTAGCAACGTACAGATGAGCGTTGCAGTTCTGTGACTTAGCGTCACATATTGATCGGTTGTCCTCCAGTGTGGTTTTTGTCCTTAAAACCTTTTGCCACTGCTGAATTGTGACACTGTTTTAATGTGTTCTAAATTTGGAATTGAGGTTTCTCTCTGTGTGGTCCTTAATAGAAAAAAGTAATTTCTAGAAAACTGAACAGAAATCCCTTTGGTCCCGCAGGACTTGAAGAAGCTTCTAAATACTGAGTCCTACGCTCCAACTTTATTATTCTGTTTTCTTATATCTTGCTGTATTTTGTGGATTATAAACATCACTTGATGATAACAGTGTTCTGAGAAAGAAAACCAACGGACTGTGTATTGTGACAGGAAATGCAAGTTGTGAGGAGACTTGATTGTTGGAAAACTGCTGGTGAGATTAACTTGAGTAAGCCAGACAGGTCATGAGTATCTTAAAGTGGCATTGCTTTTGCAGAAAGTTATGGTTCAATGCCAAAGCAAAAATTACCTTAATGCCTTGCTTTACTGGAGTATTACATATGTGCTGCTGGGCCTACCATATTTCTCACTTTTGTCTTTCGTCTTTTAAAATCAATGGTTTCTGGTTTTCTTTGCTTTTAATTAAAACAATGCATTCTTAACTTTTTCAGTAGTTGATTTTGTCCAGGCAAATAGCAAAATAGAAGATTGTTGATGTCTGTACTGGAAAGTCAAAATCTAATTGAAACACTTTCATATAATTTTGCATTCTGCTAGTACAATTGATATAAATAGTAAATATTCTTCATCAGCCTTGATTTGAAAACTTTACCTAAATATTTACCTAAATGTTACTATTTCTACATTAATGTAACGCCAACAGGCCATGATGGACTTGGGAAAAATACTACTGCTGACACAGAAATACAGAGGAGGCCTGGTTTTGATTTGCCTGGTTCCTAATGATGACTGGTATTGCTGCTTCTAGACTGGTTTTTCATTAAATGCTCCATTATGCAGCTTAGTAAAATGTCATAGTCGTATGCTTTTATTTCAGATAATGTGCAATATGAAACTCTGGGCTGGTCTGGCTTCTAACCATCATGCATTTGCGGACTAGAGTGACTTCCTTAGCTTGGGAGAAGAGTGGAACATAGTTATTTGGGTGGAAGTTGGAGAGCTGGGATTGTCTGATGTGAAATATGAGGGTTAAAACAAATTCAGGAAAGCAAAACATGCTCCTTGGATCATGCCGAGCAATGCTTTAAAAAAATACCTTCATTTGGAAGCTTGTCTACGTTACTACACAATGAAAATAGTGAAGACACAAACCTAAAGCAAATAGTATGATAATTTACTGTTGTCAGTTTGATCAGTATCAGCATGTCTGATCAGTGCTCTGTTTGTGGGGAGTTTCAAAGCTTACTTTAGTCACTTTAACTTTTCACAATTTTTGGTTGAGTCTCCTCATCGCTGCCGTTCTCATGCAAGTTAGTTGGTGCTAGGATACCCTCTGACAAAGTGAGCTGATTAAGTGTGTTGGTTACAATGGCAAGTGGTTTTTTTCTGGTGCTACAGACACTGTAGCTGCTCAGTAGTGTGGAAGTTTGGAGAATGAAAATAAGGACTAGCTGCTATGGTGTATCTTACCCTAACATTGGTCCCTGGCTTGGAGGGTGGAGGTCCCTCAGTTACCTCTATAAAGATTCCATTGCAGTGAAGAATTCTGAGTATTGCCTCTCCCAAATTTACCTGGCTTGTATCTAGTTCTGTGGTTCTTTCTGGGTGTGGATATTGACTGTGGATCTGTTTGATTTGCTGGGAACTGACTACTTGCGTGCTTTCTCCCCTCTTCAACCTAGCCTTTATTTCTGCTGAGGTTATTTGTTTGTTTTTCAGATGAGACCCTTTTTGCTCTTCCTGCTACATCTGCGCCTCTGATGCACTCCTCTGCAGGCAAGTTCTTTCTGCTCACCTTTGTCTGAATATATCCTGTATTTCTGATCTCATTAACTCTTCCCAATTAGTCTGCCTTTACTAAAAGTCAGCATGGGTCCAAGAATAGCCTCTATCAGATTTTTCAGTTTTGACTTTTCGGTTGATCTGTTCGAGATTTTAATACATGTTCATTTCTTTACGTGGTAAACTGTTTTATAAACGTGCTACAGCCATCTGTGAATTCTTGGACCCTTGATGTAGGAGAGAAGTCGATACTATTAACAGGTTAACACATTCAAAGCATAGTTGCTTTACTGATTTAGCAGAAAGATTTAATCGTAGTAACTTTCTGCAGTATTTTATATAAGTAAAATTTGTACCTGTAGTATTTATTTAGTGTTTTTTAGCTACACTGTCCACCAAATTCCCATTTAAAAAGTGTCAGAAAAAGACTTCTTACTGGCATGCATGTTTGTGCACAATGCACATGCCCTCTTTCTGTCTCACCTTGCCCCCCCCCCCCCCCCCCCCCTTTGTTAATGTTCCCTGCTGTACTTGGATGCTTGGTACTTGTCTGGCATCTTCAGCTTTACTGTGATCTTTGCGCTGCATAAAGTTGCTGCTTCTCTAGCATCTTGTGTACTTCTCTGCTAGAAGAGGTGAAATAAAATACCATACTTTGTTTTAATGGCTAATAGTACCTATGATAGAACTTGGGAGAACCTCTTAATAACTAACATCACGTGAACCTGTCGTGAAAGTTTGCATTGACTTTAAGAGCACTTGCATTCTCTAACTTTCCTTTCTGTCCACGGTCACAGAAAAAGTTATGGACTTGCAGGAGCAGCCAGGTAGCACTAAGTCGCTTGGTCAAGAGGATTTTACTGCAGTCCCGCTTGATACTGCTCCTTCTCTTCCCTCCTTCTCTCCTATCTCAGCTGATCCCTTTAAAGAGCACGCAGCCTTTGATACACTTTCAGATGGATTACCTGCAAGAGGCACTTACAAAGAAAATGCAAGTGAGGTTTATAAAGAAACCATGGAAAATGCAAGAAATCCATTTCTTGCAGAGGGAAATGAAAAAGACATTTTGGAGACGAAATACTCGGAACCCCCATTTGCTAAAGCAGAAGCAGCCATTTTATCTCAAGCTAAAGAAACGCAGCTAGAGGGCCCTAAAGAATTACCTAATCTGGAGAAAATGCCTGCACAGCAGCTGAAAATGTCTCCAGAAACTCCTCAAGATTTCTTTGAGAAAAAGGAAGATCCCTTTTCTAACAAAGACAAATACAGAGGTGGTGATCATGGTGAAAAAGGGGCGCTGAAAGAAGACCCTCTTAGGAGGGAAGAATATGCAGACTTCAAACCATTTGAGCCAATCTGGGAAGTAAAAGGTGCCAGTCATGGGCTGAGCAGCGTGAGAGAGGATGTTGGAAGTAAGATAGATGCCAAACTAGAAAGCAGTTTAGATGAGAGATATGGTGTAGATAAGCTGAATGTGCAGAAGGATTATGAAAGAGACAGTGAAGGCAGCACTGAAGATCGTTCTTTCCCAAGTACTCCAGAAGCTGTAAAAGAACCTTCACAGACTTACATTACTTGTACTAAATTTGAATCCTCTGTAAGTCCTGATGGTAACCAAGTCAAATCTCTTTCTCCACTGGAGGAAGGCACTTCAGAAAATAGAACCGATGATGAGAAAAAAATTGCAGAAATGAAAGCTCAGACGAGCACAGAACAAGGTGATTTTGGCACTCGAGCAGTTGGCAAGCAGGAAGGCCAGGAAGCTGACTATGCTAAAACCGAGAGTATATCAACAGTGCCATCTGACACTGCAGCAAATATGCCTGAAGGTCTTACTCCTGATCTAGTACAAGAAGCATATGAAAGTGAAATGCATGATGTGGCATGTACAAAACTTGCTTATGAAACAAAGATTGATTTAGTTCAAACCTCCGAGTCGGTACAAGAGACTCTGAAACCTGTGACACAACTCTGTCCCTCATTTGAAGGGTCGGAAGCTGCTCCATCACCAATATTGCCAGATATTGTTATGGAAGCCCCTCTGAGCACTGGGACTGCTGGGGCAGAAGCATCTGCTGTGCAGCTCGAAGCTTCCCCATTAGAAACATTTATTCCTAGTGCTAATTATGAGAATGCAAAAGAAGAGACTGAAAAGCCTCCCTTATACCAAGAGACAGTGAATGTACCACCGATACAGGGCCAAGAAACAAAAGAGGCATTAGCATTTAAAAAAACTGATCATGAGAGTAGTGTCAGTCCTGAAGATACAGAGACCCCATATATATCTATTGCATGTGACTTAATTAAGGAAACAAAGGTCTCTGAATCTGCTTCCCCATCCTTTACAGATTATTCAAAGACGCCGATAACAGAATGCATTTCTCAGGATGTGCCTGAACACAAGGAACTTGTTGAGAAACTGTCTCCAGAGTTTGGAAAATCTGACTTGTTTAATAGCCAGGTGATACCTGACTTTACTGAGAAAGTGAGCGAAGATCCATCTCTCATCTTAAAAAGTAAATCAACTGAGAGTATTGTAACTGATGATGAAAATGAGGAACAACTGGTGGATTCAGTAGCTGCCACGGGCAAGCCTTATCTGGAGTCTTTCCAACCTGAACTGGACTCTTCCAAAATTGTTGCTGCTCTGCCATCTGAGCCAACACCTGCAAAAATAGCCAAGGCAGAGAAGATTCCTCTTCAAATGGAAGAGCTGAATGCTATGGCTCATTCAGCTGATGTATCTGTTGCTATGGAACCAAAAACAGGAGACAACAAAGCGCTCTCACCCATGGAGTCTTCCCCAGTCACAGTGGAAGAAGACTTTGTGATGTTAGCTCATCCTAAAACTGCTCCTGAGTTTGTGGCAGAAGCCCCTGACAGAGATGTAATGCACAAAGATGAAAGTGAAGAGATCAGTGAGGTGATCGAAGGTGAGAAGAGGCAGTTGCCTTGCCCAGAGCTACCCTGTGATCTGTCTATAAAGAATGTAGAAGTAAAAGCTGAGGAAGATACTAATGCCTTGAAAAAGTCCTGGGAGGCTGTGGACAAAGAAGTGCCTGAAGTATCCATGATGTCCTTACCGGCCACAGATACCTCACCTTTACCTGCTGAAAAAGAGATAGTCAGTGTAGTAAAACCAGAAGCTTTTGAGAAGGAAGCTGAGCGAGAAGCTGCTCCTGTTAAAGAAAAGGAAAAACCTACTGCTGTATTTTCAGCAAAGCTGAATAAATCTTCAGGTAATCTGTGTATGCTGTCTTGCAGTTCACTAATCCGCATAATTCTTTAGCTAAACTTAAGCATGTCATGACTTATTCTTTTTAAGTCACTTTCTGTAAACTTCTCTATGTAGGCCGAGGGTAGCAGAAAAAGTTAGTACCTGCACATTTACCTTTCTCATGCTCTGATTGCTTTAGTACTTTTTTTTGTTTATCAGGGATGGACTCACTGTCTCCAGTTTTTCTCCTTCAGTTCTCCTGCTGGTGATCTGTTGGTCAGAAATAAGCCACTACTTGCTGCAAGCTCTTCTGTGGTTGTCTGCAGGCTGAGCATTAAGTGGCCTTTCAGACTAGCTCTTAATATGTGATAGTAAGCCCAGGATGGTGTTTCAGTCTGCTGTGTGTACGTGATTTGAAGAGGCATTTCTTTCTTTTCGTACACAGCTCAAACATCAGATGTTGAAACTTAGGAAAATACCTTGCTGCTACAGCATGTACGACTTGTGTCTGGAATTGGGGAAAGACCCTGCGCATCTCTGCTCGTGTGACTTGGAGCTTGCATTAGATCAAGGCCCACGGTTTAAATAAGTAGTGCACGTGAGGGAGCTTAGTATTCAGGTTTCTAGGAAAGTGGCCAGCAAGAAGTTGAGTATCCTGCAAACATTAAAATTGGTTTCTGTACAGTGCAGATACTAATTTCAATTTTTCTGTACAGGTGAGGCACTTTAATTTTTCTTCTAATAATGTGCAATTAAAGTAGCAGAAGGTCAAAGGAAGGGTAAGACCATTGTCATGTTTTATTCTGTTCTCTAAACTGAAGGCCTTGTGGAGTTGCAGCTCTTTGTAGGTTAGAGAAATACTTTGCTTTTTGATATCACAGCACTCTGCTGCTACTTAAGTCTTCCTTGCACCAGAAGTATTCCCACTAAAAACAGCTACTGTAGAAAGCACAATTCCTCTAAATAGAAACACAAATGTTAATTTGACTTGGCAATAGTATGTTGTGCAGTAGTTGCAGTCTACGTTCATCAAATATATTTTGGAAGGGAATAACACGTGTATGTTGAGGGGAACATCAGGGTATTAGTGCTATTGAAATAGGGTTTGGAAAATAAGGTAGAAGATGTAGTTTTCATGTTTAACTTTGCATGATAATTGTCCTTCCTCTTGTCCCACCTCTTCTATACATACAGGTAAGCAGAAAAGAGAGTTTCCCATTTCACATGTGATGACATTTCAGTGATACCTGCACTGTTAAAATACTGTGTGTTCTGTGAAGGCTTCTCTCCTTATGCTCAGACTTCCAGCATTTAGTGCTGTTCAGAGAACAGCTGCTATGTATCTTATACTTCATGTCAGAGGGTTAATTGTTTAGAGATCAGACTATAAAAAACCACAACCCTGAACGTTGCACTCACTATACTAGCTGTTTTGTTAGTTCTTTTAACAGGAAGCCTTTGCAGAGCTGCTGTTCAATCATTGCATGGATGTAGCAGGCTGGGGATGGGAAATCGCTGCCTTGGGAAGAAAGACTCTTAGCTTGGGTCTGACAAGGACACAGCTGCCGCTCTTTTGTCTGTGCGAAACTGCCAGAGAAGCTGCACACAAAACCATTCGCCATAGCAGGAGAGCAGAGACTTGAAGGGTGTCTTTGGTCTCCGGTCTAGCGGCAGAGTGCTGGGACGGGGCACGCATCTGTCCAGCACTGGTGGTAGTTGAGGGGCCAGGCACAGGGCTGGGCTGGGGGTATGGGAACCTGGGGAACTGTCTACAGTCTTTCTGTCAGCATTGTGCTCGCTCTGTAAAGCAGTTGCAGTTTTACTTTTTGACATGCTGTGTTGTTTGGGAAGAAAAAAATATTTTTTTGCTTTACTCTGGAAGAACATTTTCTTAAACCTAAATAGATGAGAATACTAACTAAAAAATGTTGTCCATTTTTTCTTCCACAATTTGTCCTGTTTACATTTTTGTTCACTTCTGCTGTATTATAGAATACAGAACTGGGACTTCTGGGACCTGCCCAAAGAGTCTAGTGACCAGCCATGAACAAAACTAGTTGTCTGATTTTTAGTACCACACTACTTAGGCACAATTTCAAAGAACTAATGCACACTTGTTTTCCACACTGAAAAAGGAGGGATAATTCATCACAAGGCCAAGAAGTAGATCTGTGCATGTGTTTGGCCTTCTAACTCTGCCTTCATTGTGTGGTGGTTTGTTGTTTGTTTTTCCTGTCTTCCAATCAGTGGAACTGAAATAGATTTTACTGTGCCTCGACTTCTGGAAATCAGTTGGTGTGATTGTATGACTGTTGCTTGTTAAAACATTAATCTCAACTGCCTTACTGGTGCACTTCCATTAAGGTTCTTGAATGCTTACTTAATAGTGATTTTTATTGAAAGCTAACTTGAATGCCAACATTGAAGTGTCGTTTCCAACACTCCCAATGGACTGCAGGGACCTAACAAACTTGAAAAGGGTTGCAGATTTTTTTTTTTTAAACTCCACCACTCCAATAAAGCAAACGTAAAGCTTTGAACAGCCTCGTGGGTAGAGTGGAGTTGTTTGAATGCTGCCTGGCAGGTCCTTGGGTAACCTGTTTTATTTTGTAATGGTATCAGATCACAGGGACTTGTACTTTCTAGCTGCACAGATTTAAAAAACAAACCAAACAAAAACAAACCCAAAAGAAATTCAGAACTGCAGTTAACTATAAAGAAACTCCCTCTCCTTGTTAGAAGTTCCTATTTATAAAAAATTTCAACAGCAAATATTCCACTGCAACACCAGCAATTCCTACTGTCTTTGACATACTGATATATTTTTTTTTTTTCCCTTGCATTTCTTACTGCATTCTGTATCTGGCTTCCTAGCAGATAATCCTGCTGTTTCAGACTTCAAAATACACATTTTTTTGATCTCCATAAAAACACTTTATACAAAAATGAGACTTAAGAGTGGATGTTTGCTGCTTGTTCAGATGCTGCCACCCTGTGCCAGAGCCGGCGTGGGTCCAGCTTCTGCCAGGGCTGGTGCTGGAGGGGATGGGGGTTAGGCGTGCCCATAGAAGAGGGCTTTGATGCCATCTAGTGTTTGTGAAGGAAGTATCACTCCAGTGCACTGTGCCTTTTGAGGGCTGCATCCTAGATTTCTCAAAAACTCTGAACTCTTGAGATTTAAATTAATATTTGTAGAGTTGAAAACTAAATATACATATTGCATATCTTAGCCCTTCTGTTGTACAGATATTTTTCATTGATAACCCCTTACTTATGAATAGAGATCAGTAATTCTCACAAATAGGCTAGAAACCCATGCTTTCCATAACCTTTTTTTGTTTGGTGGATGTGGAGGATTTTATATAATTGAATTACAAAATCAAAGTATATTGTAGAACCCACCCACACCCCGCCCCCCCACATGTACACAAAAAAATCATGCCACATTGGCAGTCAAAATCTCTCGATATATTCATGTTGAGCATTACAACAATAGTTGGAAATGGTGTAGAGATCTTTACTATCAAGGCAGTCAGTTTTACATGGTGTTTCGGAACATCAGGCTCTAGACATTCATTTCAGATGAGATCTTATGGATTTACAGATCTCTTGTTTTCATATATGCTACACTGTAATCGAATTCCAGAAATACAGGTAATTACTAGTATCTTACATTCCCTGGATTTTCTTGAGGGGGCAAATTCAAAGGTGAAGTCCAAGTGGGGAATGCGCTTTGAGAGGATGACTGAGTGCTACTAATGATAAAACTTTTCTTTTTACCCCCAAATCATGCGTGCAGAAATAAAATACTTCCTGTGATTTTGTAACAGCAAACCAGGTCATTATGATTACGTGAAGCTTAAAAGAAGTTAGAAATGCTGCCTTACACCAGCACGGTATTTGTTTGGTTCCTTTCCGTTAGTTTCCATATTTGTAGTTAGTTAAATAGAGCTATTCAGCAGATGGGAAGTGTTTGGTTTGGGTTGGTTTGTTGTTTTTCAGTGTGCGTGTGGGGGAAATACCTTAGAATGCCTCTGGAGTTTCTTTCAGGAGCAAATTATTTGTAAAATATACTTTAATTCAACATAAAATCTTGATTTAATTTTATGTATTCTTACATTCTTTGATTGTTCAGGTCTTTTATGGTACCATGTAAATGATAATAAATGGACACTTCTGTTCCAGGGTGGAGAATTTGCAGAGGAGTAGGAGTAGTAGGGGGGAATATCAAACAAAACCCAAACAACTTTTGAGTGAAATTTTTCTGAAGGAAAGACCTAGACCCCCTGCGTTTCATTAGAGCTCTCATGCTGCCCCTGTTGAGGGGCAAAGGCTTGTACAGCTGAGGCTGCTAACAGAGCAAGGCCTTTGGGAAGTTACTTGCAGAGTGGCAGAATTGGGGAGAAAATAGAGCATTTGTGCTGAGTTGTCAACTTTCCCAGAGGTGCAGATACGCAGCCAGCTTTGAGTGAGGCCTTGGGCAAGTGCAGAATTGGGTAGTCATCCAAAATGTTCTCCTGTGGGAAGTCAGGAACGCTGTTGTCAGTCCATCTGCTCAGGGCAATTTAATGTCTGGGTAGTCAGTAAAGTACTCACCCTGTGAGCATGCAGCCCCTTTGAACATAGGTGCATTCAGTAGAAGAACATGTTTAGAATTGATTGTGTCTGTGTTAGTTGTCTGGGTGACTTGATAACACCATCTCCTAAGTAGCCTGTTAGACAATTTTTGTTTAAATGTTGGTATAGAAACGGGCATGCAGTTTCTCTAATGAAACAATAAAGCTTACACAGAAGTTTGTTGGTACTCTGTTTGTATGTAGGTTAGGGTTACATGGGTGTAACTGCCTGAAATAAGAGATGTGAGTACAGAGGGATAGAGACTTCATTTTGGATATCATTTGCATGGAGCAGTAAGGGTGAACAGTTGAGTATGCAGAGAGTAAAGAGGAGGATCTTGAGGACAGGGAGAAACTCCGGTGCAGGGAGTTAGTGGTGGCCCGTTTGAGATGGAGTATAGGGACTGGTAAAGCAGCCGTTCTCATGGCTTGGCTGTGTGTGTGTCCGTGTTCTGGCTGCTGCTGATTTGCTGTGGCTGTGTCTGTGGCTACAACAAAATGTCTATTTAGGAACATGCTGCATAAATGTACTATGTTAAGTATATAACATAAAGAATACGAAGACAAAGAGGCTTTAATTGTGTATCTTTAGAAATTTGATTATTAGCAGAAAATTTTCTGAAAGCATCAAGGTTTTGACTAATTTAGTGACGATGCAGTCATCTAAACAAATGTAGGGGGAGAATCACAGATTTCGGTAGTTACTAGTTCATCTTAAGCATTTCAGCTCGAGGACAGAAGCAGATTTTCAGACGTGTTTTGTACTCTTTTTTTGTATAGTGCAACTTCTCACATTTTCTTGCACTATGATGTTTCCCTCCTATGGTACGTGTTTTGATTTATCTGTTGAAATTGTGAATGAAATGCACATCTTTGTGTAAGTTAAAAGTATATGTAACTGGTCTTGCTGTCAAATGAGACCTTAAATTTATGTAGTAATTGAAGCACTGTATAAAATGGTGTATCCAATTTTTAAGAGGTTTTGGAGCAATGCTGGGGAGTTTTTAGCATTTTATTGTCAGCCTCGTATCTTAAGAAGAGATTCCAAACCAGAAGAGTAGTTGTTTTTTTCAGCAGGGATGGAAAGCAGAATGACAACGTGGTTCTTTCAGCTCTTCTCTTTTGGATTTTGAATTTATAGTTTATGCTCATCTCACATTTTTACAATACTTTCTGTATGTTACGTTCTATATGTTAGTAGTGTAAACTTTTGAGTTCTTGTTTGTAGTTAAATGAAGGGAACATTTAATTGTCAGGTCTGCAGTGTACAACATAGGATGCTGATGTAAAATCACAAAGGGAAGGTGTTTGGTTGTAGGAATTAGAGGGCGAGAGAACTGTTCTTCTCAAACCTCCATTAGGGATGAATAAATACAGCGGAGCAGTTCATCAAAACTATAAAGATACCAGCAAAAAGCCTTTTTGTATTCTTCATGAGCCTTTCGCTTTTGTTACAGGCACAGAAAGGGTCCTATTCTGTTTTCCTTCAAACTTTTTTTTTTTTTTTAAAGGGAGAGGTGTGTTACAAAGATGTCTCTGTAGTCTTTTAGACAGACATTTGTTTAAAAAAAAAAATGAGGGGAAGGCATACGTCTTGGAGATTTATAGAAGTGTCTTAACCATTGTTTGAAAAGCAATCTGTTTTAAAGCTTGTCTGGTGACTACTTTTAGCTCCATGCTGTTGTGAAAAGCCGCTTAGGGCAGTTGAGCTTTTGTTACCCTGGGCTGAGCCTTGCTTCAGCAGCGTTGCCAACGCACTGGCGCTGCTCTGCAGGGAGAAGCCATCTCCCTTTGTGCCGGTGATTTCTTTCTCTGCCTTGGCGTCTTTTTGGTTCTGTTCTCAAGCAGTGAGAAGCAAATGGCTGCACTGATCAGAGATTGCATTTTAGTCTTGGTGCTGGAGCATTAGGAGCCTGGTTACAGCTCGCACTGCGTCAGTCGTGCTCCACACCCCGTGCCGTCAGCTGACCGGCCTCCTGCAGCACCAGTGCAGCAGCAGACTGCAGACGCTGCTGGGGAAGCCCATGTTTCCCATCCTGGGCTGTAGATTTCTTCTCTTGCAGCTGTCCTCTTGGTATGCATAATTGATAATCACAGCTGGAGGGTAGATCGTTTGTGGAGAGATGGACAGTCAGCCGAGCAGTTGGAAGGATAAGGGTATTTGTTCTTTCACTTTTTTCTCTTTTTTTATTTTAAAACTAAAGATGCTGCGGGTTGTTTTTAGCAAATGGTGTTTGTAGCTTGTATTTTGTTGTGAAATGTATCTGAAGATGTAAGATTTATTTGTACTGTATGCAAAATTGTAAAAGCTGTAGGTTAAAATGGGTAAATATGAGCAATGCAGCAGAATAAATTATTTATGTGGGTGAAATAGCTTGTGTGACACTGCAGATCTTTTTCAGTGCTACAGAGCATGTTAAAGAACAGCTTGTTTTGGTATGAACTGCACAAATACCAGCATAGTCCGAATTTAGTTGATGTTTCTTTGGAATTCCTGGATTATTAATAACTTAATAATAGTAAACATTAACTCAAAAGAATGTAGTGTCTGCAGTTCATGTAGTTTAATAATTTCATGAGGAGAAATTGCATGCAGACTACAGCAGGGTTCCCCCCCCCCCGCCGTTTAGCATGTTCGGAGTCTACCCTTAATCATGTTTTTATTGGCTTTTTCATAATTCTGTGGGATTCTAGGTAAAACTGTGTTTGATTTTTCAGAATTTACAGCCATAATATTAAATTGTTTTAGGTAAATAAGTAGCTAACCTTAAATTAGTGTGGTTCTGACCTTTGTTCCTGTAACCGCCAATGGGAGATCACCGGTGTAAATCTCTGTGGATCATTATATTAGTGCTCAGTGTGTAAGAGTTTAAGCCTTATTTGAATACGTAATCTTCAAACTTTATCAACAAGACAAGCTTTAAAAAATTTTAATGATCTCTGGATACTTAAATATCTTAAAGAGCCCTGTCATGCTTGGTACTTGTGAAGTTTTCATCTTTTTTTTATAACTATTGTTCAAAATCTATGTTTTTTTCCACTTAGACAAAATTTCCAACTGTCTAGAATCCATATAAAGCTCTATCAGAACCTAAATATGTAGCAAGAAAGCACTGCAGGGGAAAAAAAACCTTTCTCCCTGCAAAACAAGTTTCTAAAAAGTTCTAATCTTTCATTAAAGGACTGTAAGATCTTAGGAAAAAGTATCTTGCACGGTTTAGTAATATGTTCTCGATGTGTAACTATTTTAAATGTTCAGCACTCCATAGGTCAGGCCTGAAATTCTTGGGGATAAAAAAAAAAAAAGAGGGGTGAGGTCCGGAGGTTTTTGTAAAAAAAGGCAAGTTACCTTTGGGTATTCAGGCCCAGTTTTCAGGATTTCTTTGACAACCCAATGGGCAGGGTTGGTAATGGTCTGTCCCTCACCACAACTGAAAGAGGACATTTCCAAGCCTAGAATTGGAGGCCTTGAGAATAATGGAGTCTTTCTTGAATTAAAATTACTGAATATTTGCCAATCATGAGGATGCCTGTATGGCACGCTTGGGGAATTTGCTAACCATTGCGAACCATGCTGTTACAGCTGCTTGGAGGCCAGTGATGTGGGGTCTGTGCGCTTGGCTTCTTTGCAAAATGTAGCCCTAGCGTGTAATAGAACTGTCATCAAATGAACAAAGCAAACCTGAACCTGTCCTGTGTGCATATTTAGTGCTGGTGTAACTTCAGGCAGTGTTTTAAATTCCTCTTCCACTAGTCCCCCCTTGTTTTTTACCTAGTAGCATCCTCTTAGGTGGAGGAAGCTGGTTTAGTGCCCATTTCTTCCTCCAAGGAAGTCCCTACTGCCTTGAGGTTTAATTATAATTGAACTTGTAGAGATAAGGTCTAAAAGAAAATGGAAGCAGAGCAAGAAGAAGGTTTTCTGGGGAAGCAGAAGAGTCTGGTTCCTCTCCTTTTGCAACTGTTCTTCAGGCCTGGTTAAGTGTGGTTTCTGGTAGCATTTGTTTATAGCGAGACAAAGATGCCTGGTTTCATGTGTTTTTCCTTCGTTAGGTCAGGCTCCAGTGGCATGGAAAATGGGTAAAGTTCAGGGACTGACTGCACTATTCATCTTGCCCCAAAATAAATACAGAAGCAAATATTGCAAAATGCTTCTTTCCATGCTAAAAAAAATAACCTTAAAAAAGAAAGTGATAATCAAATCTGAAAGTGATGATCAAATCAAAAACCAGAGAAGAGCCAAAAGTACGGTTCGTAGTTAGGTTTCCAGCTAAAGCACTACTTCCTAATTAATATAATCCTAAACTTAGTCTTGGTATGTGTGTTTCTTGTGCTACAGCCATAGTAGTTGAGGAACCAGCATAGTGAAAGTGGTGCAACCTCTGGTATTGATTAATACCTCTGGTATTTATCATCTAGATAGGCAGGATGAAATAGGTTTACCCTGGGGATGGCATGACTTGTATTTTTAGCACTTTTAAAGACAGCCCCCTATTGAGTAATTGGTACTAAAATGTAACATTTATTTATTTAATTTTTAATTATTTCAATGAATTGTCAGGTTTTAATGGCTGAATAGTGCTAATGGTAGGATGAACACCACAGCTTACTCCCAGGCTATCCCAGGATTATGAGTTTTTTATTAATGTGCTGAAAATGGATCTGAATTCTGGTTCAGATTAGTTTAATCAGGGCTTTGGAATGAGTTTCCCAGTTTGTACATTGTGCACATATACATGGGTATATGATTAAGTAGAAATGAAAGAAAAATACTGCGTTGGCTCATTAGTAGTTGATAGATGGTATTTGCATTTTGGTGAGGCAATCTGGTAGTGTCAGACTTCATTTTCATTCTGGCATGTACTTGTGTATCACCCTTTTTTTTGTAGGGACTGCGGGGCAGATATGCAAAGTCTGAAACGCGTGTGATGCAGATTTGTTTTCTGACTTTTGGGATCCAGTTAGACAAGCCTGTCAGTCCCGCTGGACATGCCGGTCCCCAGGACAGGGAAAGCTCTCTTGGTTGAAGTCAGCTCCACGTGCTTCGCACCACGTGCAGGCATGCAATAACCAGCCAGTTTTACCAGCCTGGCATTGTTCAGTTGTTACTGACTTGCAACAAGGCGGTCAAGGATCAAACTGGCTTCCAACACATCTGATGAGGGTAAAAGGAGGCTTGAATTTTGTGGCCCAGTCCGTAAGTGCTCCTGCTTAGGTTGTCAGCCATGCTTTTAAATGGTTGTTCTGATGGAGGAAATCTTGAAGATGTCAAACCCCAGTTTACTAATGGTGTTTGTGCTTGGCAGGCTTTGACCCCTTGCTGGGTTGGTGGCTGCCCCACACTGGTCTTGACCAGGCTTTGAAAGTGAGACTGCAGGGACAGATCTTCCCTGCTCGATATTCTGCATAAAAGATTAGTGGAAGCCCTGAAGATGACTGTGTAAATAGGAGGTTTATTTAGCATAACTGGAAAATGTCTCTCTAAACAGAAATTAACAGCAATTTGCCTGTTTGTGGTCGCGTACTGGGTTTTGCTGTTCCAGAGTTAATTTTCTTCATAGCAGCCTATGTGGTGCTATGGTGACAGTTGTCACTGTGCCCTTCAGATGCATTTGAAAGCTGCTCATTCTGAATACTTCTGTATTAGTACAACACTAGCTGTTCTTAAATTGATCTAGAAAAGGATCTTAGTTGTGCTTCTACGCTATTTTTACTGTTATTGGAAGAACATAAAGAATTTCTGCTTACCTTTCAGATTACAGAAAGGTTCCAGTGTAATGGCCATGATGTTTGTATAAATCATACACTGTTTGCGTTTTTTTAACCTTCCCTCTCCTCTTACACAAACAGCCTTTCTTTGGTGCTGAAACCCAGTTTTTGTTTGTTTCTCCATACTGGATAGAGAGTAGTTGTTCATTGTGAAGGGGAATCTCTGGCTCCACAGCTGCATTCCAAGGACTTAGCGCCGAGGCAGCCATTGGCGGGGGCCGGCGCGAATTTGCGGCGGCAGGCAGTTGCGTATATCTGCTGACCTCCGAATGCCCTAGCAGGAAGTGAAAAGGCTCTGGGTAGTCAGCTGTGCAAGATCTGGGTGCATGCAGGCACACTCAAGATGGATGCCAAAATGGGTTAGTCCCTTTTTCTTGGTTTTCTTTAATAGATGTGACGTGAACTTGCTTGTCGATCTAGAGGCTTTTAATTTTTTTTTTTTTTTTTAAAAAGAGGGTTACTTGGTTCAGGGTTTTTTTTTTTAAAAGAACATCAGGTTAAATATATTAAACCACTTGCTTTGTCATCAAAAACCAGTATGAATTGTTCAGTTTTAAGTTAAATATCTGTGAAAGAAAGTAAAAAAGGACTTTAAAAAACCATACAGTGATAAACCTATCATGGCACTCGCTTTAAAAGCAAAATGTAATTGGATGAGTTGTGCATGTAAGGCACGGATGCTAGCAGATCTATTTTTAGATGTGCCAAGTGACAGTTCGTGCTTACCAAATGTAGGCAGCTGTTCTGCTTTAGAATAGGCCTGGAATACTTACATTAAATGCATGAGATTATAGTTCATGTTGTATAAAATAAAGCTTAAAATGGTTTCCATGAGGAAAGATGCTGCTTGGCAGGGCTGTTTCTGAGAATTGGTTGAGGGTTTTGTTTTTCTGTGGGTTTGTTGGGTTTTTTTTAATCTGCTGTGAATATCTTGTGTATGAGTTAAAGCCAGAAAGCTGCTTCTAGTAATGCTTTTAATCTTTTACTTTAGAAAGAAATGCAAATACCTGTTTCTGATCAATTGGAGAATGGAAATCAGTTTCATCATGTACTCTCTTGGACTGAAAATGACAAATCAGGTTTTCAGAGACTTTTGACACTGAATTTCCCTTTGCGGAATTTACAATGAAACAGGATCTGTATGTCGTTAAGCTGATATGGTAGTTCTCCAAATGGAGTGGAGAGAGCGAGGAAAAATGCTTCATGTGCAGCTTAACTCTGGTCCGGGAGGTCCTAGCTTGGGGATTTTTCTTATTGATTACTGAGAACAAAGGACTTGAAGATGGGTGGCTACAGGCCATTTGGCATTTGTGGTGTGTTTTAATTCCAGCAATTTTCCTTTGTTTCTTGTGTTTTGGAAACTGTCATATAGATTAATTACTGTCTTTACATTCATTACAGCTGGGTGCAGGTATAATGCCTCACTGCTGGTAACAAGTGATTTCCTATGAAGCAGTAAGATCCCACTATCAGTAGGGACGCTTTAAAACTGTGGTTCAGAGGAGGGAGTATCTCATTTACAGAACTAATGCTGTCTGCAAACGGAGAGGAGAAGGGCTCGTATGTAGTGTGTCATGTGATATAGGAGCAGCACCCAAATTTGAATGTATGGATGCTCAAATTGCAGCATTTAAAAATAAATATAGCTTCAGTATTTGAAGCAAATAGAAAGAAATGAGGGTTTTTTCGAAGATCTCTTGCATGATATAGGAGCACAAAATCCACCAACTTTTTTGGCAGGACTGGTTAAAAAAACCTCACCCAAATGCTATGGATACTTGCAGCTCAGTTTAGGTTTACTGTTTACAACGATTTTTAGGTCGAGCTCACAGTTTTGTTGATAAGCTCCTTTTACATGCTAAACTTGCTAATGTAGGCTGTACAGAGACACTAATAGACCCTTTTGTGATTAGAACCAAAGCCAAAGAAAATGTTAAGTTTCAGGATTATAGCTCATAGAAACGGAATTCTAGGATGACTTGATTTTTTGTTTGTTTGATTTTTACAAATATTAAAGTTGTCTTGTTCAGAGCTTCATTTGTTTGCCTCTTTGTAATGTGAAGGGACCCAGAGGAATAACAGGTCAAGAGAGTGCCCAGGTAGGTTGGGCTGCAATTTGACTTCAGGTTGGTGCCGTTCTGAGAGCTGGAGTGTCACGCTCTTTGGCTGGCTGCTCTATCTAACACCCCATATGTTTGTGGAGTCACAGTGTGAACCACATCCAGAATCTGATCTGGCTGGCTACTTAGCTGCACTTTTTTCTTTTTTTTTTTTTTTCTTTTTCCGTGCAGTAGTTGTCAGCAGCATGCAGAAAAGCAGGCTGGTTCTGTGTGTGGCCCTGCAGAGGAAAGGAGTGGGATTGAGTGGTGGTGGAGGGATGAGGCTGGGGTTTTTTTTCAACAAAAATTTTATGACAAATTTAAGGCGTTTGTGCAACTGTAACCTGATTTTTGTCAGGAAATTTCTGTTGAAAGTTGAATGAAATATTTGGGTAAAATATTTTACATTATGAAAATGGCGGCTTTAAGTTTCTGACCAGGGTTCTCATCTTTCCAGCGCCTGCTGCTCAGTACAGTTTCCCTACGGAAATATTTAGGAAAGGACTTGAGCTTCTGAAACACTCTGGAATTGCACCATAGCCACAGTGGCATTTTCATGTTGTACCTACAAAGGGATAATGCAGACTTCACACTGTAGAGGCTACTACATGTTTGATGCATTACTCCGTTTACATCCTGTACGAAATAACAGTAAAATATTATTTTTTTAAGTTTTCTTTTACAGTCATTCAGTGTAAGAATCTGTTCTGAATTGTGATACGCTATTTTACAATTAACTTTGGTGATGTTTAGGATGAGATAGGATTACTAAACTTGTGGTGTGATAGTAATAATTTTTCTAGAATTTATCTTGCGTTCTGTATCTAATACATTATTGCTATTAACAAGCAGTTTTGATGCAGAAGAGGAATTTGTTGTTGTGAAAATCTAATCAGCTGTGGAGGTAGAAATCGTGAAGAGCGCGTTTTATTGTGCGTCTCACCATGAATCACAAAACTAGGCTAGATGCCCCTGCCCAGTGCTGTACTCAGCAGTGGCGAATGACATTTGCAGATTTTGAGTTCAGTAAGATAATCAACCAGATGCAACAAGGCTGCAAAACAAATCTGCAATGGACGTATTAAGCCATTACCAATGACTTGTGCAAAGGTGTAGTTTACTCTAAACAGGGATGCTAAAAATGACATAATATTGTGTTCTCTCCTGAGGGTTACTTAAGGAAAAAATAAGCTTGCTTTACAAAGGAAGTATTTTGCATTGGAGTCCAGCAGATTTAGCCTGGATTGAAATTTCAGTGAGATTATTCCCTCTTGATGGCTCAGTCTGTCACCCATAATCAACATTACAAACTCCCATGGGAATGAAAATGAACTGGTAATGAGCCCTGAGCAGTGCCTTTGCCTCTACCAGACTTGCAAAGAGAGAATAGTTTAGAGATCTGTTAGTGTCTCATCATTTGTCCTACCAGGGAATTGGAATCCATCTCTTCAGTGAGTGACCTCCACAAAAATAACTGAAATGAAGCACAAACTGCTATGGTTGTGGTGCAGAACACAGCACAGTATTTGAAGAGATTAATTCTGACATTGCTTAAGGGCAGAATTGTTCTTAAATTTTAGCAATTACATTTGAGGTAATCCTAATAACAATAATCCCAATAATCTGAAGTGCAATGCAAAATCAGTGCTACAATAACCTATTTGTAGTTGTTATTTCAGCTCTGGTTTGACAGTGAGATCACGAGTTCCGTTCTTGATGACTCTCAGCAGTCAAGTGAATCACATTTACTGTTTTCATATGGATGCAAAAGGTATCTTGTTCTAATTTCTTCTCCTTTTTAAATTTTAGTTGTTGACCTCCTTTACTGGCGAGACATTAAGAAGACAGGAGTGGTGTTTGGTGCCAGCTTGTTCCTGCTGCTTTCATTAACAGTGTTCAGCATCGTGAGTGTGACAGCTTACATTGCCTTGGCCCTGCTTTCCGTGACGATCAGCTTTAGGATATACAAGGGAGTTATCCAGGCAATCCAAAAGTCCGATGAAGGCCACCCGTTTAGGTGAGATTTTTCTTTTTCTTAATTAAAATGTGTTGTTTTGGGGAACAGCAGTATTGGGGCTGTTAGAAGTGGTAGATGACACATGCCGTAACGTGTTGCATAATAACGTAAATAGTCTCTGTACTGAAAAATCTGTTATCCAGCCTGTGACTACTTTTCTTTTGTTTTTTCATCAATAGGCATACACAGCAGTAAAGAAAATTGCTTGGGCACTTGGTACAGGGGATTTCTTTGGGAATGCTAGAGTATCTGAAGTTACATTTAAAAAAAAGAAAAGCTTCAATCTGTTGTGCATAAAATGTGCGTTTTAGAATGCTGTAGCTTTCACAGTGTGAACCAGTGGCAGATGATGTACAAAATTTAAAGAATACCCAGGACATGCAGCACTTTCAATGCAACATCTTCAGCAAAAACCAGAATAAATGTAGCAGAGGATACTTTTATCTTTTTGGATTTTTTTTTTTAAGAATACCTTTAAAATTGTAGCAGCATAGCTGTGTTCTCTACATGCAAGGCTGTGTGTCGTCAGCAGAATCCAGGTTCATTTTAGCCTGCCCAGATCAGAAACCCAGAAAATTGGACTCTGAATTCTGAGGCTTGAGGAGTTGAATCATAGGATTAATTTAGGTCCTCAGAGGACCTCCAAGCTCTTTGCCTTAAGTGATGAGCTAAGTCCTTGGGGCATAGCATGTGTGCACTTCCCTGCAGTTTGGCAATATGGTATCCATGGTATTCATCCTTTCCTGTGTGGAGTACAGTGGTGCCCATTCTTGCAAAACTACATCTTCAGAGAAATCAAAACTTATTAAGGTGTTAGAGCAATTACTAGGAGTGCCTGTTTCCTATTTCCATACCAGCCCTGTCCCACACTGCTTGGACTTGCTTCTCTCCTTTTATTAATCAATGAAATCGATCTCGACTTCCCTTGCGCCTTTCAGAAACTCCTGCTTGCCCTCCTATTTACAGCTCTCTTACTAATTTTGTGGTGTTTCCAACTATTTGTATTCTCTTCCTCTCATCTTAAGTAAGGCAAAGTAAAACGTTTCCTTGGGTTTACCTCTATTCCTCCCTGACTATGCGTAGTGGCTTATTTACCCAGTGGAAGCCGATCTATGCCTAAAACAACTGTGGGACAAACCTCTGAAAAAAAAGGAGTATTTGCTTTTGGGCTTAGATCTGATATAAAAAAATTACATCTGAACAATTGGCAACAACATTCAGTATAGCAGTATGAAATATATTTTTTGTAAACTTAGCTTTTTGGTTGGGGTTTTTTTTTCTTTTTTTTAACCATCAAGGCCCTGTATGGCCATCCTTACTCACACTCAGGGTGAATAATTCCCAGCTGAAATCCTGTTTGCTCTGTCTACCCAGTAGTAAGTACTCTTCAGTATCCAAACTGCATTTTGAAGTTTACCAGTTAAGTTTTCTGAGCAAGAACAAGCAACACTTGCTCTATCCATGGGTCTTTCTGCAGTTTATTTCTAAAAATACTGATATTCATAAGAAGCTTCCAGACATTCTTGTCAAACATACTTGGTTGCTTACTTTTTATCTGTCTAGCTTGAACTACAAGAAGAATATTTTTACTTGAATTTAGTTTGACAGTGAAGAGCACATCCATAAGATCAATTTAATTTTTGATTCAGGTACTGCATATCTTGCTGATGAGTTGAGAAGGATGTGCAGATTCAAGTCAAGTGTGGACAGCAGAATGCAGCCTTGAAATGGCTGCCCTCTGTAGTTACAGTTTAAAGTATTTTCATTTGTTTTGGACTTGCCACAAGGGCATTTTTAGCTTTACCTGAAATGACATACACAGGAGCCTCCACTGCATTTTTTATTGTCAAAAAACCCAAACAAAAACACCCCAAAGCAGAATCCTTCCCCTCCCCAAATGAAAGTAAAAGTTTAACAATTGTAATAGCTGTAAAATGAGTACCCTGTTTACAGATGTACTGCGTTGCTCCTTCTCTCTGCAACATGCAAATTAGATAAATAAATTACTCTCTATTTAAAGAATCTAAATTGCTGTAGCTGCTGCAACTACAGAGAAAAGTCACAATGTAGTAGAAAGAACACTTAACCAGATAGGAGCTTATATCTTTCTGTTAAAAGCACTGCTGTCACTAACTGCAAGAAATTTTTTTGGTAAATGATGAAAAACTTTCTCATTTTACTGTTCCTTAGTGTGCATGTTACAGCTTAATGGTAATTTCAGAAGTGCCTTCCAGCAGTGCGAATGGATATGTTGCTTTTGTAGGATTTTTTTCTGTTTGAGAAATGAAGGAATCTGAAGCCTTGTAGAATATTAGGCCATCTAATACAATAAATAGAAAAAAAAAATTAAAAAACCCCAAGAATCACACACACACCCCCCCCCCCCCCCAGCCTGTCTGTGTCTCATGTTTTTAAAGACATGTTGGCCTTATTAATGCACTAGATTACAGCATATGCTGAGGAGTAGGAAGAGGCTTCATAGACCAAGCAGCATATATATGTGTCAGTGGTGCTGGACAGTCCTTTGGCCACTCGCTTGCCATGTCTGTTCACACATGCATGTTAGCCAGCGTGGCTCTTCTGCCTGGGCCCGTTAGGACCGCATGTGACTTAGTAAATGCACTAGCACAACATGAAACATTTTTTTCTTTTCTTCTAAGAGGTCGTGTAGGTTTTTCTAAGGTTCACTTTTACCTTCTAAGAATAACTTAGGTTAGTTCTGTTGTACCCTTTTAGCATTCCTCGTACGGTGGAGTTTTTCTTTGTAACGTAAAAAGAACGTATGTTGATATTGTGTATATATAACATATAACATGTGTTGATAGTGTTTGGCAGCACTCTAAAGTTTCATAAGCTCTTCTTTCTTGCAGGGCTTACTTGGAGTCTGATGTAGCTGTGTCTGAAGAGCTTATCCAGAAATACAGTAATGTTGTGCTTGGTCATATTAATGGCACAGTCAAAGAGCTGAGACGTCTCTTCCTAGTCGATGACTTAGTTGATTCTCTGAAGGTAAGTCTACTTCAGCTGTAGATACAGCAGCCTTGTGTAAATAGATTCCTTGCAGACCTAGCTTAGCAAAGCCCACGAGTCCTTATAAACATGAATGAACAATGGCATCTTTGGCTCCATTGAAGTAAATACTGAGTTTTAGTTTGCTTGTTGGAAGTACTAAGCCCTTTTGTTTTTCAAGAAGTATAGCTTTCTGTTAGCCACACTGAGTTGAATATAAAGTGCTGGGTGCAGTGGTAGAATGGATAACTTTATCTGTACTTTATTTCGACAGTATAATAAAAATTAGTGGAAAACTGAAATAAGCTCTGGCTGCATGCAGTCTAGCTGCTACATCTCCTCGCTGCTGCTTAACAGCAGAAATCTTTTAAAAAACCAAGACATTGGGCATTCAGAATTTGGCATTAACAAGTATCTCTCTCCCTCTTGAAAAATCTGTGTTTTGGGCTAGACACTGGCAGAGTCTGGATTTGTTTTGTTTTTCTGTTTGTTTCTGTACTGAGACCAGCAAGTGGTTAGCGTACAGTTACTTGCCTTAAACAGCGGGAATTCTTGTGCCCACTCATTTGCTGGAAGAGTAGGGACTGTGCGGTGCACTTGTTCTACTGGGAAGATGGGAAGGTGGACACCTGAGTCCTTGGGTTTGATTGTGAATAGCCGCTTCTTTTAGTGATGCAAATTACTGAAATGGGTTTTGCAAGTTACTCTACCTCAGGCATCCAATACTGCCTAACAGATACCTTGAATATGTCCAAGTAGTGTTTAATGGGATTTATTGAAGGTGGCAGAGCAAAACTGACAGTGAATAATAATAAAAAGAATTTGTTGAAAAGCCTTCAGTTTTGTTCTGTGAGAATTATATTCTCTCCTTTCAAGCTAATCGCCTTTCTTCGTTTTTCAAACAATTGTTTCCTTTACTGAGTACAACATGTCCATTTCTTTTTCAGTTTGCTTAATCTTCTTGAAATAAAGTTGCATTTATCCTCCAGTAAATCCCTTAGGGCTTTGTAAAGTTCTTTGAGTTGTTGTGGGGTTGGGGGAAGGGGTTTCTAGTGAAACTTGGAGAAAAACAGGAAGGCCATAAAAGTCTTTGTTATATTTGTGGAACAGAAATTGGAGCCAGATCTCGGGATCTTACCCGGAGTTTCTAGATCCAGTTTCTCATTATGCTCCAATTTAAACACAGAGTTTGTGCTGGGAAAATTGCACACCTGATGGTGTGCAAGTCTCCTGCAGCACGAGTCCTTTCCCTCTGGAGAAAAGAAAGATTATAAGGCTGTTGGATTGTTACCTGGGGTCTGCTGCTCATGATAAAGATTCATTTTCTCAAAAGGCAAAGAGGAGATAGGATATTAGCCTGGGGTTTTGTGTAATAATCTTCCTGCTCCTAAAGGGTTGTGCAGTAAAAGTGTTTTTATGAGGTGGCTGTGAATTGTTATTTTCTAGTCATTTTTCTGGACATGATTGATACCTCTGCAGTAATTTTATGGCAAAATGGCTTAAATAAGGCCGTTATTGTCTGTGCCTTGCCAGTGTTTCCACACAGGGATTGCATTTTGATGGCTAAATCCTCTCACCACTGCCCATCGATCTGCTCTGTAAGAAGCTGTGTGTCTTCTTCATGCTTAAGTGTACAAGTAGATAGGATTCATCTCTGCAGCATCTCAAAGCCACAGCCTTGACCAAAAGAATTATTGTTACATGGCTAGAACTGCATTTTGATAACTCAGACTTGGTGTGTGAGGGAAGAAAGGGGCCCCCAATGTAAGAAGGACAGGGTTGGAGTGAGTCCAGAGGAGGCCTCGAAGATGCTCAGAGGGCTGGAGCACCTCTCCTGTGAAGACAGCCTGATAGAGTTGGGGTTGGTTAGCCTGGAGAAGAGAACGCTCTGGGGAGACCTTACAGCACCTTCCAGTCCCTAAAGGGGCCTGCAGGAAAGATGGAGAGGGACTGTTTACAAGGGCATGGAGTCATAGGACAAGGGGGAATGGCCTGAAGCTGAAGGAGGGGAGATTTAAATTAGGTATTAGGAAGCAATTCTTCCCTGTGAGGGTGCTGAGGCCCTGGCACAGGTTGCCCAGAGAAGCTGTGGCTGCCCCTGGCTCCCTGGCAGTGTTCAAGGCCAGGTTGGATGGGGCTTTGGGCAACCTGGGCTAGTGGAGGGTGTCCCTGCCCATGGCAGGGGGGTTGGAACTAGATGGGCTTTAAGGTCCCTTCCCACCCAAACTATGCAATGATGATCTTTGTTTATTGTGTTTTTAAGGGCATTGAGTTTCATTGTTCAAAGAAAAATTTTTGTGCTTAAGTCGTGTTTGATTAAACAACATCACAGAAAAACTTGTAGTCATAAGGTCACTTGTATTTAATAATTAAGCTCTTTGTGGTATGTTCCTTCATCTGACTTACAAGAATTTCCGCACCATTTGTTTAGAGATCACAATCCCTTTCAGTAAAGGAAGAGGAAGCAGTAAGCATCCAACTGCTGTTTCAGTTAACACTGTTTTAAAAATGAGGCCTTTCAGAGGAATTCTGTTAGAAGTAGAATTAATTCCAGTCAGAATGTCTTCAAGGCACTCTAATCACTTTTAAAATATTATGGTAACATAGGAAAGACATGTTTATTCAGCTGAACTAATTCATATCCCCTCTCTCCTTCTGACATTTAAAACATTTTATGTAGGTTAATTAGGCTAATTTATGGTAGTTGGGAGCAACCCTTATACGAAACCAGTGAATGTCAGGACAGTTCGCAAGCACAGTTACTGATTTTTGAAGAGTTTGTGCTTGAGGAGAACACCAAGATGCTGGGGGTTTATGTAATATAACGGCCCTGCTTTAAAAAAAATATCTTGGCTTGTGTAGTTTAAACATCTTCACTATAGGAAACAGCATGTTTGTGTATAATTAAAGTTACAGAGCTTTAATGTTGAAAATGTCTGCAGGTCAGTTTATTGTGTGTAATAGTTCTGGCTGTAAAATCTGTCTTGTTAAGTTTTTTTCTTTTTTATTAAATAACACTTCAGTCATAGAAGTCTTAAAATGGACTCTAAATATTTATGCAGCACAAGAAGTTCCTCACAGCTCTGAAGGAGCAATTCCAGAGGAGCCTTTGCCAGAGCCCCAGGAGAAACTGCACTTTGTCCTGATACTCAGTGATCTAGTGCTTCACCCCACTGCGCAATGGGGTTCTCTTATGACACTGGGGCACGGTTGCTTTCAATTTGTCATTGCTCAACTGATGTTTTGAGAAACAGAGCTCTTTGCTGTGTTTGAACTATTTTATAGTAAAGAAACTGATAAATGATGAGGTAGGCAAAACCTCAATTCAGTCCAGCAGATATATTGGGCTTTTTACTGGTTTATGCATCATTGTAAGGTTCAGGCTGAGCTGGGGCCCTGTGCTTCCCTTTTGTCCTGCTCTCAGTGTGTGGGAAGAGCAATATTATCTTTGTGTTCAGACATATTTCAGGTAAGCCTTTTTGCATCTGTAAGGTTCTCTGAGTTTGTGTCGTTTCTAAGGGAAAAAAAAAAAAAAAAAGACCAATATGTAAATTGAGATCAACTTCACTTAACCCGGGAGCATTGTTTTAATTGTCGGAATGGCGTGAAGAGAGGAGGTGGTGTGGGAGGGGGGTTCTGAGGTTTTTGCTGAACTCTGTTTGCTTGGATAGCCCCAGCTTTCACAGTAGCTGTCCCCTACTGACACGGCAAGAGAGGAGATGGTCTCGCTGGAGTCTGGGGTTCCCTCTCCTGCCCAGTATGAATTAAAAACTGCACGTGCAGCACAGTTTGGCCTTAGATCCTGATGCTGCTCTGGACAGACTTCAGGAGAAGCAAAGCCTGTGTCAGTGAAATGTTAACTCCTGGATTTTGATCTTGGGCCATAAATACAATGCTCACTGAACAGGATTGCATAGTTCTGATAATTGTTGGACTTTGCGATTGATTCATATCTGTTACCCCTCTGCTTACATAAACTCAGGTTTTCTGTCTTGGTCATACTCTTCAGCAATATTATTAAATGTTCACCTGACCGGGGTGGTGCCTAGCTTTGGTAATTGTGCTCACGCAGAGGAGATCTTGGATGGCTGTAAAGATGCTTTGCCGTGTGTGCTTGAAGCTGGCATATTTAGTTTACTGAATGCACAGCCTGCAAGAGAATCATTCTGAATGATTGCAGACTTGGGGGCTTTTTGCTGTGGTAAAACTTCTTGTCTTTCCTCCCTTCGCTGGGGAGGGGGACGTGCTGCGTGTGCAGACTTGCTCTGAAAGGAAAGTATTTGCTCTGTTAAAATGTCTTGTGCAAAAAGGCAGGCAGCCAGCTCTCACCCTGGCATTGCGGAGAACAGAACTGGGCCAAGGTTTGAATGAATCATGAGGGAGTTTAGAGAATTCTGCTTTATTTTTCTTGATAAACCTGCCAAAATCCTTCAGTGAGAATGCAGTTGACGGTAACGTTGCAGCCTTGTCTGAGGGTTAACTTTGTGCCTCTAGTGCTGCTTGCATCACATCCAGAAAGAACCGACAGATAGAGAACCGCATCATTTGCAATTAATCCATCTGCATTTTGAATGGGCTCAGCTTTGAATAAAGTTCTTGAAGTAAACTTCACTACAGGGGTCATGCAATTAAATTTGTATTTATTGTCATGTATTTATCTTATTGTTGGCTGTTGATTTTGTTTGGTTTGGATATTTTGCATCTTAGGATAAGCTAAAAACAGTTGTTTGGAGACATAACTTCTGAGTAACTCAGCTGTGCCCACACCCATAGTCCTTTGTGCATTTTTTTTCTTTCCAGTGCTTTGTACCCATCTTTTCCTTGCGTGTATCTCCTGCTTATCGGAGTACTTCACCTTCAGTTAGCTGTGCCCAGATCTTCCCTCCCTGATGCCAGAAGCAGCTTCCACACCATGTCTGGCTGGCTGTTGAGTGTTTTGCAGTGTCTGGCACAGAAAATAACCAGATGTGCTCAGTTGATTAAAGGGCTGGGGGTTCTCATCTGCATGCTCTACACAAGGCAAAGTGTAATTCGGTGGTTAGCAAGAAATAAGCACTGGTAAATCCACTATGCCTGACGTCCAGATCCTGGCTTCTGCTCAGTTCCTCATGGGCTGTGCAACACTAGAAGAAACTGGCTGATTTTCCTTGGGAGGAATCCTACACAGAAATAGAGCTGGCAGCCCTCGGCCCCCTCCCACCCCGGTATAGGTCAGAGGTGTGCTTGGGACACTCTCCACCTGGCAGAAAACTGAGGGCCTTGAACTTCTGCAGATCTTTGTGTGAAGCTAGCGGAGTGGAGCCTGTACAGGACAGGGGAGCTGTACAAGTGCAGCCAATGGGGGGGAGGAATGATGTCTGGGTATGAGGTAGGGGCTGGGATGCAAAGCCAGAACCAATGGTAGTGTGAGGGTGTCTGTTAACAGACAGATGGCTTTGCTTCTGCATTTGACTTACAGCCAGCTTCCATTTTATGCCACTGTTGACCCCTATATTTTTTTAAAGGAAAATATTCAATCGAGCCAACCCTGCCACGTTACCTTCCAGATAGGTGTTGTGTGTCCCGTCCCCCACCTCCAGTGTGACAGAAACCTCTGCCCAGTCTAGTCACTGGTTCATTGAGACCTTTGCTGAGCCGTAGTGTGGTTGTGATAGTTTGGTTTGTTCCATCTCTTTGAAGGGTGGGAGGTAGGAGCTGGGTTTCCCACTGTTATGAAACTTGGGATTGGAAGCGTTGAGCAGCCACCGAGCACTAACAGCTTGTGGTCACTGCTGACTGGGGCTGAATTCAGCCCAATGACCTGGACACAGGAGGCCATATATCCTATTACTAAACCCTTCAGCCATCTTTTACTCATCTCTAATTACATGAGACCGACAAGGGTAAAGTGGAGTTTGGGGCGGTTTAGTTCCGTATGTGTGTTTGGAGAAGTTCTCTCACTGCTTGAACTAGTATGTTCTTGTAAGATGGACTGTGGGCTGACGTGCTGTTTTTTTCCTTTTTAGTTTGCAGTGTTGATGTGGGTATTCACTTATGTTGGTGCCTTGTTTAATGGTCTCACATTACTGATTCTGGGTAAGTGTTTTAAATTGTAAATATCTGGCGTACAAAATAACCCTGGAAAAGCACTTAAGTCTGCTTGGTTCTGTGAGGCTATTCCTGTGTTCTCGAGAGCGTAGCAAGATGTTATACTTGTGTATCCTTTTTTCTAGGATGTTGATAACGCTGCAGAATGGATCATTTTGAATTGCAGTGTTAAATTCCTTGAGATTGCCAATTTTCCAGACATTGTATCATTTAAAAGCGTGTTGTGTTGTGCTTGTCCCTGTCAGGGTCAGCCACCCTTGAATACCATGGCTGTATTGTGACTTTGGAGGAGGTACAAACTTGGCTCTGGTTGTGTCCCACTGCAGATAGTTTCATTTCTTGTATCCCAGAGCAGGCTGGCTTCAGGTGTCACAAACCCACTGACGTCAGCAGAAGCCTAAGCATCCTTTTTGAAGAATTTGCATAACCCACAGTGAAAAAGTGAACGGTGACTAAACTTACTGTATTGTTAATGAGACCTGGCGAACAGCCCAGCTTCTCCTTAATAAGGATTATTTAAATTACTGGCCAACAGTTTTTGTACGTGGCTTTGTTGTTTCTTTTTCTTGTACTTTTTCAAAGAACTGTCAAGGTGTGAAAACTAGTCATTCTTTTACCTGAAACACCATCCCTTTTGTCAATATTTATACCTTTGATGTGCTCTTTTCCAGCTTTGATTTCGCTCTTCAGTGTTCCTGTTATTTATGAGAGACATCAGGTGAGTGTTTAGTATGATTCATTAAATGCTTTGTAAAATTAGCTCTGTTGAAGCAAAACCACAAGAGAATAAAAACAAAATTAATTTCAATCACCGAAAATCTTTAAAGCCTTAAAAACATAGGCCTTTAACCGGGAGTCAGTGCCAGGGCTAAGAGAATCAAGTTCACGGTGAAGTCCAGGCTGTGCGTGCTTTCCCCTCTTGCTTTTTGGTGGCTTCCCCAGCAAGCAGTTAGGGAAAAGGCCCAGTTAACCTGGGAGCCTTCTCTCCTCTCATCCAGATTTGGTCAGGGCTAAAGCAGCAGTAGGCACAGTGTGTTAATCCTGATGTAAGTACTTCTAAAACAGTTGCTGAAGAAACCTCTTTGGGACTGATATTCAGGATTTGTGTCCTGAGGCCCTGTGAAATTTGTAGCCCTGGCAAAACCAGGAGATGGGATATGTTCGGCACACTCGGGTGCTTCTCTTGTGGAGAGACTAACATAAAAGAAGGAGGTAAGAAGGCGACAGAATAATGTGTCCGATTAAATTGTAGCTGAGCTTGAGCAGGGACTGTCTTCAGCAGGTCGTAGCGCGGGACAGGGGGAAGCCAGCTCTGGCTTAGCAGTTCCTTCTCCTCTTTCAAAAACAACGCTGCTGACGGAGGCCAGCCTGGGACTTAGGAAGGGAGGAAGAAAGGCCTGGAGCAGATGGCGGAGCCTCTTGGGCTCGTCTCCAAGGTCCTAGGAAAGAACAAAGTATGCTGCAGCAAAAGGAAATCCTGCAGCCCTGAGGAAAGATGATGGACAATTTGTGTGGCTTAACCCGGGCTCTTCAATCCTCTTGACGAGCTGAAGGCTGCTCTCTGAAGGCGTAAGCTGTTTAACAGGCCCAGCCCACCTAAGCAGCTTTCCTTCTCCATGTTGCCCAGAGGCGGCAGAGCAGCAGACTGCCCCTCACCGAGGGCCTCGCTTGGGCACCCTCATGTTGGGGCAGCCTTGATTGGGGGGGGGGTGTGTGTGGAATGGGATAGGATATATGAATTTCTGTGGGTACTTACCCACTAGTCCCTGCTGGGGTGTGTGTTCCTGGAGCCAAACACGGGGCATCAACCTGGGGACTAAACATGGGTGAGCCCCTTCCTTCTGTCAGCTTCTTTCTGTCATGGGTAAAGCATGTCTTGGTGCGGTGCACCTCTGCCTTTGGGACAGCAGAGTAACTGTTTGTAAGAGCTGGTCTGTAACATCGGTCACCTTCTATTTCAGGCCCAAATTGACCATTATTTGGGACTTGTGAACAAAAACGTCAAAGATGCAATGGCTAAGTAAGTTGGCTTCTTTTTTTTTTTAAAATGTCTAAATAATGTTTACGGTTCTTGGTATGTGTGGGACTCCTGTGTATAACAAACAAATGCATTGCATGCACTAGCCCTGGGAGCAGAAAGGCCTTTGTTTAAATTTAGAATGGTTATGAGATCAGCTCCTTTCTTGCTGATGCTGTTGTTAAGTTAAGCCTATATTATTTCTAATAGAAATCTGTGTATTTGAGCCCATTAGTGAAACCTGACATTCTCAGCAGTTGCGATTGAGGGGGTGAATGAAGGAGAATTTGGCAGGTTTCTGAGTGTAATAATTTTGTGTTGCTGTGATAATCATCTTCACATATTGCTGGGTTTTAAGACTATGTTCACACCTATTGTTTGTTACTCAAATGCTGTTCTTTTTCCTTTTC
Source organism: Balearica regulorum gibbericeps (assembly GCF_011004875.1). Lineage (NCBI taxonomy): Eukaryota > Metazoa > Chordata > Aves > Gruiformes > Gruidae > Balearica > Balearica regulorum. The sequence continues at coordinate 124,615,468 of NC_046186.1, forward strand.
TGTTCCTCCTGTAGGATCCAAGCAAAGATCCCTGGGTTGAAGCGCAAAACTGAGTAAAAAGCCTGAAGCAACTTATGGATAGGAAGGTCATCTTTTAAGGGGGAAGAAAAAAAATAAAAATGCTCATTTGGATTTACATGGGGAGGGTCAGGGAATAGCAAAACCCTTGACATTGCAGTGCAATTTCACAGATCTTTATTTTTTAGCGACGCAGTGTTTGAGGAAAAAAAACAAAACAAAACTGTTTTGACTGCCATGTGTTTCATCATCTTAAGTATTGTAAGCTGCTATGTATGGATCTAAAACTAATCATCTTTCTTTATCCTGTGTGCAGCACTGGCTAATACAAAAGATTTGAGACAGCTGTACATTTTGCTTCATCAGAGGTAGTCCCTGCTGCGTTCCAGAAGAGGTAGTACAGGTGGAGCGGAGGATAACACTTCCCAGTTTGTGCACTGTGTATGGTCTGTGTAGATTGATGCAGATTTTCTAAAATGAGATGTTTTAGAAGAATATATACCATTTTAGCAAGTTTTGAAAAATCTTGCCTTTTTGGTATGAGTATAGCTGTATTGTGATTTTATTGTTTTATCAATTGCCTATATATATATATATGTGTTTCACAAAGCTTAGATCTTTCAGCTGCTCCACAGTGCTTCATACTTCAGAGAATTGACTGATTGCTGGACTAGCTCCATAGCACACAAGCTTGAAAAACTAAAAATGTCTCTGTAAACACTAGCATCTGTTTAAAATAACGAGAGAAATGAACAAAGGAACCTCTACATATATTAAGAGAAAATTACAGCATACGCTTTGTTGCACAAATGTAGACAGCAAATAATTCTACAGTCTCTCAAACTCTGATAATCTGTGGACCGAATATCTAATGCTGCAAATGTTGTTTGGAAACTTAAAACCTTGTTATGCAGGAAATGATAAATGAAAAATTATACACTTGCAGTTTAAGCTGTATTGAACTAAGTCTGTGGAATGCATTGTGAAATGTAAAAAAAAAAACCAACACCAACCACAAAACAAAAAAGCAAAAAAAAAAAAAAAACAACCCCAACCAAAACCCCAAGTATCAATAAAGCTTATAGACATAAAATAATATCGGTATTTTGCTTTCTTGAGGCAAGTTTAATATATTTGTGTTTATTTTGAGTTCATCGTGATTAAATATCCATTGTACATGGTGGTGGAAATAGTTTGTCAGACGTATAGCAATGTGAGTAGGTGGACTTTTCATGATACCTTTTCTTTTCATATGTGCAGTGTGAAGCAGTTTGTTCAGTTCCAGTGACAGCTTTGACGTCCCAAATAGCCACGTCAGCCGGTGATGCTCAGTTTGGCGCGTAGCTCTTGTAGTGCAGTGAGGAAGCCTCCCTCGGTGCCACGTACTGAAGGCTCCTGTTGTTAGCGCTGCCAACTGCACCAACAGCCCAGTGACACGGGGGGGGTGACAGTGTCAGACACCACCGAAGCATTGTGAGTTGGTGATTGAAAATGGTGACAGATGAAATTTTAGATTCTGCTAAAGGTCCTTGGTTTCTTTTATTTTTTGAAACACTAACGTATGATGCCATATTCTAGTTGGAAGGCAATTGTTAAAGCAAGTCCCAGTAATCTCTTCAGATTGACTTGTTGACTCTGATTTAAGAGCTGGACATTGAAAACTCATATCCAAATTTATTTGAGACAGACTTTAAATTAATGGCACCTTGACCATTGAAAAATAAATTCATGCACTACTATTGTAGTTTACAGTATAATACATCATTACTTCTGAACAATTTATACATAAAGCCAAACCATATATAAACATACAAATTTTAAGTGTTTTCCTGACAGACACTATTGCTTTAAGATATTTTTCACATCACCATTTATTAATTCATTCTGCCACGCAACTGGTTTTATTTGGGATACAATCAATGTGAAAGGAAGGCAAACATCATTACAACATAGGCAAAGAAGGTGCTTACTGACATCACCACCTAACGTGATTACATTATTTGATCAAGAAGGTTTCTTTAAAAAAAAGACTGCATAGGGACTCTTATTGTGTATCTGACAAACTGATCTTCTGTATAGTAATATAAGGCATTAATAAATTCAATTTTAAAAAAAGGTGATTCTTTGAGGTTGCTGAAGCACTTTTGTGTGTTAAATGTACATGATCCACTCTTTTAACTGGATATTTGTTGCATCCAACAGCTACCTTTTTATGCAGTGGGCATCAGAAGTGGATTGGCAGGAAGTTTCCACAGTTCAAAATTATATTTTCCTGAACTGGGACTAAAGCGCACTATTTAACATTTCTTTTCAAAGACTACATGTAAGTCTAAATGTTTTATTTTGGCCTTTATTTCTTTTGATTAACAAACACTCTCTTTAAAAGAAAGGTAATTTCAAAATACAGATGTTGTTCCATGCCAGAAATCTCAAAACTAATTTGTTTTGATACTGCCCACATTTTCTGTTCCTTTCTAAACAGTTTAATTGGAAAAAGTTGAACTTACTTTTTCTTTCTCCTATTCCACCATCCTTGTAGTTTTTGGTTTTGCCAAAATGCTCGTTAACAAATGTTGAACGGCTTTACTTGCCTTTTGTGAACATCTGCTCGTGGTCTCTGCTTCCATGTGGAGGCAACTCTCCTTCCCTCTCAGCTGCCTGCTGCCCCATGACCCCACAGCCCAGTCACAGACAAGGGGGCTGCATGAGAAGCGATGATGGAGAGAGGCATCCGGATTTCACAAAGATTATGCTTCTCTCAAGGATAGGTAAATTTTATGGTGTCAGAGTGATTTATGGTCTACTTAGCAGCAGCATGGGACTAGCTGCCTGCGGGGGGGAGGTACACGCAGTCCCTGCTAGTGATGTACCTGGCATTCCCAAACATCAGGCTGGATGTCCTCAGGAAGCCCCTCCAGAATGGGAAATAGTGATTCTTGGAGGCCTTCGAGCCACCAAGCCTAAATAAATACCCTAGATGGCCACTACCTGCGGAAGTAGTTACCTGTAAAGCACATTTCCCCACAAACAGAGGAGTGCAGGAACACTTGGGGAACAACTTCCTCATTATCTGTGTTAAAATTTCTTTAACCAGATCTCTCCCTACTCTACTCACCGTTTGGGTTAAGCTTCCAATTCTGGCTGCAGTCAAGCTACCGTCACGAACCAATTGTGAACAGCTTACCAAGAGGTGTAATGCCATCAGGAATTAGTCCTTAGAACAGCGCATAGCTTCTTGCTCTCGGAAATATTTTGGAATTCACTTGTGAAGGTATTAAAAAACCAAAGCAGAAAACAGGGATAAATGTAAGTACATGTCTGGAAAAGGGGTTAATGGTTAGCCCTCCTCTGTGTGAAAGTTATAGCACCGTATGTTGAAAGCAATTGGTGGGAGGCAAGACTGTAGCCCATACTACTGGAAAATTATTCAAAGGCACTTCATGGATAGAAAATTTTGCCAAATATATATTTAAAAATAAAATGGACTTAAAAAAAAGGATAGTTTGCTCCTTCGATTACTGAAAGCTGAAGTGTGAAAACCCCAGCATGCTCATTAAAAGCTTGCAGTTTTACTCAGTGCAGCAAATTTGAGTTTTAAGAGTTTTAAGCAGGTGTGGTTAAAACCCACCAACTTTCTTGAACAAACGTTCAAGCCATAAATTTTGAAATTACGCAAATTTAAGGGCCCAGCATTTTTGCAGTGTGCTCCCTCTTCAGACAGGGTTTGAATAACACAGTATTAGGCAAAAGCAGCTTTGTGAGCGAACTGTTCATCACTTTGGCCTACCCGGGTTACAAAACGATTCCCTTTCAAACTTCAGCTTCCTTCTCAAGGATACTGGTCTTGCAAATGCAAGACCACATTCACGTTCAGTAAATTCATATGAGTAATCTGAAAATGCGTAATCCATGCAGCATCATATGGAAATTAGAGCAGCCGAAGGGGTAGAGGCAATTCGTGGCTGTCCAGTCCAGAGCAGTCACTTGGTGGTGGCAGTAACAGCAGTCTCCTTTCAAAGACATCGCCATACAAATACACTACAAAGAAATTTAACAGAGAGCATCAGTATTTTTCTGAGTAACATGATCACAGAATCATTAAGGTTGGAAAAGACCGCCAAGATCATCAAGTTCAACCTTCAGCATATCATAGTAAGAAAGAGAGACAGGCTGCGTTAAATAATACACACATGGCTTCACCAGCAAAAAACAACGTTGCGCCCTGGAGTTGCTCAACACATACCAACACGCAAACGCATTTCCTTTTCTAAGGAGAGAGTTAAAGCATGGGAACAGGTGCGCACGCGCGTGTGCATGTGTGTGTGAAGACTTGGAGGTTGGAAATGCTATTATTGTACTCTGTATAGTTACACTTTGAATCAAGAAATCCTCAGCATAACTACTGTCAAAAATTAAGGCATCTGATTTTTCTGAGCTTATGTAACTTCTAGCCTGCTGCTGGAGAGCTGAGGTATGCGCAGCCTTTGTTCCTATGCAGCCACTTCCTGCTCTCCCACTGTGCACCGCGTTTTTCAAAGAAAAAAACACTTCCCCCCCCCCTTTTCCCCTAAAGTGGAAAATTAAAACGTGTATTTTACAGGGGACTAAATCTGAAGAACAGCTTATCTTGTGCAATGGGAGGCGAGCTAAATTGACTGCAGGGTGTTGAGCAAACTGCAGGTAACACCAGTACCTGTGCTGAAGGCTTACTGAGTGGAGCCTAGCGTCACTAAAGACAGACATGAGTTTTCTGCTTCTAGAAAAGATGCGCAATCTCATGCACTGGCACCATTGACTCAATCGTGCGGTCTCTGGCTTGTATTTTTCCTGCCAAGTAAGCAGTTACAAATACCTGGTTCTTGAATGTGGCTTCCTGATACCTGCTCCTGTGAGAATTTGTGCCCTTTTGTTTCCTACCTTGTTGCTTTTCAGTCTTCAAGTTTTGCATTTCGCTCTTCAAAAAGTCTCTTGCATTTTGTGTTTAACCACATTTAGTTTTTGTTCCTCATCTTTCTGCTCCTTGTTACGCTTGACAATAGCGTCCTCTACTTCTGCTGGAAACTCAAATAGACTTGGGGGGGTGAGGGTGGAAGGGCATCTGTCAGGAATCACGTGTATGCACGCGCACACGCGCACTATTACTTTTTTTGGTTTGGTTGGGGGTGGGTTTTGGGTTTTTTTTTGGTAGGGGAAAAAAACCCACCCCAACACAAGCTTAGGGTACCTTTCAAGAAGCCTCCTGTTACTCGAAATGTCTTTCTAAATCTGTCTATCCTTCTGTTCAGCCGGAATTCCTGTCCTCCCCTTTGCTGGGTGGGAGCTATTCAGTTATTTTTGTGTGACTGACACCCCCGCCAGCTGTCTGCCCGATCTAAATGTTCTTCAGACACTGGAGCGGTTCCTGTGCCAGCAGCTGGGGCTCCTTCAGCTACCTCTTGGTGGCTCAGAGGCTGCGAGGTCCGTGCCGGCCCCCACAGCTAAGTGTGCCCTCTCACAGCGAGGAAGGGAAGCTGAGGAGCTACACACAGATGCCTGGTGGTTTACCCCGTAGAGATGGCCTTGTGAATGGTGCCAAGGTGGCAGGGGAAATCAGTGCAGTGACCATAAAATACGGCAATTCCAGAGTAAGCAAAACAAGCTAAAACTGTCACATCAGCAGGCTTCAATGAATGCAGGGTGGACCAAGAAAGGTGTTAAATGTATTGCTGTGGGTTTGGAATAGAACATTTTTGATCATCATAAAAATAAGCAAGCGGTTACCTGCAGTCATCTCCTCCTGTACTTATAACGTACTTGTCATCATGAGAGAAGCGTATGTTGGTGACATGCGCAGAGTGCCCAAAATACCGCTTGTGCTTGGCCTGTTGGAAAAACAACAGAAAGTAGTGTGGCATTACAAAGCGACAAAGTTGCCTTGTGAGCGCAGACAAAAAAAATCACATCCCCAGCAGTACTGTTGTGTGTGGGCCCACAGTCATCCCAACTCGGCACCTGATTCTGTGCATTGTGTCCTCCCTGGTTCTTGGACAGTGGCTGCCCTGTCACCTGCGAGCTGTTCTCCTGGGGACAGCCGTGCTGCCGCACAACTGACTCCCCCGCTCCCGCAGCCAGCACTGGCAGGGAGCAGCCTGGAGATGACCTGTTGTCTGTGCCATTTGGACGCCTTAAAAATTGTATGCTAAGGAATTTGAACGTGGAGAAAAGCACGCTGTTTAGATTAAAATAAAATACCCACTTACAAATTTTTCTGTGCATGGGAAATCAAACAGTTTCACCAGACCAAAGTCATCTCCTGTGACTATATTTAGGCCAGCATGGGTCACACAGGCACAATTGACATCTGCTTTATCTGCATTTCGCGGCCAAATTCCAATGACTTCATCTCCAAGAATGCTGTTCCAAAACCAAGTTAAAAAAAAAAAAAAAAAAAAAGCATTAGACCATAATAAGGCTCACTTGCTGCTGCTCTCTTTCACAGCATGGTGAGGCAACCCAGCCCAGTAAGAAAAAAATTGCTGTCTTTAAAGTCTTTTCCCTCTAAATCACTGCACTAAATGTGATCTCATCATGGAGAACGTCACAAGAATGCATCTTTTTTTGTGTGGCTCTTCAACCACCTCTATCCATACACCCTCAGGTTTATCTCCTGTGAAACCCCTCACACCAATTTACACAAACAGCTCACACAGCTGTGTTCTCCTCCTTTCCTGATGGACACGTGTGCACCTTCCCACAGTGATTTTCTGACAGCAGTGTTCTCTTAGCCACAAGTTCTTGAATGAGGGAATGCTTGTTTGAATATAGAATATTTCTTAAAATAGCTGTTCTCCCCCCATAGTTTAAGTTCCTGTATAATCCTTCCTATTTCCCCACATATTAACTGTCAGATGCATCTGTTCCACTCCCACAATGTCTCTCTCTCAAGACTCCTTAGAACTGAGTAATTTGGGACAGATTTTTACGCTTGCTTGATAGCAGAGCAGTAAGAGTAGGAGGATTCTCACTTACCTTCTCCTGCAAACCTGCCTGTATTACCACCCACTGTTTGCTGTCAGATCTGCTTTTGGCCTGTTCCACTCTCTACCATAAGAGCACAGCCTTAGTTTTGTGATCGTGTTGGGAGGGTCCTATATAAATCCACGTCAGTAAATACATTTTAATGATACCCACAACTTCCTTAATACAATCGGCTCAGTTTTCATGCCTCCTATGCTGCCTGTGTTTGCTGACACGGGATAAGGTAGGGCCTCCACCAGCGTGCCAATCGCAGTGACGCTTTAAGTGACACAAAACCAGGTGAGGGGCCGTGCACCTCCCTGTTGGGAAGCCTGGGACAAACAGCAACAAGACGCTGCAGATATATGACAGACAGTCCTCAGGACTACTACAGTAGTAATTACTACAGACACCAACCAGCTACAACTGTATTTAAAAAAACCCAAAACCGCGTGTAAGATAGAGCCTTGAGGAAGGGCAGTGTTTGTGTGCTCGTGTGCACTCTCTCAGGTTTGCCAAACCCTGGGGACATTTCATTTGGTTTATGCAATCTGACCTTGTGATCTGACCTTAGTTCTGTACTACACCTGTCCCCGACCAGGCAGGGCGTCGATCTTCAGTTTTTTACCTTGTCCATGTGGCCCAAGTGATCTTTTCTATTAAAGCAGGATCTGTTATTTGCTTTCCTAGTGGTACCTCATGAACTTGACGCTTATAGGCACCCGTTGATACCTGAAAGTAAGAAAGGAAAAAGCTAGTGACTTTGCCATAAATACATAATTTTCTTTATTTATAAGATTTCCAGTAGTAATAGTCTCAACAGTTTTTTTCAGGAAATAAACATCTAGGATAAAATTTCTCTTTTTTCCTAATTTTAGATCTAGGGGCACCTTGAAATTCAGACTAACTTTGGAAAGCCTCCCTCACCCTTTCTTACCTCCATCTTGTTGTTATGGCTGATAAGAGGTGAGTCACAGTAAACACAAACACACACGGGCCTACCTGAGACGTACCTGAATGTACCTGCTGTCTGCAGAAAAATCCATCTGTAGGACAAAGCTTGCAATATCTTTGCAGTAACCTATTCGGTTCAGGGTTGTACCTTGAGTGAGATCGTAAAAATCTACAGTATGTTCTTGTGACCCCACTGCCAAAAACCTGTTATCTGGGCTGATCCTAGACAATAAAACAGGGAATGGGGATAATGTTTACTGTTTCTGTGCAAGATTGTCTTTTGCTTCTCATGTTAACACAAGAGAACAAATTTCTTTTACTGGAAAACAAGAAAAAACTTCTCTCAAAGCAAGACTGAATCAAAACCAAACCTTGATGCTTAAACAGATGAGGAGATTGAGGACATTGTATGTAGCTGACTGATGTTAATATTGCACTTGCATAAAGTGCACAACACAGCATGCAGAGTAATACTAATCCTCTGTGAAAAAGCAAAAGGAATTTTTAAATGGACTATAATATTAATTCCCATAATCACAACTCCACGGTGTACAAATTACTAGCTATATTCAAAGTGGATATAACAGAATTAATCACAGAAAAAATAAATTGTGTGGTATATAAGATATATAAGCTTTAAGTATACGTAAATACAAGCTTTAGGTATATGTAAAACCACTGGTCAGCCAGTAAAGGCATTTCATGATTTCACGCAGATTTCAACAAATATGGAGTTACTTGGAACTTGATAGACTTTTTCATGAGTAAGGGCTGCTGCGTATTTAGAGAACTTCAGCTGAAATTTCTGACATACCTGATATCCTGAATTGCAGACTTCCTGTCTCGCTTTTTGCCCCAAACCTTAAGGCTGTTTACAAGTAAAATAACAAATTCTCCATTCTTCATGCCGATCGCAACCATTTCACCGTCAGGACTGTACGCGGCACATCTTGCTGGATGACCTAGATTCACTTTGTTCAGCAGTTTCTGTATTAACAAAAGCAATAGGCTCATACCTCCCCTGGAGAAAGCTACCAAGCACATGGAAAGTTTCCAAACACTAAGTATAAAAGTCACATATTAAAAACAAATTGTCTATAGTTTTCTCTAAATATAAATCTGAAATTTCACATTAAAAATCACATCCCACCAGGCATATGTTACAAAACAGGCTTCAAAATATAGATCTAATTCAGATGGGAGTTTACATCTATCTTGTTGCAGGGTGACTTCAAGTTTTACACCAGAAAGAATATTATTTAGCAGAAAAGGCTGAAAGACCAACCTATTTTGTTTGAAAGGTGATTTTGATAGCTTCCACAACTGCTGCTCAGGGTAGGTTTTTCCCATTTGATTTGCTATGTGAGAACATGCTAGAATGCTCTTGTGTCTTCACTGATCTGATTGTGTTTAGAATATATTCATTTTCGATATTAAAAACTATCCCTGTTAGCTCAAGTAACTACCTTTTGAAAAGGTTTATGTAGGCTAGCATAAGCAGAAACCTTTTTGTTATTTTTTAAAAAATGTTTTATCTGGGTTGGTTTGTTGGTTTTTTTTTTAAATGGTGGTGGTTATGCAATTTGACTTGGGGAAAAAACCCTGAAGTACACAGATATAACCTGATGGGTTCTAAAGAAAGGCTGGAAAAAGGAGGGAGCTGAGCGTGCCAGTAAGGCAGGCTTATTGTCAGGGTCTGTGCATTAGTCAGTGACAGGACAATCCGTGTCACCCAGTCTGTCAGCATGGCATTAAAATGCTTCCTTAATCCATGCCAGCCTGCACTTTTAGATCAAAATAAGCAATACGCAACAAAAGGCACTCCATCAGCACGAATGCTTTTAAATAACTGCATTTCTCTGCAAATTGGTTGCTTTTGGAAAGAGCAGCATGCTACCTCACCAAGGATTTACCTTCTCACTTCGCCACATAGCAGAAAAAAAAAAAAGAACCGTACCAAAATGGAAGAAAAATGCTCCTCTCTACATGGCTGCTCAAAGGTGTCGCATAGCTGGCACATCGTACAGACGGAAAAAATCCATGCTGGTATACAATGATCATTTATAATCATATGCTTTTCAATGTAGCGATACTCACTTTGTCAGACAGGTCCCAGATTCGTGCTGTTCCATCATTACTTGCAGAGATAAATATGTCTTTTGAGGGGTGAGTGGCCAAGCCCCAGATTTCCCCTTCCATGTGACAGTCAATCAACAAGTTTGAAGCAGCATTTTTTTCTCCTACTTCAAGGATTTCTCCATCTTTTGTTCCCACTAAAATTTTCCCCTGTTTGTAGCCAAAAAAAAAAGAACGAGAGATGGGCTGTCAGTGTAACAGACAGAATATCAATAGCAGGAAAGTACCGACGTATTGCAGAAGTATCTGTGATAACTTATCCCCATTTATACTGCTTGTTCATGCAGCATCTTAAGAACAGCAGAGTAAAACACTGACACTTTCACAGCTCGAGAACAATACCATGTTCTGGTGTTACTGTCAAGTGACTGCGGTGGATATTCATCCTGCCATTAAGGATTTTAGTTCAGATCAAAGTATTTACATCCCAGCTGGCAAAGCATGGTTCTCATACCTCTGAGGTGACTAAACGTAATTTTGAGGCAATAATAAAAAAATTAAACAGGGATTTAGGCTCAGTTAGACTGTCGAAGAGCAGTAAGACCTCTACTCTAGCCATGCTGTCATTGTCTAAACTGCAAAAGCTTTCTCAGCAAATACTTGGAAAAAGCTTAAATAGATACAGTTTGGAATTGGTTAATGGCTACTTGATCAGAAACACAAAACAACATTTCTCAGTAGTGCTGTTATCAAAGAGCATGTCAAGTTCCAGAGACTTGATATACAAAGTTAAATGGGAACCATTTCATGAAGTGTTAGGTTGGACAGATTCCCATCACATGAAGTAACACTCTTGCATCATCATGCGTTCCTTTTGTGACATTTACAAGTACCATTTAGACACGTGCAAGAGTGATTTTAGCCCCTCAAATTACTCAGTTATTTCTATTGCTTTCCACTTGACCAAAACTTAAAGTCAATCAGTAGTTCTCTGTGGAAACTTGGTTTATTAGTGGCTTTAAAAATAAATAAATAAATTTTTAAAAAAGGTAGGATCCAGTCTGCCTAACTGAAGCACCTAAACTGTGCCTGCATTTCACAAGCAAACCTTGTAAAGTAGGTACCAAAGTTCCTTTTGTCATTTGAAAAGAAAGGCAGAAGGCAAGGTCCCACCTGGTGAAATATGTTCCTACACTTAGCATTGTCCTTCAAAGGCCTTTCCCTCTCCTTGCTGACGAGAGGAAAGGCAGGCAGTAAGCATCAGAAACACGATCCTCATGCAGTTCAAAGCCCATCACTGAGCTCAGGAAGACAAGGAAGGAATTGTCACTCCGTAGGCTGACAAAGCCCCCTCCCATAACTTTACAAAAGTCTTCTCCCCCGTGTCTCCCACCCAACCTCCACCAGTGATCTGTGCGAAAGCGGAACATCTGCTCCGTCAGCTCACTTACTTTTCCTCTGCAGACGGAGCGCACACACTCAATGAGCTGGCCTGTCTCAAGCTGAAACGCTCGGCACCGCTTCATTTCTTGATCCCATAGCTTGACAGCTCCCCCTTCTTTAGTGCTGAAAATAAGTTTGTTGCGTTACCCAGGTGTCTCCTCCTCCACTGGCTATCCCATATGTAAATCCCATCAGTAGTCTTCTCATTAAATAATAAAACATACATTGAATCACCTTCTACTGTATATAAAGACACCTCACTATTGTGTAATGGAAAGTAAATAATAAAAATCTAAATGCTGGCACACTTCATGTTTTAAACAATATCATGCCTAATTTGTAAAAACCAAATTGTTCTTTTGTCACTTCATCTCAAAACTCTGTCACTGAGATAAGCTTGGCAAATATGTTACTTCTGGTAAATCGAAGAACTTACTAATCACAGTCTCCCCTGGGAGAGGTTGTCTGTAGTTTGACAGAGTTAACAAATTAAGAGAAACCCACTTATGTCAGGCTGGCAGGAGCTCAGGCGACAAGGAGCTTATACAGGTGTTTGTATCAATTGCTAAGTTGAGGTTCCATATGTCCTTTGCACATAACGTGCATTGCTCGAGCATCCTACTTGTTTGTCCTTTACTTACTATGACACCTGGGCAGGTTATGTAAAATTTAGATTGAAACTGCTACAGTGCAGATACCATTTATCTCTGGGAAGCGTTGTGTATGTCTGGAATATTGGATAAATACAAAATAGCGTATGAGAGACACAAAAGTTGTGCACTTTAGGACGATTGTGTGTCTTACGGTCTCTCCTTCCCTCCAGTAACAATGAGTCCATCTCGAAGAGTCGTGTACATTGTAAACACCGGCCCCGTGTGAGCTTTTGCCACAAGTCGAATCAGAAAATGGTCCTTCCAGACGTAGACATCTCCATTTATGGCACCAGTAAATGTAAGGTTATTCTGCAACAAACAGCAATGATCTCTGATATAGTAAATACCTTAGCAGTTCTGTTCAGCTTGAATTAAAATTCTTCTAGCTACTGAATTTCCTGGAAAAAGTAATCTATGCAATGAATGTAGGAATTAAACCTGTTTGCATCAAGAGGATGAGTTTAATGAATGTAATGACTGCACTCTAATGGTGTTTCTCTGAGATGTTATAAATGACGTGGGTCCCAGTGCAGGGCACATTCACC